>NC_091482.1:14359272-14667129 GCF_036971445.1 Narcine bancroftii | reverse complement strand
TCAATGCTGATTACCTTTGTTGCTATGAATGGAAACCAAACATGGCGATTTTATGTAGAATGGGATTGATCACACTGTGCATTTGTAAGTGGAGAAGTGCTTACCCTAACACTATCCCGATCATTTTCAGACAATCCATTGTTTGATTGCTTTAGAGAGCTCATTTAAAATACCATCCTCCTAATGTTTCAAAAGGGAATTTTGATGTGGCTCAGGCAACTTAATCCAGCTCCCAGCTGACAATATTTAGTGTAGAACTGACTGCCTATAACTCTTCAAACAATAGAAGACATTCTCATCTTATAAAACTCCGCCACTCATAGAATAATATCTTCTTTGGCTTGGCTTCGCGGACGAAGATTTATGGAGGGGGTAAATGTCCACGTCAGCTGCAGGCTCGTTTGTGGCTGACAAGTCCGATGCGGGACAGGCAGACACAGTTGCAGCGGAAAATTGGTTGGTTGGGGTTGGGTGTTGGGTTTTTCCTCCTTTGTCTTTTGTCAGTGAGGTGGGCTCTGCGGTCTTCTTCAAAGGAGGTTGCTGCCCGCCGAACTGTGAGGCGCCAAGATGTACGGTTTGAGGCGATATCAGCCCACTGGCGGTGGTCAATGTGGCAGGCACCAAGAGATTTCTTTAAACAGTCCTTGTACCTCTTCTTTGGTGCACCTGTGTCACGGTGGCCAGTGGAGAGCTCGCCATATAACACGATCTTGGGAAGGCGATGGTCCTCCATTCTGGAGACGTGACCCACCCAGCGCAGCTGGATCTTCAGCAGCGTGGACTCGATATAGCAATTCTTTAAATATTGAATAAATTTATATTATTTTTAATTTCGACAGAACAGCACGTTAGCAAGTCATTTTGCTCCACCAGTCCGTGCTGCCAAATTACATTCAATAGACCTACAACCTCGGGCACATTTTTGAAGGGTGGGAGGAAACAGGAGCACCCGGAGGAAACTCATGCAGACACAGGGAGAGCATACAAGTTCCTTATAGACAGCGTGGGATTCAAACCCTAGTCCCATGCGCTGGCACTGTAAAAGTGTTGCACTAACTGCCTCGCTAACCGTGCCACCCAACATCATTTTAAAAAATGTTTGCACCATTCGGCTGAGGCTTGCTGTTTGAAGACAGACTGTGATAAAACTAGTAGAACACAAGCCATTGGAGCAGAAATAGGCTATTCAGCCCATCATTTAATCATGAGCTGATCATTTTCCCTCTCAGCCTTACTGCCCAGCCTTCTCCCCATAACCACTGATGTCCTGGCTAATCAAGAATCCATCTCCATAGGGTGGGGAGATTACTAATCTAGTCACCTTTGTTTCCTATGACAAGATAAGTTACTAATCAATTATTCCAAAACTCCTTAAACAAAGTATTCTGCACAACTGTAATTTATTTTTCCCTTTGTAATTGAATTACAAATCAATTGAAGATTAATGTGCTAAATAGATGAGGAGAAAACAGTTTCCACACGAGAGAGGATTAAACAGTTTTTGAAACCAGTGTCTCAAATCCTCATAATGCAAATTCTGTGAATTGGCTAGAGCAGATTGGAAAGCTCCATTAAAACTATACAACAGAAAACTGGCAATGGCTAGCGTTAATAGAATTAATCGCAATTTAAAGAAATAATCACAATTTACAAGGCAAAAAATAATAAATAGGAACATTTTTCTGGCAATGGTTTGCAAAACATGGCCTTGGATCAAGGAAAAGACATCTTATCATTGTAATAAAACATTTGTCATAAAAGCAAACCAGAACGAGAAAATTCCAAAGGTGGGTGGCAGCATTGGCTCTGAGCTAGATGCTGAAGGCTTCAGAGGTACAGACATTAAGTGTAAGAGAAGGATTTAATATAATACAAGACTATTCATGTCAATGGTAAAAATAGAAAAAATTGGTGAGATATTGAAAGAAGTTGGAGTTCAGAAGGACCACGATGTCCTTGTATATGTTACAAAGTTGGCATGCAAGTACAGCATACAATTAGAAAATTGAATTAGACCTTGGGTCTCATTGCGAAAGGATTCGAGCACCAGAGATATCTTCCAATTATACAAGGCCCTGGTGAAACAGCATCTGGATTATTTATAAGGGTCATTTTCCTCGCTAAGAAAGGATACATTTGCAGCAAGGATCACTATGTGGTGAGTTTGTAACACAAGCATACTGGATTTATAGTCTGGAAATAAAAAATAAACATTTCAGATGGGCATCACCATTGAAGATGGAGATAAACATTGGAGAAAATGGCAGCACAACCAGAGCTCTGTAACAGCAGCATTGCCGCTGGTGTGGACCCATGTAAAGGAGAGAGCAGAGTCACGGCGCTCACCCACTGGGTCTAACTGCCAAGTGTGACTGCTGTAAATGGCCTGGAAATGTAGCTGACGGTCTTATTTCTAAATAGTACAACTGCGGGGTATGCACCCAAGATGACAGTGGCAGACAAGTCAGGGGTTCTGTGGTTAAAGAAACACAAAGGCAGCGGACTGCTGGTGACTTGAGACAAGGAACCTCCGCAGGCTGTGGGCTGCTGGTGACTGCAGTTGAGGGATTCACATCAGGTTGCAGACTATCTCAAGGCCGGCTGAAGGGGTACCAGGTATCATAACTGGAATGCGCGAGGATGCCGAGGGCACTGGAGGTTCCTGATCGTGTCAGAGGTTCAGATCTGGAGCTTGGGTTACTGATGGTTTGGAATGTATGGCTGCGGGGACAATGGAAGCACTGGGCGCTCGGTGACACTCTTTGGCTTCTCTTTCTCTGACTGTAAGAGACACTTCAGGCAATTTTGCCGATTGAGAATCTGTCTGCCTTCTAGAAGATGAAGACAAATTCAGTGTAATATTGCACTTTCTTTATTACACGACGATAAATTGCATCTCCAAACTTGATATGCTGGGGCGGCACAGTTAGCGTAGCGGTTAGCGCAACACTATTACAGCGCCAGTGACCTGGGGTTGAATCCAGTGCTGTCGGTAAGGAGTTTGTACGTTCTCCCTGTCCCGGGTACTCCGGTTTCCTCCTACCTTCCAAAGACATATAGGGGTTTTAGGTTAATTGGGCAGCACAGTCTCATGGGCTAGAAGGGCACTGTGCTGTATTTCTAGATGTGTGGAAAGACAAATAGTTACATTTCAGATTGAAAACTATCTGCAACAGAAGTGTAAAACAGTTTCCAACAAATTCTGCTTTTATTTGGGCTTACTTGCTCACGTTTACTTGTATGACGGGTGATCGCATGCGAAGAAATAAAGTTCTGAAACAGATGTGAGGATGACATTTCTTATTTCAGATTTATTGTCAGAATACATTCACGGCATCACATACAATCCTGAAATTCTTTTTTTCCTGCGGGCATGGCAGAATTACCACTAATTGGGAGTGAAAAAAATAAACTGTACAGAGCATAAACATGTCAACAAATAAAATAACTGTAAAGAGATAATGAATGTAAACAAACTGACTGTGCAATGCTGAGAGAACAAAAGAAAATCAATATAGTTCATTAATAAGAGTCCTTAAATGAGTATCTGATTGTCGTTGAGCAGTCTGATGGTGGAAGGGTTGCAGCTGTTTCTGAACCTGCTGGTGCGAGTCTTGTGGCACCTATAACTCTTTCCTGATGGCAGTGGCAAGAACAGAGCATGTGCTGGGTGGTGAGGGTCTCTGATGACTGCTGCTGCCCTCCGACAGCAGCGTTCCCTGTAGATGTACTTAATAGTGTGGAGGGTTTTGCCTATGATGTCTTGGGCTTTGTCCACTACCTTTTGGAGGGCTTTACGCTCAGGGGTATTGATGTTCCCACACCAGACCATGATGTAGCCAGTCAACACACTTTCCACCACACCTCTATAAAAATTTGCCAGGGTTTCTGGTGTCATACCAAACCTCTGCAAACTCCTGAGCAAGTAGAGGCACTGATGTGCTTTCTTCACGATGCCAAGAAAGATCCTCTGAGATAGTGACTCGCAAAATTTGCTCACGCTCTCCACCTCTGATCCCCCAATGATCAATAGATTGCATTCCTCTGGCTTTCCTTTCCTGAAATCAACAATCAGCTCCTTAGTTTTGATGACACTAAGTGCAAGGTTGTTATTGGTGCCCCATTCAGCCAAGCTTTCAATCTCCATCCTGAATCCTGACTCATCCCCTTCCTTTATGCAATCCACTACCATGGATTCATCAGCAGATTTGTAGATAGCATTAGTGTCATACCCGAGCACCACATTTCATTTGGCTGGGGTTTTTAAGAAAAAAAAGGAGCACACATTCCAAATAAAAGGAAGATGGCTTTAGCGTGGCTCAGACATTGTGGTCAGCATGGGCAAGTTGGACCAAAGGGCTGTATATCTCCATGACTCCATTAGCAATTCTGGACCAATGAGCAGCTGCCTCTTTAACCAGCAGGTAGCAAATTATTGGGAGACTCTTCCCTACTGGGGTGTGGGGGTTCAGTTACTGAGCAGATTCAAGACAGACGGATACAGATTTAGACTTCAAGGGAATCAGATCAGATACTATTTATTGTCATGTTATAAAGCAGAAATGTAATATTACACAAAATTGTCTTTAGGCTACCATAAGGCAGACAAAGATTAGCCATTAGCATTACCTGACACTGCTTACAGTCAGAGAAAGAGGCCTCCCAGAATCACTGAGTGTCCCTGGATTCGCCTCCTGTTTTCCTGCAGCCTCTGCAGCTGCGCAAGGCTCCAGTTCAGTTCAAACCATTGGCAAACCAAGCCCAGATCCAAACTTCTGACATGACCCTATCGAGCAGTCAGATGGAATTAAACAGGAAAGCTTGCAGCCGTTGGGACTGTAGAGCAAAACTCGAGAGTTCTGGAGAAACTCAGCCGAACACACAGTACCTAAAAGAATTAAAGGGTAACCAATGTTTTGGGCCTGAGTCCTTCATTAAGGCATGAGCAAAAATAGGGAAGAAAAAGGTGGGAAGAAGGGAGGGGTAGTGAAAGGAGGACAGGCTAACAGCCTAGAAGGCAAAGATGAAAGGGTAGAAGAGAAAAAAAGCTGAGAAGTGATGAATGGAGAGGGAATGGAGTGGGAGCTGGAAGAAAGGAAACAGAGTGATAGAGAAAGAGACAGGGGAGGGGTCTGTTGTGCCCCCACATTTGAAATGTCATTGGGAACCTCAAGGACATACAGACACCCTGTGAAAGCAACAACAGCAGTCACACATAGCTTTGCACTATCCCTCCCCTATAAGACACTTCCAGTCTAATCTACAGATGAGTTTCGAGTTCCCACAAAGTGCTCAGTCACTATAGAATCCCTGAAACCAGAGCGGGAGCAAGTCATTCTCAATCCCGAGGAACTGACAAGGAAACAATGACACTGATGACACACTGCCTTCTCTTTTCAAGACCTTGCTTCAATAATGACTTCGCTAGTTACAACAAAGAAAATCAATACCTAAAGACACTGCCTCAGCAAATACAAGTTTCCAGATTTTATCAGGATGGAGTTCATTCCAGTTATAATTGCCGAACAGCTCAGAAGTCCTTGCTGAAATTTCACAGATGCAAAAATGCACAAAACCTCTACCTATTGATTTTGTCCCTGCTACATTCAATCATCTCAGAGGGTTAGCACCTAAATTATCAATGTTACCTTTCAATGACTGGAGATATTCTGTATTTACAACAGGGTGGAAGTAGCAACCAATTTTCAGAGAAAAGTTCCTGGCAACAATCCTTACAAGGAGTTCAATAATAGATAGATATTTTATTTAACTTGTTATTTTATGCTAAATGTGACTAGTTGCAGCTCAGTGCTGTTCTGCCCTGGCTTGGCAGACTAAGTAAAATGTTAAGTTTCACTAACTTGTGATATCACTATACAATTAATACAGTCCAGACTGTTCAACACAAATAATATTTAGTCCTGTAAATTATAACATAACATTTCCACTTCAGTGTAACCTTTAATTGCTTCATTTAAAGTAATAATAATTCAAATGTTTTTGCACACAGAACAACATCAAATTAACAGGAATTGTCATATGAACAATTCATGACAGGACAATGAAATTCAAATTGAAACAAGGACAAGGGAACAATTATGCTGTACAAGGGAATGTCTTCTTGATTTTTGTCATTGGGAGGTTCGGTTGGCATAGTGGTTGACGCAACACCTTTACAGTGCCAGCAATTGGAATCGGGGTTGAATCCCGCTCTGTCTGTAAGGGGTTTATACATTCTCCCTGTGTCTGTGTGTGTTTTCCCCAGGGGATTTGGTTTCCTCCCACCGTTCAAAAGGTGCCAGAGGTGTAGGTTATTTGGGTGTCATGGGTGGCACAGGCTCGTGGGTTGAAATACCCTGTTACTGTGCTGCATGTCTAAATTTTTTTAAAATTTAAAATCTAACATCTGTCTAACAACTCCCTGGTTGTCTCGCAAATCTGATATACATTGGTCCAATAATCAATATAATGTGGTTAATTTATAATTGAGTCTGCAGAAATGTGTCTAGAATTTTACATCAAATAGAAGTTTTATTTCACAGCAGCATGTCCACATTTTGTGGTAAGACGTACCTTAAAATGCTTTTAAACAGAGAGATCGGAGCTGAGATGGCATTATGAAAAAAGTATTCTGAAAGCAACAAATTCCAGAGGTGGGTTGGGAAAGTAGTCTGAGTGTCAGTTCTTTTAAACCAGTACTAACAGTTTGAATCTGTTTATTGCCTGGTGCGCTAAACCATCAATGGAAAGTTCATTAATGCCAAATCCAAGTCATTTTTTTATTAGCCACTATAGAATCTCCAATGGTACAAGATAAAATCACGCGTCTCTGATAAAATTAAAATGCATGTTATGAATTAGTGCAATTATATACCAGAGTAAAAGTTCCACTGACGACAAGTATTCGCCCAATATATGGCCGTGACTAAACCCTGGACTAAGCTGTCGGGGCAAAGTGGCCACAGCACTCTGGTATTGAAAAAAAATCTAGCTCCATGGCAGCCAACACAAGTATAATTCAGTATCTTCAGAAAACTGAAAACAATTGACAGATATGGAGGAGAGTTACTACTTACACATCTTCACTAAAGTAAACCTTGGCTAAATAACTTCATTTGTAAAAAGTGCCAAGAATGGCAATCTTCCCCAATACATTCTGTGATCAAACTGCGATGCACTCAATGTCTTCTTTGGCTTGGCTTCGCGGACGAAGATTTATGGAGGGGGTAAAAGTCCACATCGGCTGCAGGCTCATTTGTGGCTGACAAGTCCGATGCGGGACAGGCAGACACGGTTGCAGCGGCTGCAGGGGAAAATTGGTTGGTTGGGGTTGGGTGTTGGGTTTTTCCTCCTTTGCCTTTTGTCAGTGAGGTGGGCTCTGCGGTCTTCTTCAAAGGAGGTTGCTGCCCGCCGAACTGTGAGGCGCCAAGATGCACGGTTTGAGGCGATATCAGCCCACTGGCGGTGGTCAATGTGGCAGGCACCAAGAGATTTCTTTAGGCAGTCCTTGTACCTTTTCTTTGGTGCACCTCTGTCACGGTGGCCAGTGGAGAGCTCGCCATATAACACGATCTTGGGAAAGCGATGGTCCTCCATTCTGGAGACGTGACCCACCCAGCGCAGCTGGATCTTCAGCAGCGTGGACTCGATGCTGTCGACCTCTGCCATCTCGAGTACTTCGACGTTAGGGATGAAAGCGCTCCAATGGATGTTGAGGATGGAGCGGAGATAACGCTGGTGGAAGCGTTCTAGGAGCCGTAGGTGATGCCGGTAGAGGACCCATGATTCGGAGCCGAACAGGAGTGTGGGTATGACAACGGCTCTGTATACGCTTATCTTTGTGAGGTTTTTCAGTTGGTTGTTTTTCCAGACTCTTTTGTGTAGTCTTCCAAAGGCGCTATTTGCCTTGGCGAGTCTGTTGTCTATCTCATTGTCGATCCTTGCATCTGATGAAATGGTGCAGCCAAAATGGTCAACTGGTTGACCGTTTTGAGTTTTGTGTGCCCGATGGAGATGTGGGGGGGCTGGTAGTCATGGTGGGGAGCTGGCTGATGGAGGACCTCAGTTTTCTTCAGGCTGACTTCCAGGCCAAACATTTTGGCAGTTTCCGCAAAGCAGAACGCATCCAGCCCCTAAGGCTAGAGCAGGATGAGGTCCTCACCCTGGATGAGACATATAAGGCAATCGAACAACTGAAAAGTGGCAAAGCAGCAGGTATGGATGGAATCCCCCCAGAGGTCTGGAAGGCTGGCGGCAAAACTCTGCATGCCAAACTGCATGAGTTTTTCAAGCTTTGTTGGGACCAAGGAAAACTGCCTCAGGATCTTCGTGATGCCACCATCATCACCCTGTACAAAAACAAATGCGAGAAATCAGACTGCTCAAACTACAGGGGAATCACGCTGCTCTCCATTGCAGGCAAAATCTTCGCTAGGATTCTACTAAATAGAATAATACCTAGTGTCGCCGAGAACATTCTCCCAGAATCACAGTGCGGCTTTCGCGCAAACAGAGGAACTACTGACATGGTCTTTGCCCTCAGACAGCTCCAAGAAAAGTGCAGAGAACAAAACAAAGGACTCTGCATCACCTTTGTTGACCTCACCAAAGCCTTCGACACCGTGAGCAGGAAAGGGCTTTGGCAAATACTAGAGCGCATCGGATGTCCCCCAAAGTTCCTCAACATGATTATCCAACTGCACGAAAACCAACAAGGTCAGGTCAGATACAGCAATGAGCTCTCTGAACCCTTCTCCATTAACAATGGCGTGAAGCAAGGCTGTGTTCTCGCACCAACCCTCTTTTCAATCTTCTTCAGCATGATGCTGAACCAAGCCATGAAAGACCCCAACAATGAAGACGCTGTTTACATCCGGTACCGCACGGATGGCAGTCTCTTCAATCTGAGGCGCCTGCAAGCTCACACCAAGACACAAGAGAAACTTGTCCGTGAACTACTCTTTGCAGACGATGCCGCTTTAGTTGCCCATTCAGAGCCAGCTCTTCAGCGCTTGACGTCCTGCTTTGCGGAAACTGCCAAAATGTTTGGCCTGGAAGTCAGCCTGAAGAAAACTCAATGTAACATGATGACAAAAAGGTGATGGAATAAATCTAAAAGGGAGTTTGGACAAGAATCACAAAACCAGCATAGGCTTATTGGCCACAACAGTTCTGACTCAGAAAATGTTAGAAACGTCATAGGAATTCTAAAATTATCTAATTAACTATTTTTCTGGCCACAGATTCTGCCTATTTTCAGAATTTCTGTTTATATTTTATATTTACAGCATCTGCAGATTTTAAAATTTCAGTTCCACCACTATATGACCTTGAAGGGATGAGGCAAATAGCAGATGCTATTTCGTGGAAGCACGATGAAAAATAGTGCTTGCAAGTGGAGGCCAGTCAGGAAGTGTCCGTCCTCAATAAGCATTACCCACATTCAGGTATATGATGGGTACTTAAAAGTGATTTCCACCAGGAGCCACATTTAAAATCCAATACATCCCTCCAACTCAGAGAAAAGGAGGAGAGCTTACAGTCGAAGTGAAGGTAGGACAGCATAGGTCGAATGCCTGTGTCCTGCTTCTCCCTTAAATTCCATCATATATATGTTGGCATAATATTACTAACAGGGAACCACACATGGACTTCCAAACAGCATCAATTTTTAACTCTCAGAGTTATCTCTAACAACATTTGGCATTTGCTTGGCACAGATACTGGTAAAACAATGAAAAGAAGCTACAAAACCAGAGGTCCTGTCAAGTATGATAAAACTGAACATCAGGAGGGTTCATCCTGATAGCAACACTTATTCTAAAGACAGAAATGGGGAAGCTTACGCCCATTAATGTTACTTTAAGTGTAATGTTTCAAATCATTCGAGCTAACCTTGAATCTTGGAAGAGAAGTCTGTACTGCACTCTGCCTTCCCCACATGCATACTCACTTTTTTTTTCTTTTAAAAAAAAACCTCATCTTTAAAATTGTGTTTGCCAAGTCTTCAGTGATTATCAAATAGTGCGGCAGCATTATTCATGAGAACTGGAAGGTCAAAGGCTGTAAGATGCTTTCTTGTCAGCAGCGGAACAAGCAAAAAAAGGAAATGATCTGAACATTGGATATGATATTTCTGCTATTTTGTACATGGGCCGAAGGCTCCAAGGCTTGTGAAACAAACTTGCCCAATGATTTAGTGAACTATCAAATGTAGGTCAAATAAAATTGAGCATTAACACTGATAAGACATTCCTTGCTTTTGCCAGTTTTGCTACCTTTGAATCATCTTCTCTCTCCAACAAAACACACTTTAGCGAATAACCCAAATTAAGATTTATAGACACAAAATAACCTACCACATCACTTTTTTTTCCCCACACATATGCTTTCCAATGTAACAACAGAAGTAACAATGTCCATTGTATAAATAAAATACCATTAACAAGCCACATAATATTTGGATAGTGACCAGAGGATATAAATGGAGAGATTGAGAGAAGAATTCCAATGCTTCTGTACCTAAAAGCATCATTGCACATAATGGGGTACTATTACATTTGGGTCTGATCAAGGAACACAGATAAAGTTCTGGGGTCTGGAGGAAAGTGCAAAAGTTGGGGATAGGCAAAGCCACAGACAGATTTAAAAACAGGTAAGAATTTTAAACCATTGGCATAGTTTATCAAGGAGACATTGCGTGGCAACAAAGTTTGGATGGGGTGAGGGGGGCAGACAGAATTAGCACAAAGGCAGCTGATTTTTGGATGATATTAAATTTACAAAAGGTTAACATGGGCCCATCAGCTGTGGTCACGGCATCACTGCCACAGACCCAGAAGGAGTAGAGAAGCAGAGACGAGTCTTTCAGTGCTCCTCCATAGGGTCCAACTGCCCAGCCATTCTACCTGCTGGCCTTGCACAGATTTAAACCACCTGTAGAATAAGGCTGGCAGCAATTTTACATCAAAAAACCATGGAAGTCTGTGTCCAAGATGGTAGCATCTATGCTTGGCAGCTCAGACCATGTGGATAGCAAGCTCTGGGGATCAGTGGACCAGAGCAGGGTACCAGAGCCAGAGATGGAGACGCCTGGGAAATTACCCTATAGGCTAGGAGACCACAGCAGTGGACCAATGTGGAGCTTGGCAGCTGAAGACTCAAATGACTGTAGGCCACAGTCTTGTTGGAACCTGGCATTAAAACCAGCATTTGCAAAGATTTCGATGCTGTGCAGGGTTTCCAAAGTGCCTCGGGTACTGACAGCTTCCTAAGCACAATCAGAGGTTTGAAACCAGGAGGCAGATGATTAGTATTAAAAGAAAAAATGAAGGTAGAAGAAAAAGGTAAGTAAAAGAACGTGGAAAAGATAGAAGTCAGACAATTTAATTATATTGGAGTAAAATTAGAAAGTAAGATAGTGAGTCATAAATGACCCCCATAACTTCTCAAATCTTGCATCTGAACTATTAATTGAATAACAAATCATTTTCATATTCATATTCAAACAAGACATGATATCATGTCTTGATCAGATCGTAAGTATCTGGCAACAGGTTATGCAAGGGTTTTGAGTTTTTCTCCTTTACTATTTTCTTCTTTCTTTTTTGTGCTATTAGAGTTTTTTTTCCATAAAAAGGAGATATCCTATTTAGAATATGAATTATGGATATGATTTACAATTTTTGTTTGTTTTTGTTATACTGAATGCTTTATTAAGTTTGTGTAGCTACCCATATCATTTTATTGAATTGCAAGGAGAATGACTCTGATGCCTCAAGCATGGGTCCACCACTGAAATAGACACATGGCTGTTTAATCGTGGAAGTTTTGGGAGAGCAGGAGGTGGTGATGGGATCCATGGAGACTTGATGGTCTGAAGGGACTCTCTTTTGCTTCTTTCTCTTTATATTGGCACTGGACTATCAGCACCTGTTTTTGTGCCTTGACAGGGCAGACAAAGGAAAACATATTTTGTGTATTTTGTGTGAATGACAATAAAGTAATTTTGTTTTGGCAGTTTTAATATCCAATTAACACTTTTGGCTGTCTGGACCTCCCCTCCCATTCTTTTCCCTTTCTCTCTCCAGTCGTTATTCAGAGACCTTCATGTTTTTTTTTTGCTTGAAGATGGGCTCAGGTCCAAGATGTCGGTAATGTATCTTTACCTCCTATAGGCGCTGCAAGACCGGCTGAGTTCCTCCAGCATCTCTGTGCAATTTTATTACAGTCCCAACGTCTGCAGACTTTCATGTTTCACTCTTCAGTTTTAATGTTGTGTCAACCAAATCTCATTTTAGAGTGAGAAGCAACAGCATGTTTGCCAACAGATAGGAAGCAGAAACCGTCGCAATTCTTCCCTTATTAGTCTCTGTGTAAGGAAGCTGAACACCACCATGCCCTAAAGCCATGGATTATTTCAGATAATTGACTGGTAAAGTGCCATCCTGAGTATTCATTTTGGCTCTTTCTCAAACTACAAATTTTAGAGAATTCTCTCCCTGTGCATTCTTTAATATTTAGTATGTCAAAGTTAGCTCAGTACCCTCCCTTGATACAAATTGATAACAACAAATATCATTGACGGATATTTCCCTTGAGAGAATGAGAAAGGTTTCAATTAAAATTAAGACCATTTTAAATTTGCCTTTGGTTGGCAGCTAGCAAATTGAGCTTGAGATGGCAACCAAAAACAGTGGCAGTGATCCTTCTGACGTTTAAAGGAGAAGATTCCAGATCACCAGGGATAGATACCAATGTAATACTACACATGAAGGAAATAATGATATAGGTGTTCAACGAGTGCAACAAATGTCAGGTCAGAAATTGCTGCTAATTTATAGATCACTTAAAGACAATGTTCAGTTACCCTTGCAACTCGAACACAAAATGAACAGAATTTGTTCTGTAATTTGAGGTCAAGTCAGTTATGTAATTTTCTGTTGCCTTGTGCACACTTCCACACTGTTCTAAAACAATATGTCCGTTATGGCATAGCCCTTTGAGTCTTGCTCCTTACTTGAAAATCCAACGAGTTCTACACCCCGAAATGTTCAGGTCCTCTGCACTGGTTGCCCTGACTGAAACAAGCGCACCATTTCACGTCTGTGGCAGGCTTACATGACATGTGTCATATGAGATGTCCATCTTGACTGTACACCAGGCATCCTCCAATTGAATTGTCAGCAATTTAAACAGAAGTGCTCAATGCACAAACATAACATCTAGGCTAAATAGCCACAATCTCATTCTTCATGAGTATAGACTCAAGTCTCCATTGGCAAGCTTAATTTTAAGATGGTCCACCCATTCATTCATGGTTCCCTCAAAGTTTTGCTGAATTAGTTAAACAATTAAGCATATTGTGTTTTTACAATTGAGAGCAATAAAGAGCAATCTCATTCTGATTTTCCAAATGTTAAAAACATTGTCTTAGCATTAAGAAAATATTTCCAATTATCTCAAAAGGAAATACCTTTGTCAAATATTTTTGTCAGTGTGAATCCCTAACCCAAGGGAAAGTGCTGAGCTCAGTTGTTAGTCTCACAGTGAGATGGTTCCTTAAAACTTGTGGTGACAGAAATAGCCATTCCACTATCTGAAATAATCCATAGCTTTAGGGCATAACGGTGCTCAGCATCATTACGCAGAGACTGATACAAGAAGTATTGTAACAATATAAAAATACCGCAGAGGCTCAAGGCTGGGACTAAAAGAGACATTAGTGCAGCGCTCAGGAAGTCGCCAGCTCCTGTGAAGCAAAATGATCAACCTCTGCTTTTAATTCTGTGATTTTTCACCAATTCTAAGGATTACAACCCAAAAAAAATCAATCCAAGTTAGTTGCTTTCTCCAAAGCAAGGATAGCATCTATTGAATGAAAAAGAAACAAGAGCCTTTTTAAATTATTCAAGTCAAACAAAACTACTAAAATAACATCAAAATCACAGAATGGTTGAACTGAGGAACAAGACATTATTAACAATGTTGAGAAAGTAGTTGGAAGAATTCTTGTACAAATTAAATAATCTAACACAATAATGCAGAATAAAATTTTCATTAACATATTATGATTGGTTAGATATGGCTCAGATTAACAACTGAGGTTTTCTTTTTTGAAATATTCAGTTGTCCGAGCAGCAACTGTAGAAATGATTTATATTGCTTCTTTAACACAGATGCTGCCCGACCACCTGAGCAATTTTACCTCAAATTTCCTGCATTTTCTTTTCTTTTTATTATCTATCCTCAGTGTTAAACTGCTTCTTAAACAGGTTGCTGGTAACGGTGTTACATTTAATGGACAGGGGTGCATTTTCAAGCCTGTCACTTGAAAAGAGATCGAACTGCAGCAGCTTCAACAGATTAGGTTCTGAATATGGCCTGTCCCCCACCAAAAAATCTCAGCTGCCACACAAAGTCTCAACATTGTGCTTTCAGCTCTCAAGTAATTTTATCATCTCTCTTTAAGAAATTAGCATTGTCAGTGTTGATGATTGCTTTATATTTTGTACATAGTTTTGGAATCAAGCTCTTAATTATGGCACAATAACCATCAATACAGTTGTCTGAATGCAGTATTATTCTATTCTTCAGCTGTTTGGTGTCAGTCAGTAATCATCAAATTCATTCAATCAAAATGTATACCCTGTCAGATTGGTATTCAAACTCTAATGTCCAGAAGATTGGTCCAGAACCATGATCCCTGTACTCTTCACTCAACCTGCAGTACATTATCCAGGAATAAAAGGTATGTCAGCCAATATTGCAGCCAGTCATTCATTTTTCAGATTTATTTTCAGAGTACATACATGACATCACATACAACCCTGAGATTCTTTTCCTGTGGGTGAGGCAGAATTACTGCTTATTGGTAGGGCAAAAAAGAATGTATGCAATGTTCACATAAACAAATATAAAGAAATGTAAACAAACTGACTGTGCTATACAGAGAGAAAAAAATCTAAAAAGTAAGAACCCTTAAATGAATCCCTGATTGAGTTTACTGTTGAGGAGTCTGATGGTGGAGGGGGAGCAGCTGTTCTTGAACCTGGTGGTTCGAGTCTTGTGGCACCTGCACCTCTTTCCTAATGAGTGAAAACAGATAATGTGCTGCGTGGTGTGGATCCTTGATGATTGCTGCTGGTCTTTGATGGCAGTGTTCCCTGTTCGATGGTGGGGAGGGTTTTACCTGTGATGTTCTGGGCTGTGTCAACTCACAGCTTCTACTCATGTACAGCTCAGATGTACATTGGCTGCTGAGCCAGTTTTAGTTAGAAATTGAAAATGCAAATTCAGACATTAGAATTATGAATTATGAATGTATCATAGAAGGACAGATGTAGTATCATGCATTTAACAATTTTAAAAACTTGAAATGTTGTTTACAATTGTATTGGAAGTTTAATATGTAAGTACAGAGCAACAATAGGGTATAAACAGAACTGAAAGGTATAATATTGAACATGAAGAGTGAAGATTGTTTGAAATTATGGATGATAGAAATGTCAATGTGATGTAGAACATGGTAGTCCTTTTTGAGGTTAAGGTCAATGTTCCATTAAAATAATGTCCGACATCATGGCTGAGAACTATTTCTCTGTACCGGAGGTCATCCTATTATTTCTGATGAATTACTTCATTCCCAAGAATTGAGACATGTTAAAAGTTCTCACTTGCAGTGAAACCTGCCAACGTAATTTTTCACAGATTTCACCAATTGCTAATGTTAGAATCAAGGTCTGAAGAGATTTGAAGCCTCGTGCAACAAAAACAAATTGAGACTGTGCAATATGATCAAAGTCAATAGATAAGTCTTTAATGATCACCCAATGAATAGTCAATTGGCAAAGTGTTGATGAATTTAAAGAACTTGTACACTGGAGCTGGTGTGTGAAGAAAACATATCAATGTTAATTGTGGAAGTCTAACCATTTTAATGCCATAAAATGGATCTGAAGAAATACCAGTAAAAGTAAAGTAAAATAAATGTACTGGTTATAAACAGACTGCACAACAGTGGAAGTCCCCATCAATAAAATTAAAAGAGAATGAATGTTTACAGCATTTCTGCAGTTTGATTTATTATTAGTATTCTGTTTACCTTTGCAATATGTCAGGTAAAATGAAAGCTGCAATCTTAGATTTTTTGGGGTCTGAATTAACAAAGAGTCTGAAGTTATTTAAAAATAATGCTTCCTAGTGATGCCAATGCTTCTTGAAATGAAGTATTAATGAAAGAGAATGCTGTGCTTTTTTTTTGGCTTTGAGCAAGTTGTGATGGGTTTCTTTCATTTCCCTCCAATTGGCATCCTTATGTTTCTCTTCACAAGGCTGTCAATCTGGGTCAAGCCCGATCACTCTCATCATGTAGAGATATGGCAGACTTTTATCCCAACAAGATTGGGTTTTAGCTGGAAGCATATGGCGAACTGCACACGAAAATAAATGAATAAACAATCCTGCAATTAAATAGTGTCTTAACAAACGCTTCAGGATATTTTAAATGATTCAGGCACAATCAATTCCTTTTTTCTCGGGTAGTTTGCTGGCCCAGCTAGTGTACTACTCTACATCATGCCATGGGCCTAGAAGGTTATTTTTAATTCATGAGAGGCTGCTAACTACCAATTGATACTTCATAGCAATAGAAGCAGAAGAGTAGAAATGAGAAAACAATGTGCTGGATTCTAAGCTATTTAATGGAATCGTGTGCACTTCAAGCAAACACCCATCTGGTAGGATTGAGCAGCTCTTAAAATCTTGTACTTGCGACAATGCAAAATCAATCACCTCAATTTATTTATTAATACATGTATTAATAGTAGATTTTGATAGAACACAGTAGATTTTGGCCATTGAAACCTATGCCATTCAATAATACCAAATTAACCTACCAATCCATACGTTTTTGGAGTGTGGGAGGAAACAGGAGCACCTGCATAAAATAAATCCACATAGGTCACAAAAAGATCAAACAAGCTTCTTGCAGACAGAGCTGGATTCGCTGGCTCTGATCTACGGGCTGTCCCCAGGGACGCACCTAGAGTCAGACATCCAGAACTCCTTGAAGACCATCAACTCGATGAAAGATGCAGTTTGGTCTGCCTGAAACCTGTTGGTCTTTCACCACATGGAGATGTTGGTGAAGGAATGCTGCTGACTGGCATATTCCAGGCAGCAGGAGTATGTGCTGAGGGATGCACTGAGGCTAGGTGCAACCAACACGAGAATGCAGTGGGGAAGAACCACACTCTTAGAGTCCTCCCATTACTGGGCATTGAGGGGCTGAGAGTGAGGGGATGTCCCTCAAACAATGGGCGGTGGGTTGGGGCGAGGAGGTGACAAGATGCCACTCTGGTGGTAATGGTGTAAATGAAATCAATGTACAGTGACCAAAATGTATGGATATGAAAGTAAGAGTGGCAACAGACTCTGAATGGTTTTCTTTTTTGTTACTGAAATGTGGTCGAGTGATAGTCGGCTGCACGCTTATATATGATTAAACTGCCTTTGGTGAGATATTACAGCTCCCTTGTAAAGTTCAATGTGTTTTTCATTCTTAAAACCTTTATTCAAAAGCCATTTATATTGAAAAAAAAATTACTGCAAAGCACACTGGGGTTGAAGAATGAAACATTGCACTAAAATTAATCACTGGATGGTGAGGATGATGCGGATGCTAATGAGACAGGCTGGGGCGATGAGAGATTGGATGCGTGGGTGGCCGGTGCGTCGGGAGCTCAGATGGGAGAGTGGCCAGGGTGTCGGGAGCTCGGATGGGAGGGGTTTCAGGAGATCGAGTTGCTGCCCATCCACTCAATACCAATACCCTGTTGGTTTGCGACCACCTGCTCTCGTCTCTCTTCAATCTCTCCTACCTGAACTTCTGCTGCCTGGGCTTCATCGCCACGTCTATTTGATCAAAGTGCAGGAAGCCTGGGGATGGAGGTAGAGTTGGGGGGGGGGAAGCAGTGGAGGGAGCTGAGGGAAGGAAATGGAAACGGGAAGTTGGGGTGTGATGGAAGCGAAGCGGGGTGGGGAGATGGGTTGGGTCAGGGGGTTGGAAGTGGTGTCGGGGATTCATGGAGTTTTTGCATTTTCTATGCCTGGGACTATGGATTTATGTCGCACATATATTCCCTTCCCATTTCAACCCGGCAACACAACTCATTCTTTTAGACTGGCCCCACTTCACCTCTGACACGACCTACCTTGGCAGATAAAAGCCAGGTCAGTTCAGGACCCAACCCCCCCTCACCATACACCTTTGATATGTTCACACAGGTAGGCGAAGCATTCAAAAGGCAGATAATACCCAGCTTGAATCCTATGTGTAAAGGTTGCAAAGTCACTAAGAAGCACCATTATAAACAAAAGTGCTGAGAAAGCTGTTCAATAATAAATTAGCAGCTGAGTACATTTGACAAGTTTTCAAACTGGTGCAAGTCTGAAAATACATGACTAACGTTGGGTAAACCTTGAGCCCTTATTCTGGCAACTGCTGAGGGCAATTTTCACCAGAACAAAAACACAATGAAATGCAAATACAAGGGGATCACATCTTCCTTAAAAAAGAGCTGGTACCAACTATAGTTCCTTGGGAAAGTAACAGAGAGAGGCAAAAGGAAATGCAAAGATTGGAGAGACCATTAATGCAGGAGGGAATCAGGGTCACTTTTCAGCCCAATGCTGAACAATAAATTCCTTCATAGGTTAAACAAATAGCAACCAAGAGGATTTATTCATTCTCAAGATAACCATCTACTGCCAGCATAAAAACCTTCCTTACAAATGAATTAGAAGTTGCCAGATCATGAAAGAGTATCAACCTGTAGTTACATTGGACAACAGAATTACTGTACCATCAATGTTCAAGATTACAAGGGAGAAAACGCTTCATTATTGCTGACAGTAAACTGGCATCACTTTTTGCAGCATGTGCAATTTTCCCTTCCAGTTGAAGAAAATCAGGTAAAATAATTAACTGAGTTCATTTTATTCAAGTGGGAAGGCCAAAGAAAAAATTCCATGTGAAAAGCCCGATTTCCATCTTACAAATAGAAATCTAAATGTAATCCTTTCTCTGCATTGGATTTCTAGAGGTTAATTCTCACTAATTCTGAACTTCAAAGACTACACACACTTTAAAGGCAAAACCGTAAGGGATGACAGAAGCATAACTTTTGTGATTTCACAAATCAGATACTCTTATGTTCAGTTCCAAGAGCGAATATATTGAATAATGGAAGATAATTTCAGTTTGATTTCCACTGATGCTACTCTGCTTTTATCACACTTGGACAATTCAGTATATTTTTACAAAGCAACCTAACGCTCTGCTTTAGAAGAACTCATTCGTACACAGAAGGGGACATTGTTTCTTCCCATTATCTTTGGTTGTCATTCAGATCCAACTGAGAAGTAATGGTTGTCACCTGCAGAAGTATGGAAGGAAAGATTACAGAATCTTGGAGAAGTCATTTGGCCCATCAAATCAGTGCTCACCTCTGCTGTCTCCATATTTTTCTGCAATCTTTTCTTTAAATTTATCATTGACCATGTTAGCTTCCATCACACTATTGGACAATGAATCTTGACTATGCACTGAATACAGATCTTTATTATTGCATTGCTACCAGTTTTTGTGAAAAATTATCACAACTTCTCATTTATGGACAGCTGAAATTTTTAATAACTGCTTATTGTGAAAGTGACAATTAATTTGTGCACAAGATTCTGTTAAAAGTAATGTGATCATGGCTAGATATTTTCTTTATTTGATATTGATCAAGGTACAAAGTACACCAATTGGATAGGATAATGGGAGAGTGGCCTTGCTCCTCTAAAAGGGAGAATAATACAGGATCTTTGATATCCTAAGAAGAACTGGGATTCTGTTCAAGATGTTATCTGATAAACAGCAGCTCTGATGCTGCAGTATTCATTCAATGTTGATTCGTGCCAATTCTGCAGAGTGGACTTAAACCGAAGACCAAATCTTTCAAAGGTTGATTGACAGTCACTGCAATAAATGTTGGTATCTACAGACTTTTCTGATTGGAAAGTGTATGCGATTTCCCTATTCTCCCCATGCTAGTCACCAGGGACTTTGCCAGGCTGCTGAACTCCATACAGAACTAATGATATTGCCTGAACATTTGCATCAGCCTCTGTGACCATTGATCTAGGCAGTGCCAGTGATACTTGGTTTGCAAGAAACACATCTGTGCCTTTCAAGAAAACTGCCCTCCGTGCTCTGTTCTCCCACTTTTCAGTCTCCCCAGCCTTCCCCTCTGACACCCGACAAACAGTCGGGCTGGGAACAACCACTATGTTAAAATGGCCCTGCACTTTTCAGAGCCCTGCTAGTTAGTCAGGTGCAGCCTTCTGCTGGATTATGCCCAGTAAGTTGTGAAAGAACTATCATGGTTCAATTAGCTCATGACCAGATAAACTGGGCAGCCCAGCAATCCTAGGATACTCTAGCCCACAGAGTTGAATGCAGGTCTGATAAACTTGCAACAATGAAGCAGAAGCAACTTCAAAGAAATTATTTTAAGGCAACGTAATGGCTCATAAAATATTACTTTCAAGATGGTTTCTGTTTATTCAAGGTTTCCTTTCCACACTTTGTTAAAGTGCAAATAGTTCTTCCAGGGTTAAGTGAGATCATAAAGACTGCACTATAGACCAATTCTTATCCACCGAATGCAAAACCACAAATGAAACAGAAGAAATTACCTAAAAACATTATTTGCATTATAGTTTTTTTCAATTGCCCGTTGCTGAATTAATTGATTTCCCCCCCCCCAGAGGATAATTAATAACAATAGTTTCTCATCTCTAAAAACTCAACTGGGACTTAGGTGTTATGCTAAAGTGTGTGGTTGTGATTAGAACTCATTGTCAGATGCTAATGGCATAACTGCTTATTCCAATGCCATTGTCAATTAAGTACCCTGTCAGGCAAATCTCTAAAATTCTCATTCCTTCTGGCTCCCTCCCCATCATGCCCTGTAGTCTATAGTCACCATGCCTTTTGGTCTCAAATCTCCGGATTTTCCCAGTCCTTTGAACCTATTTTTTTTTTACATAGAACATACGTAATATTTCCATTCTGAAATGTCTCCCTACCTTCCAGGAGTGGCCATTCCAAAACTCCAAATATCCGTATCACACCGTGAGTTTAGACCGAATACCTGAAGTGTGGTATTTAAGGAGGCAGGACGCCCTATTTTTTATCTGGTTGTTCATGGATTGCCTGCAGTCCAATTTAGACTCCAGGTGATCCGTGATAATAACCAGGGGTCAAGGAGGTAAATGTCAGAATAGGAATGAGTCCTTATTCCCGTTCTGATCTTTTTATGCAGACTGCATTCTGGGAAATTGGGAATAATTTCCTAGAAAACAGTGGCTGTGTAAAAAAAAACATAAATGGCCCTCTCCTCTGCTATCCTGAGGTCTGGCCTCTCATCCTCTCCCACATGGAAGGCTTGCAGCAAGAGCCAACAGATTCAAATCTCAATGTTGCGAGCACTGTGTGAGCCTCAAGGCCACATCCAAGTCCATTCTGATAGAGCACCATGCATTAGGGGCCAGATCAGTGATTTTAGTGGAAGCCCACTGACTTGTCCATATCAATGGGCCAGATGTCAAAAGAATAAATAACTCTGATGATCTGACCTGGGACAAGTACATTGACACGATGGTTCAAGAAAGCACACTCAACGGTTCAACAACTTCAACAGATGCACCATTGAAGGCATACTGTTGAAGGCATCAGAGCATGTTAAGGAAGCAAGATTGAAATAGGTAGTAAACGCAGCTCAGAACCTAACAAAACTTTCCTTCCCTCCATAGGGACTCCATCTCCATCTAGGTCTTGGCATGTTACAAATGAACGAAGGTGAGGGTGGGGGGGTGGGGGGGAAGGGAGGGAAGGAGTGCATGTCTGACTACTTTTATCAGAGGCTATGCAAATCCTTTGGTTTGCATCATTATCAAGAAGTAGTTGTAATGGGTTTATACCCAGAGCGAGTCAGTAAAAAGTAGATACACATAGCTGTGCCTAATTGTAATGGATTTTTTTTTAATGTGCCAAATTTTGGTTTGGCAAGTGGCTTCGGTTCACAGTGTCATGGCACCATGGGAGATTGGTTAAATCTGTATAATATACAAGCACGAATTTTCAGCTTACTTCCTGAAGTTCATGAGTCCAAGACTAAACTGTTCTGATTTATCCTCTATGTATTTAATAACTTTGTTCTCAGAATTAAATATGCAAGGCAGGTTAGAATAAAATTGATGGACAATCTTCTGAAAGCTTTGTTTGGTTAAAATTATTCCTTAAATTTTCTTCTATTTCATTTTCACCTTTTTATCTCTAACATTTTAGATAGTGGGTTTTCTCTAACGTTTCCTACAGCCGTACATAGGACGACAATGAAAAGAAAGATCAATTAGCATGAAGCAAGGGCAATATGTGAGCATTGGAATTCATTCAGGACCTTGATGGCTGCAGGATAGAAACTGTCTTTAAACTTATTGGTGTGTGTTTTCACAATCTTAAACCTTCTCCTCAATGGGAGGAGAGAAAGAAGAAAGTATTTCTGGGGTTTAATGCATCTTTCAGTACGATGGAGGGGAATGGACACGTGTGAAGGTCTGAGCTGCGTTCACAACTCTGCGGATTTTTGCATTCTTTGTTGGATCAGTTCCTGCTCCACACAGTGAAGCATCAGTAAAAGTGGTAAAGGGATGCAGGTGATAAACTAAAATTCTGAGGAAGGAGAGGCATCGGTCTGCTTTCTTGGCCATTGTGTCCTGTGACATCACAGGTACCATTGAGGACATTGACAAGAGGGAGTGTCTTAAGAAAGTAGCCTCAATCCACAAGGACCCCCACCATCCAGGCCACACTCTCTTCACTCGGGAAAAAGATACAGGAACCTAAAGACGAGCACTCAGCGGCACAAGGACAGCTTCTTCCCCACTGCCATCAGATTCCTGAATGATCAAGGAACCAAAACCTCTACCTTACTTTCACTTTGCGTGCACTATTGTGATTTAGTTTTGTCAGGTGTTGCTGCAGAATATCGAATTTCATGACTTATTCACCACAATAAATTATGATTCTGAATTGTTGAGGCAGCTACATAGCAATCTGAATGAGGGAAAGATACAATGATAGTGAAGTGAGGGGAATATAAGCTATGATTAATAAAGATGGAGAAGAAAATGTAGGAAATTTAGGAGGCTAGAACTGGGTGGGAATTGAGAGGTGGGCACTGTAAGTGAGGGAAGACATTTTAATTAAGTGAAACAGATATCTCAAAATCTACCACCATTAAATAAAGGTCAATAGTGTGATGGGAGGATATTCCATGATTCATTACTTGCAACTGATCTTTTAACAGGGGGTGTGTGTTCCAGCAATGACATATTCTAAATGATGTAAAATTTAGCAAATCTTGCAGCATTTATGCAAGCATGAAACCAAAACAGAATGCTATGCACTGCACCAATCAATTCATCAATCAAAGCGCCACTGGCCAATTGATACTCCACAAGGATGATATTTGATTAATGATCAAGCATCAAGTCCAGTCAGACTTACATTTCAATTATTTTTCCAAAAATCTGCACTTCTTTTCTGATCTAACAAAGTCAAAAATAAATGAATAAACGTGAAGCTTATATTTATGGACAAACACTCTTGAGTTCATCAGACGGCAGACAGATCATGCAACCTTGGCATCCCATCTGTTATCCAAATCAAGCAAATACATTAAGAAAAATAACTTTGTATATTCTACAGAAAGGGTGAGAACAAAAGATAATATTTTACATCAGTTAATACTTCAACCAGACATTTCAACATGCAACTGTCAGCAAGAACAAGATTACTCAATTGTTTGCTTTGCAATGTCGGCGTGAAAACCCTTCTCTTCACACAACCTCTCCAGCTAAACACCTATTTCCTCGCACCTTTCTTTTGACGCTGTAATATCCAAGGCAAATGTTAAAACGGCACATGGGAAAAGATCAACGTCTGCACTCATTAAATTGGAAACAGCAGGCCCAGCAATAGTATTTATAGAAAAGGGGAAGGATTAACCACATACATTGCTCATCTTTATCATTTTACATCCTCATGGAGAGAATGGCACTCCTCCCAACAAGGAAATGGTAAGAAAAAGCCAGAGAGAATTGTTAAGATAAATGAGATTTGCCTGCCACGACCATCGTACAAAATCTTCAAACTGGAGTCCTAGTGCTGGCAATGTCAACATACTGCATAGCATTACATGCCAATGTACCTTTTTCATTGTGTTGGTTCCTCTTTTGTTGTAAACTAGTCTGTCATAATGAGAAGCAATTGCAGGGTTTAATGGAATAACTAGAAGGGTACAGGGTGCCAGAGACTGACGTTGGAGGGCGGACATTGCCGTCACTAGTAGGGTGCAGGGTGTGTGGACACTGGCGTCACTAGCAATATATCGGGGTGCGGCACTGGTGTAACTAGAAGGGTGCAGGGGTGGCGGGCACTGGTGTAACTAGAAGGGTGCAGGGGTGGTGGGCACTGGTGTAACTAGAAGGGTGCAGGGGTGGCGGGCACTGGTGTAACTAGAAGGGTGCAGGGGTGGTGGGCACTGGTGTAACTAGAAGGGTGCAGGGGTGGCGGACACTGGCATCACTTGGAGTGTATGGGGGTAGCATAATTATAATGATCAGAATCAGAATTTATGTTCATGAACAAGTCACAAAATTTGGTGTTTTGCGGCAGCATCAAGTGCAAAAATTCATATTATGAACCATTTTACAACACTAATATATATAAAAAAATAAAAAATAATAGTGCACAAAAAGTAAGGCAGTGTCTTTGGTTCATTGATCATTCAGAAATCTGATGGCAGCGGGGAATAAGCTGTCGCTGTGCTGCTGAGGGCTCGACTTTAGGCTCCTGTACCTCCTTCCCGATGGTAGCAGAGTGAAGAGGGCATGGGCTGGGTGGTGGGGAGGAGGTTCTTTGAGGATAGAGACTGCTTTTTTAAGACACTACCTCATGTAAATGTCCTCGATGGAGTGAAGTCTGGTGCCTGTCATGTCACAGACTGAGTTAACAACCCTCTGGAATTTTTTCTTGCCCTGAGAGCAGGGCAGTGGTGCAACCAGCCAGAATGCTCTCCACAGTGCACCTGTCGAAGCTTCAAGAGCCTTCAAGTGGTGCAATAATTTAATTGACTAGAAATTCCAAGCACATTCACCCTCACAGCATCAGGCACACTCAGGGAAAATGGTCAGTCACAGAAGATCATTCAGCCTAATGAATGTTGGCCTCTGGCAGAACATCCCTTTTGTCCCATGTGAGTGTTGCTTCACCTATAATCCTGTAAATTCTCTTCACTAACGTGCTATCATATTATCTTTAAAATGGCTTGAAGAATAATTGTTACCACCACAGGGAGCAAACTCCAGATCACAACCATCTTCAGAGTACAAAAAATTCATATCCCTGTACACTTTTGGCTCAAAACTTCAGGACTTTAAAATGCCAACAAGATTATTTTATAATTCATCTTTGTCTACTTTAGATTGCAATGTTTTGTTAAACCATGATTTCTTTTCCAAGCATCAACATTGCTGCAGTAGTTAGTCATTCAGCACATTGAATGATGAAAGGCATTGAAAGAAATATGAGGAAATGGAGGACAAGCTATCTGAATTTTGCAGGGCACTCAAGATTTGGGAACTGAGTGGATTAGAACATTATAATATAATTTAAGAGACAGGAGACCCATTAATTGAACATCAGTCTGAGATGGTTTCACATTTCCAAATCAGTCGCCTATCTCCCTGCAATCTAATCCCATAATGAATGAACACATCATCACTGAGAGGGTGACTCGAGCACTTAGACAAGCATGAATTGATTAAATGGAGGAAATGGACATAAATGCATCCCTGACCAATATAATCAAGTCAACAGATCCACGTTGGAACGCCCAGAAGACATTTGAAAATGTTTCAACATTGGTCACAAAAAAGCATGCAGAATTGGAGGCAAACTTGTGATAAGGAAATGTCATCTCAGTAGCAGTGCATGGAAAAGTTGTTACCGCCAGGAATATGTCCTGGATCTCACTGAATAAGAAATTGAAAATTGTTTTGAATGAGCAGTTGACAGCCAACTTCACATTGAAGGAAGAGGACAAATACCAGATATGTAAGATAGCGCAGAAGTATGTGAAAGTAAGATCAATGGATTTTTTTTATTAAGTGAAGCTGAAAATGATAGGACTGCAAAAATCAATCGGCAGGACCTAGCACAAGGATACAAGGGAGAACCTGAACACAATTTGTGCAGATTTCAAGATTCAGGCATCTTGCTTTTGTTGCTTTTAAGAAAGGAGGGGAAATCAAAACAGGAAAATGAAAAACCCACCCATTTCACCTCAGTTGTGGGGACAGATCATGGTCTGCCAGCTTTGTGGTCAAAATTGGTGGAAGGAAAATGAATGCCTTTAAATTATGAGCAGAACTGTAAGCGTAGTGGTTAATGCAATGCTATTGCAGCGCTAGCAACCAGGACCAGGGTTCGAATCTGGCGCTGCCCGAAAGGTGTTTGTAAGTTCTCCGTGTCTACGTGGGTTCCTCCGGGAACTCTGGTTTCCTCCTACCATTCAAAACGTATCGGGGTTGTAGGTCAATTGGGTGTAAACAGGTGGCTTGGGCTCGTGATCCAGAAGGGCCTGTAACCGTGATGTATGTCTAAATTTAAATATAAAAACAATTAACCTGATCTATGAGGAAATATGCAGGGTTGCACAAAAAATTCCCCCAGGATGGTCCCAAAGAAAATTTCCTCAAGGTAATCTTTGTTTTAACTTAAAAATCACAACCTTGTACAACTGTATACTTAAAACCTGCAGTCTTTAAAATAACATCATTTTTAAGTTCAGTTCAACTGTGCAGCAGTTTTGGTAATAATGGAAGGAACAGTACATTCTCAGAGGGATGAATCATAAACAAAATATGTAAGAAATGTTTGCAGTGTAATGATTATAATATTTTGGGAGAATTTGGTAATATTTAGGGAGAATTTGGTAAAATTTAGAGTAGGTTACATACATACAGACATTTTTAAGCAGATCTTATTTGAAAGACTGAAGAATTCACATTGCAGGATCTTTGGAAAATGTTATGCACATTTCACAAGTAGGTGCTAATGGAAATGGCTCATAAAATGCATGACCATTGTCTTGCTGGAGTCAGGCTGACTACAAGTATCCTTTCTGCAAAGTGCTCACAGAAAGGTCACTTCTGGGTTTTGTTTATATTTAAGATAACAATTTGAGCAGAAGGAAGAACTCCTGTTGTTTGCTGGAGAAGGTGGGGGGTTTCGTAAGTCACATGCTTTTTCTGGAGTTTCAGTTGGAGAGAGAGAGAGAGAGAGAGAGAGAACACAAGCTCTCTCAGTCTGTGTGTGTAGGACACTGAACAGTGCAATCCAGGAAGAACTGATGAAAAGTTCCAAAGCAGTGGATGGCTGGAAGTGCTATCTGACTGATGTTTCTCTTTGAATAAGAAGAACAGAGTGGAGCTCTGAGATGGCCTAGAGAAAGAGGTTACCATCTGAAAAACCCTGATGGGGCAAGTTTCATCAGCGAGATATTGAGGTGACTAATGGTGGTACCACAGTTGTGTAAATCCTGAAACAACAAATATCTCTCTGCAAACCCTACAAGAACCTTCCTGAGGAGTAAACATTTACCTTTCAAGCACCAAAGCCTGGTGAACTTTATACATGTTAAATTCTGTGCAAAGTGTAAGAGTTGCCTGCATCCAGAGAACTTGGAAGAAGGAGAAGTGAGATTGAACTGTGAACCAAATAATTTTTCTTAAATTTACACACACATTACATACACATGCGCTTAGAATCAGAAGGGGGTTAATATGGGTTAGTTAAGTATCGAGTTAATTTTAAGTTTGATTCATTTTCATGTTTAAAGTTGATTAAAAATAACTTTTGTTTTAAAAACCACTCGTCTTGGTGAATGTCTATTGCTGCTAGGTTTTGGGGTCCTTTCTTGAAACAGCAGCAATAGGCACAATATTGGGTGACAGTATATTATACGATTTCCATACATCTCCCAGAAATAATTTGACCCCCACATCAGCTCTTGCATTGTCCACTGAATGTTGTCAAACAGAATTTTTGATCTAAAACTAGGCATATGTTTTGCATTTCTGTTCAGATGCAAAATTATTGCTGACAAAATAAATTAATGCAAGACCCATATTTAATAAACTTCAGATGTTTGAGAGCTTCAACACATGAAAAAATATTACATACACATTTTTACTATTACATGTACATTTTGTTACAAATACTTGATATAAATATTAATATATGTACATAATAATATTTATTCATGTTTGTAGTTTTTAAACTGTTAATTTGCATTAGTTTCAATAATCAATAAGTACATATACCATCTTCTTTGGCTTGGCTTCGTGGACGAAGATTTATGGAGGGGGTAAAAGTCCACGTCAGCTGCAGGCTCGTTTGTGGCTGACAAGTCCGATGCGGGACAGGCAGACACGGTTGCAGCGGCTGCAGGGGAAAATTGGTTGGTTGGGGTTGGGTGTTGGGTTTTTCCTCCTTTGCCTTTTGTCAGTGAGGTGGGCTCTGCGGTCTTCTTCAAAGGAGGTTGCTGCCCGCCAAACTGTGAGGCGCCAAGATGCACGGTTTGAGGCGATATCAGCCCACTGGCGGTGGTCAATGTGGCAGGCACCAAGAGATTTCTTTAGGCAGTCCTTGTACCTTTTCTTTGGTGCACCTCTGTCACGGTGGCCAGTGGAGAGCTCGCCATATAACACGATCTTGGGAAGGCGATGGTCCTCCATTCTGGAGACGTGACCCATCCAGCGCAGCTGGATCTTCAGCAGCGTGGACTCGATGCTGTCGACCTCTGCCATCTCGAGTACTTCGACGTTAGGGATGAAAGCGCTCCAATGGATGTTGAGGATGGAGCGGAGACAACGCTGGTGGAAGCGTTCTAGGAGCCGTAGGTGATGCCGGTAGAGGACCCATGATTCGGAGCCGAACAGGAGTGTGGGTATGACAACGGCTCTGTATACGCTTATCTTTGTGAGGTTTTTCAGTTGGTTGTTTTTCCAGACTCTTTTGTGTACCATATATAATTGTGAAATAGTTGAATTCTGTGGACCAATTTTTAGGGTAACATTTAGAGGGTCAACTATTACACGCATATGACTTTTGACCGCAACAAATACCTGTGTCATTCGTGTGGTTGGGAGCTCAGATGGGCAGACGGGTAGCTGGGACAGGGTGGTAAGTCCGCATTTGAGGTGTCGATTTGCTCCGGTGGGTGGGAAGGTTGGTTGGCAGGGGCCAAGGTGAGAGTCCACTGTCAGGGCATGGGAGCTTTGACGGGCAGATGGTCGGGGCCTAGGTGAGAGTGCATGGTCAAGGCCTAGGTGAGAGTGTGTGGTCGAGAGGGCGGACAACCAAGGCCTGGGTGAGAGACGCCAGTCGGGGTGTCGGGAGCTTGGATGGGTGGGTGGCCGGGATTAAAAATAAGTGGGGGGGCGGTCGACTTTTACATGCTCATGACAATTACACAAGTATATACGGTATATATACCAAATTGCAAACCATGCCAACTAAAACTATCACTGTAAGCACTGGCATGTACAATTCCTGTCTCAGCCAACAAATTTCCAGGAGCCACACATTATATGTCAAAGAGTTGCATGTGCCTCGTGAGCCATGGTTTGGCCACCCCTGATATAAAAAAACAAAAATTATCATCACTTAGCAACTATTGGGGTCAGTAATTGTAAAGATGTGTGCAAAATGTTTCAAATACTTGTTAATAAAACTGCCCAGCCTTTTTCTTTCATTATCAAAGATGTAACTCATTTTGCAGGAATTGAACTACTGACCTCCATGCAGCAAAATTACTAACTGCTTCAACCACTGAGCTAATATAGTTGCTTTGAAGGGTTATTTTCACTGCACTTCCTTTGTGCTCCAAATTCAGCAAGCTTATTAACTCCTACTTAGAGCTGTCAGTTCACAAGAAGCTGAGCTCATGGAAAGAAAAATAAAATGACCTGTAATCACCTTGAATACACATGGACATTCTAATCTTCTCAGAAATCTTACTGTTTAAATACCCAATTTCCATCAATACCTGAATAATTAATTTCAGTTCACGTACACCAAAATTCCAATGATTATACAAGCCTCAGCTTTCAATGTACACATTCTTACTGCATTCATGAAAGTCCCTTTATAGCTTTAGAACACACGATATCTCCATGTTGATGACAACTGATGGGAATTGAATGTTTGCAATGATGGATTAAGGGAGGCACAGCAGGACTGCCAGAAATTTTTTTGCAAAGATGCTTTGCATCTACATCACAAATAGACCATCAAATTGTACTTACATAGTGCTTCAAGTATAGGAAGAACGTCCAATCGCATTTAACATTAAACAAAAGAACACAGATCAGCCATTTTCAGCTGAGCATTATGGCACCCCTTCCCCCCCCACCCCATCAACCCCACAGGGGGCCTTGTGATGCACCATCAATTACTCAAAGACTGAGGTTGAGAAACCAATAGGCTTTTATTCACTAAAGATCAAAGGCACATCCATACTGCTCGACTGTCCTGCATTTAGGAGGGGGCTGTGAAATGGTCACCTTTATACAGGAGCCTGTGGGAGGGGTTACAGGTACAACTGCCCAATATGTGTGCCCAACCAGACTATTACATGCAACAGTGGTTTAACACACTTTGTTTTCTTTTCACCTCCGTAATATAAATACTTTTTATGTTTTTTATGTTGGTAGAAGTGCAGAAGAAACCAAAACTCCACTGCTTCACACAGAAGAGGGCCCATAAACTTTGAGCAGAATTCTTGGGTGGGGGGGGGGGGTGGAGGGAAATACTTAAAAAAAGATTGAGAATGGCTGGAATAGATGACTTGAACAGGCCCTTCAACCCAAAGAAGATAAACATGTAATAAATCATTCCAAAATAGGCCAAATGCTTCTCAAGCCTGCTCCATCATTTAGTAAGATTTTAGTTGATCTCATCTTGGCCACAACTTCATGTTCTTACCTGATCCTCTCAGTTCACCTACAATAGAAAAGACTGTCCATCTCAGTTTTCAGTTTGTTGAATGACTCCCAATAGCAAGAGCAGCCAGTAGTGTGGGCCCAAAATTCAGACAAGTATTAAGAACTGATTGCCCAGCAAGAGCTATTTAAATTTGCAATTGTGCTTGGTTTTGTTATCTATTCCATGTTGGTCTCCTTGGACTCAGCAAAGCAATGGGTTTCGAGACCAGGGCTTCTTGGTAAACAACAGCAAAGCCACGTAACAGTGAACGAGTTAAAAATCTAATGCATAGCTGTGGCTTACTTTGTAGTTGTCCAACAGTAAGTATTTGGGGTGGAATCACAAAGGTTTGCACACAGAAGGTTCCTGATGAAATTTAATTTAGAGATTCCAAGCCCGCGGAGCTCAAATACACTCAATTAATCTTCCAGCCCTGTACATTTTTGGAGCATCCAGGGAAATCTCACGCAGACATGTGAAGAACATACAAAATTCCTGACTAACAATGTCGATTTCCAACCTGGGTTTGCTAGTGCTGATGTTGAGTCGGTGCCTGATTTTAGAGATGCCCCAGCTGGGGATCTCTTCTGAGGCCCCATTCCTTCTCAGAAGAGAACATAAAAGATGCAATAACTATGCCTTTTGCATGCTCCAGCTTCAAAAATTCACTGATCTCTACATCACCACCTGTCATAGGTTGAAAGCTTTAAATAGGAAATGGGAAAGAAATGGACTTCTAGTCTCCAGCTTCAAACAGGTTTCACTCATTCTGTACTAATTCTGCTCATGTCTTTATAATTCCTGTTTTATACATTTTGAAGTAAAAAAAATTCAAGTCTTGTACTGTGCAAGACAAACTATAATTATTGTAATTATAGTTTACGTATAATTCCTGAACAATTAAACAACATTGAATACTTTTCATGCTTACCCTTTATTTATGATCAGCACGAGACCTTTCATCTTCTGGTTTCTAAATTTTTATGGTCTTCTGATATCTACAGATGATTGAAGCTATGTCTGTTTAGACATAGACAGCAATAGAAATCACTACTCACTGCGACTAGTTCATCTTTGCTGTGAGAGAAGTGATGCATGGGAAGGTGACAGGGACACCGAACCCAGAAATTGCACTGAAGTCCCCAGAGACACTTGGTAAATTGTGGACAGTTTCAACCTATGCCTGCTGCAAGGTTTGTGCTTACATTTTCTCCTCAGTTAACATCTAAATTAAATTATACAATCATGTTTTGCTGTAATTTGATGTAGTACTGCAAACAACCTGCTGTGCTTGCCTCCTTATAGGGACAATTGCACCCAGTGAAGTACATTTGTGATGTTAAATCTTGTTGAACATTAAGGTCTTGAAAGACAATCTATAAATAAAATTGTTTTGACCTTCAAATAATTCGTTTCAATGCCCAGTTGGATGACAAATGGACCTGTCATAGAAAAACATACTCAGTTTGATTTGGTCCAGCAGATTGGTGAAACTTTCCTTCACCAGCCACCTTCTTTCCCCAAATAGTTTGCAGTTGCTTTAAAATGAGATTGAGAATGAGCAATACTTTGAGAAGACTTCTGCAATTATGCAATGACACATTTGCTGAATTCTTTGATTAATTTAGGTCTTAGATTTATTTATTTTTTTTAATCCAAAAATAGACTTCATTCACAATAAATTATTTAAAAAAGGAAAACCGTTCAAAGTCTCTTCCAATCTTTAGTTTTGTATCCATACATTTCCATAACTGGACATAATACGTTCTCTATTTACTCCTTTACCACCACTCTGGAACTTGTCGTCACTCACACCTCTGATGCTTGAGGGGCTTCCCCTCAATCTCAGCCTCTCAATGCCTGGTAATGGAAGGACTCTTTGACTATAATCCTTCCCCTAAGTGCCAAGTGCGCCCCTCAGCACATACTCCTGCAGACGAGAATGTGCTAATCAGCAGCAAGTTTTGGGCAGACCAAAGAGCATCTTTTCTTTGGAATATTTTATTTTAATTTTTTACTGACTCAAAGTAATTTCAACAATCAATACAACATTTTTTAACATTCATAAAACATACAGAGTCTGTGCTTTCTCCCTCCCCTCCCCCCGCCTTGCCGCCAAACACATAACCATACCAATTATATATTACACAAATACAAGTTGGGTTCAGAGCCCCCACCAAAATCCTAAAAAAGAACAACTTAATTAACTAAATAATGCAAGTAAGGAATTAAAAAAAACTAAAAGAAAAACCAAACTAAAAATAAAACAAACTAAAATAAAAAAGGGCTAAAAAGAAAACACACATGTTGCCTGTGCCATGTTCCATTTCCTTCACTCCAATCCTTTCCCTACTAAGCCAGATTTTTATAATATCCATATTTCATGGGGAGGGGGAGCTAGTCAATCTATATACCCAAGTATTTCAGATATGGCTGCCACACTTTAACATGTTCCCTCTTAGATTATAAGCGATTTTCTACAAGGGAATGTGATTCTGCACTTCCATATTCCATTGTATAGTATTTAATTGGGAGTTGGAGTTCCACGTAACTGTTATTCACTTCCTGGCTACCACCAGGCGACCTCCACAAACTGAATTTGATAGTCGGACAGTCTAAAACTCACATTTCCAATTTCCCAAAAGGTACAAACCTGGATCTTGTGGAAAATCTACTTTTGTAATTAATATGGGGTTATCTGTTTTCTTTAAAATGAATTTGGAGTCCCATTTGTATTTACAGTCTCCTGCCATATTTTCACCTATTGCATCTAGTTCAATTCGTGCCTGGCGTGGGGTGGGGGGGATATTCTGACTATATCTGGCAATGTATCATTATGAATCTCCCTGCTGAGTCTGCGAGCACATCCTTGACCACCACTGGAACATACTACCTTATCAAAATGGCCACACTCCTGCCCTGGAATTGAAGGAGGACATCGCCACCTGACTCACCCACCCTCTCTTTAATTTTAAGTGCTCTTTTCCTGTAAGGTGGGTCTCCTGCAAAAGTGCTATATCCACCTGCATCTTTTTTTTAGGTGAGCCAAGTCTCTCTTTCTCTTAATAATTCCCTTTATCCCATTTACATTAAAGATTACGATTTTAATTGACTTGTCCATTACGCTTGGACCACTCCTTCTCGTCTCTTGATACTTGACCTCCATCTTGATTTTTTTCCAGGTGATCATGCTCCAAACAAAAACTAAATTAATGGAACAAAACCAAACAAAACAAACCCCCAGGAAAAAGCCCCCTTTCTTCTTTCCCCTCCCCAATTTACCATTACCCCCCTCCCCACAGCTCCAACGACCAAACTATTAGCACCAATTTCCCTCTATTTTGATGAATACTCAATACTCCCATCTTCCATTTATGCTTCCCTCCACTTCTGTAAGCTCCCCGTATCTCTTTTATATTTAACATATATAATCCCCTTCAAACATTAGCACTGTATAAAGAAACATAGCCCTCCCGTAGTCCCCACACTTTTAATATTTACAATCCGTTCTTCCCCTGGATCCCTCTTTTCCAATTACTTACATTTAGACCAAAGTGCATTTATCATTGAGTTGATGGTCTTCCAGCAGTTCTCAATGTCTGGCTCTTTGTGCCTTCAGGAACAGGCCATAGATCAACAAGTCTTCTGGCACGCTGCTGCTGGGTATGAACTGTGACAAGGATCCTTGCATCATTCGCCACACAATCTTTACAAATCTGCTTTCTGCAAAGAGGTGGCCAACTGTCTCCACTCCACCGCAGTCATTTCGGGAATAACATGGATTGTGGGTGATGTTCCAGTTGTACAGGAAGGATCTGACTGCTAGAACTCCTCTCACCGCCAGCCAGGCTAGGTCCTAGTGCTTATTTGTGTACACTGATGATGAGACATTTTACCAAATGACCTGGACTTTCTGCTCTGAAAACTACCTCACCATGTTCGAGTCCTCAGCTCTCAGTCTCTGTAGGCCATTCCATGCTAATCACTGACTGATAGCCTTGTGGACAAGATGTTTGTCTGGAAAATCTTTTACACAAAGGATAGGTGGAGGGGGAAAGTCCAACAAACTGGGAATTGCGCAGAAATGCGACAGGTAGAACTTCAGTTCTTAGCAGCACTTGGGGCCCTTATACTTTCAATATGACCCTTTGGACCTTTTACATCTTGGATCCCTATATGGACTGCCAGGACAGAGGTGAAGTAATTGGTACAGCAGTACTGAGAGTATCTTGTATCTGGTGGTAAGGTTCTTCCCTGTTATTAAGAGGAAGGACAACACTCATCAATTTCTGGTAGACATTTGCGATCTGCTCTGAATAATTTTTGTTGCATGCCTTGGCCACTCCAAACTAGACCCCCAACACAGATCTGACTATGAAGGGGATGGTGGACTGGTCAGACCAGTAACCAAAGAGCACTGCCTTGCTCTTCTTCCGGTTTACACTAACATATTCGATCAGTCTGTGGATTGATCATGTGTCTGAACAGAAGATGGCATCCATGTACACAGAGACCTTGACCTGATTGCCCCCATTGCTTGACAACAACACTCCTCTTCTGCCCTCGTCCTTCCTGTTGGACACAGCAAAGGGCTCCATGCAGCACACAAATAAGACTGAAGAGAGCAAGCAATCTTGCCCGACTCCAGACTTGATGGGGAAGTTCTGTTTCCCACCCATTGATGGAGGACTTCGATGGGTTATTGTTGCGTGAAAATCTGTATTTTGTGCTATCCAAAGGCTAGAAATCACTCGCCACAATCCAGCCCCATCTTGTAAAGAGAAAAAGAAAATGGCAGTCCCTTCAGAGACAAGGGGATGTGGATATAATTAACAGAAGGTGAATGATAAACTGCAAAGGCTTTCAAAATTACATGCCATTCATTGTTCCTCCAGAACTTTGCCAATCTACTTTCACTCTCACTAAAAATATAGCCCCCATTAAAATCAATGACAATACCTAATTATGAAAACGCATGCTTTTCTAGTTCACCTGTCACTTACACGAGTAATTAATAGCATTGTTGAGCAGGCAGCAATGTGATTTATAGATCTGAAGCATCTAGCAATGAAACAGAAAATAACCAGCAATATAGTGTTTGAAGTTGTAAACATCTTAATCAGAACAATAAAGTGTCTTCAAAATTAATTGTATACTTAAGTACCCAGTATGGAATAAACATTTCCCATCTTTTTTTTAAAATAAGAATAATTTCAGTTAAAATTTTCTGGTGTCAAAATTTGTACTGTAGAAGAGCAGGAATTGCTAGGAAGTGTGGTCTGTGGTATTTATGTTCTGCAATAGGGCTGATCTAATTCCACTAAAGAGCAAAATCCATTTGATGCACTGATACATTTGTTGAGACAATCTGAATTTTCTTTTATCCTGTATTTGAGGAAGTGTCCAAGAGGTCTGATGATGATAGGGTTGGGGAAGTTGCAAGTCCCATGTGGCAGGTTCGTATGGAAGATTAGATCACGTGAAGGTCAGATAACCAAGCACAGTTTTTTTTAAACTCCAGCAAACTGGATAGAAGAGAAACAAAATCTGAAAATGCAGGTAGTACTAAGCAAGTCAGGAAGGACAAAGAATTAATATTCCAGGTCAATGACCTGTCAAAATTTTTATCTCATTTTTTTTAATGTCCATGGCACTTTGCTTTTATAAGCCAGGTGATTTTTTTTCATTAGTTGTTCAAATATGAATGCCTGTTATTGGCAAGAAAACCTATAGCTATAAATGCTTCAACCTAATTATGCAGAAATTATCCTTAAGATAATTGATGGAGACACCAGAGACAAACAACTAGCATGCTTTTCATTAGCTCAAGATTTATACCATTTATTACTACAGGAACACAGAAAAACAGAATTCTTCTTGTACACCAGGGATTAATTAGTAGGTCCTTGTGACCGTAAATTTACAGGGACGCCAAGATTGCGACGATCGCTGAGGGGAAAAAAAAGACAAAGCCTCAGAGAAATTGTACCAGTGCATTAATCGGAGAAATTGTACCAGTGCATTAATGAGAACAGTTATCCCAAAATAGCCCAAGCTCATGTGTTCTTTATTTGGCAAAGAGAGGTCCGGTGCAGAAGGGTAAGCAAGGTCAGGTCTGGAGTGGCCTTGGTAAAAGCAATTTCTGCTAACATTCTGTGTTTGTGTTTTGGAGGGGGGGGGGGGGCTTCTGGATTATTGTGCATTACTGATTAAATTATTTTTCCATTGTTGATGTGGGTTATAGCTGTCTCCTTGCCAATCACAGTAGGGAAAAAATAAATAGATTGGGAAGAAAATAAAAGTACAACAGAGATTAAGAAAACTAGCGACACATACATTGAAGGTGTGCGAGTCTATTCCCAGGCAAAGTGAAATCAAGTATCGCGAAGAAACTGTAAAGTTGCAATGGCTCAGTCAGATGAGCAAAAATATTATTGTTGGCAGATTCACTGATGGGAGAGTGGCACAAATGCCAAAAGCCTATTGAATTTATATCATTACACTGCTAGAAGTTTAACAGTATTGAATTCATTTGCAGTGAAAAATGAGCAAATGGTTTTTCCAGAATTGCTTCACATGCACCTGTGTCTCCAGGCAATCTTGTGATGCAGTGTGGGTTGGATCAAATGGCAATTCCAGGTCTTAAACGCTTTTGCTTCCAAAGGAAGTCTCAAATCTCACAGAATAAAAATGAGTGGACAGAATCATGGTTAATGTTGGTCATGATTATTGATTTTATCTTCTCATCATCAGTTCAATTATGTTTATGACTTTAACAATTTGGTTGGTATCTTTCTCTTCAATCAGATCATAATCATGCTTGATTCAATCACTGAAGACAAAATTATCATTGAAGCCAAAGTTTCTATGCTGTAGTCAGTGGGATTCCTTTAAGATATCTCACCTTTGGTTATTAAAGTGGGCATATACAATGCCTAAGATGATGTTCTGGGGATGATCATGGAGATTTCTAATCACTGATGTGAGTGTTTGAAGATAGAGAGGGAGAAGAAAAATAAAACAAAAGAAGAGAATAAATATGTTAATACTTTTGGATACAGCTCTGACACAAATGATAGGTGATGCTTGCTACTTCCAAGCAGGTTCAGGTTTTTCTGATGAACATCTCATAGAGCCAATAACTAATGTAATTGCCCAATGATTAGAAGTCCACAACTTTCACCCAGGTTCAGAAGAACTTCAGCCCTCAGAAGTAAATGTACCCTTCCAATTCTCGCCATTACCTCAGTAGCCCCATGCTTCTTCTTCTTCTTCTTCTTTGGCTTGGCTTCGCGGACGAAGATTTATGGAGGGGGTAAAAAGTCCACGTCAGCTGCAGGCTCGTTTGTGGCTGACCAGTCCGATGCGGGACAGGCAGACACGATTGCAGCGGTTGCAAGGGAAAATTGGTTGGTTGGGGTTGGGTGTTGGGTTTTTCCTCCTTTGCCTTTTGTCAGTGAGGTGGGCTCTGCGGTCTTCTTCAAAGGAGGCTGCTGCCCGCCAAACTGTGAGGTGCCAAGATGCACGGTTTGAGGCGTTATCAGCCCACTGGCGGTGGTCAATGTGGCAGGCACCAAGAGATTTCTTTAGGCAGTCCTTGTACCTTTTCTTTGGTGCACCTCTGTCACGGTGGCCAGTGGAGAGCTCGCCATATAATACGATCTTGGGAAGGCGATGGTCCTCCATTCTGGAGACGTGACCCATCCAGCGCAGCTGGATCTTCAGCAGCGTGGACTCGATGCTGTCGACCTCTGCCATCTCGAGTACTTCGACGTTAGGGGTGTAAGCGCTCCAATGGATGTTGAGGATGGAGCGGAGACAATGCTGGTGGAAGCGTTCTAGGAGCCGTAGGTGGTGCCGGTAGATGACCCATGATTCGGAGCCGAACAGGAGTGTGGGTATGACAACGGCTCTGTATACGCTTATCTTTATCTCAGACAGCTCCAAGAAAAGTGCAGAGAACAAAACAAAGGACTCTACATCACCTTTGTTGACCTCACCAAAGCCTTCAACACCGTGAGCAGGAAAGGGCTTTGGCAAATACTAGAGCGCATCGGATGTCCCCCAAAGTTCCTCAACATGATTATCCAACTGCACGAAAACCAACAAGGTCGGGTCAGATACAGCAATGAGCTCTCTGAATCCTTCTCCATTAACAATGGCGTGAAGCAAGGCTGTGTTCTCGCACCAACCCTCTTTTCAATCTTCTTCAGCATGATGCTGAACCAAGCCATGAAAGACCCCAACAATGAAGACGCTGTCTACATCCGGTACCGCACGGATGGCAGTCTCTTCAATCTGAGGCGCCTGCAAGCTCACACCAAGACACAAGAGAAACTTGTCCGTGAACTACTCTTTGCAGATGATGCCGCTTTAGTTGCCCATTCAGAGCCAGCTCTTCAGCGCTTGACGTCCTGCTTTGCGGAAACTGCCAAAATGTTTGGCCTGGAAGTCAGCCTGAAGAAAACTGAGGTCCTCCATCAGCCAGCTCCCCACCATGACTACCAGCCCCCCCACATCTCCATCGGGCACACAAAACTCAAAACGGTCAACCAGTTTACCTATCTCGGCTGCACCATTTCATCAGATGCAAGGATCGACAATGAGATAGACAACAGACTCGCCAAGGCAAATAGCGCCTTTGGAAGACTACACAAAAGAGTCTGGAAAAACAACCAACTGAAAAAATTGTACTGTAATTTAATTGGATTATACATATTACCTAAAATCTCAAATATAACTTGCCCATTTAATTGTTAATTTGTCAGTCCACTTCTCCAGTAATGCAGTTTATGCCATGTAATTATAATCTCTCCATAGCAGCTCTCTGTCGTCATTGGAATTACTTCCTTCTAAGATGTGAATAAAGAACATTCAGATCATTCTCTAAAATGTTTTGTACAACACCCAAGGTACAATAATGGCCACAAAATGTTACCTCAAAATCCCTTCTGGAAGCCTCAGAATGTGAATGAGACACTGAACGAAGGGCTTGATGATCCAATCAAGGTTTGAGTATCAAGCATCATTCTATCCTTGCCCCCTCCTCAAGAGGACTGGAGTAACCAAACAATAACGGGAAGATGATAAAGTATTTAACCCAAAATGTCCTTGATTCCTTTCCCCACTGACATGCTTGACCTACAGCGTTCCTCCTGCAGATTGATCTTTGTTTGAATCCAACATCTGCAGTGTCTTGCATGACCAATTAAAATGTTGATAGTTTGTTGATGGAAAGCCTCCAATTTACAAAATAAGTATTTTCAGCAATCTAAGACATATTGTGCACTTCACCAGAGAGCAACCAGAACCCTCAAACACATAACCCAGAAACAAATCAAGAACTAACTTGGCAAAATTACCACATTCAACAGCATGCCAAAGGTAGAGGACTTTTTTTTAACATTCATTTTTGAGATGGAGTTTGCTGACAATGCCAGTATTTATTGCCCATCTCCAATTGCCCTCAAGAGTCGCCACATTGAACAACTCCAATCCTTCCAGTATAATTGGGGAGGGGGAGTAGCAAGATTTAAACCCAGTGATGAAGGACAAGCCATGTATTTTGAAGTCATGACATGTTCATCTTGGAAGAGTACCTACATGCCTGGTAGATACTACACATTGCAGACACTGTGTACTGGTGAAAAGGCAAATTAATATTTACAATGGTTCTTATGGTGCAAATAAAGCTGGCAGGTTTATCTTGAATACTGATAACCTAAGCATTGTTGACATTACACCCATGCAGGCAAGTGAAGATTATTCAATCATACTCCTGACCTGTGTCTTACCGACAGAAATGCCCTGGGGTGCCAATCCCTCAGAGCCATTGTATTTATCCATCTGATCCATTTGTGTATTTGGTGACATCCAGAATATTGACTATGAGGGACTTGTTGATGGTAATATGACTGAATGCTCAGGGTAAAAACACAATGCTGGAGAAACTCCACTGGTCAAACAGTGTAGTTTATATAGCAAAGATAAATTTACATATGTAACATTTCGGGCTTGAACCACTATGTTAAAGGACATTGTTTGACCAGCAGAGTTTCTCCAGCATTGTGTTTTTACTTCAACCACAGTGTCTGCAGACCTTTGTGTTTTGCTACCGAATGCTGAGGATAGGTGGGTTGACCAGCTCTTGTTGGATATTATAATTGATTGTCACATTTGTGGTAAATGTTATACATTTTAAATCAACATTATCACACCAACCCAAATCCATTGAAATGTGCTTGTCACTAGAAAACAATATGATTCTAAGTGTAAGGAAGGATAATTACCAAACAGAATCCTGATTTCAAAGTGTTGGGTAGTCCAAAATTTAAGTTATATGGTGGGAATATATTGTTGCATTACTTTGAATTTGGAAAGTCAGAATAATGGGAAACTATATGAAGGGTTTTCATCTCTGATGGTCATGAACCTTGTGTTCCTTAATTCTAAATTTAAAGTGACGCAACAATATATTCCTTCCATACAATCTTGGACTACCCACTAATTTGTAATCAGGATTCTGTTTGGTAATTAATTCCTCCTTTCACAGAGTCCTATTGCTTTCATAAATATTTCATGAAATGTTCTATTCCAGAGAACTATGGAGGTAAAATTATTGAAGCTATTCAGGATGAGTTGAAGAAATCTTTGGTCCATTGCAGTGTATTATGGAGAGCATACAGGAAAGAGAAGGCCAAAATCAGCTCCATCACGATCTTAAATGATAGAGTAGGGCAAGGCCTCTTACATGGCCTACACCTCCTCTCATATTTATGTCACAAGGTCTCTCTTTTAGAGCACACGCACAGCCAGAACTATAGAATCTGATCATTACAAGTTCACGTAGGAGGAAAGAAAAAGTATTTTCTGTCAATCACCCAACAAAAGTTCACTGTCTCTGAAATGATCACAAGCAGAGGCTTCAAAAAGCCATGAGCTACATTGGACAACACACAGATATAAAATTATTATAGATGTTCACATGAGATTCCATCTCAAAGGTTTTCCTTTGCTCCACATTGCCAGGATTCAAAATTTCTTCTGACCCCATTTACCTTAACCCATAAAGTTCTGCAGCTCTAGTATTGAGAATCCTTGAAGCAATTGGGCATTTTACCTTGTGGTTGCACAGAGGGAACGATAGTGCTGCCGATTTCACACAACAGATAACCAGCAGCTGATGACATTCCAGGAGATTACATCTTGTGCAATGGCTGTAAACTGAAGGACAGGGGGCCACATGCTGACACATTTGAAATGATTGCCTATCCTTCATGTCTGTGCGGCAAAGTTGCAAGCTTAGATACCAAAAGCATATTGCATTCTGACTAACCTCCATGTTTTGAACAGTTGAGTAATCCTGGAGAAAAGATTGAACCCAGCACAAAATGGGTCATTGATTTGCTAAGGAATTGTGCAGTCCCATTCTGGTAGGATGATGATCACTTCCTGATCTGAATCTTAAACAACAGTAGGGCACTGTGCAGGTCTTGGCTTATGTAAATTGGAAAGGGGACATTGCTCACCTCATTACTTTTGGGACAACTGATAACTGTGAACGATTGAGCCAAACAATTGCATCCTTGCCCTCTTATATACCAAGGTATAAAATTCTTTTGTGGGATTTGCTTTTTCAGAAACCCATGCAATGTTAAAAAAAAAACTCCCAACAAAATTGTTGGGAGCTCAGAACACAGGTTGATGTTCATTGACCAAGTGTAACCATTTATTCAAAATGATAGAAATCAATTCTGGAATGGGTGTATTTTTAAATCATTTTTTTTTCTATCCAGCATAAACATTTTCAATGCTATCAAGTTTATTCTTTATTGTAATGGTTGTTTCTTTTAAATAGCTGTATGGGTGACAAAATGACAGTCACACAGCTCAATTTTTGTATGTCAAACACTAATGCAAACACTGTTACCACACTGAAGAAACAGCTTAGGATACTCACAATTTCCAGAGTTATCTGCAAGAGAACAAAAAGGGGCTCTGGAGTGGAGAGGTATATACAACACAAGGAAAAATTCAAACATCTCAGCTGCTTCACTTCAGTAAAATTCAACTAATAACAATGCTGTTCCAAATACTGTATTAAATTAATGAACATTTTCTTCAGAGATCAATTTTATTCATACAAAACATCACTAAAAAAACTAAAATCATCTATAAATGCAAAATGCTGCAGACGCTGGATATCTAAAGATTGTACAGAAAATATTATGGACACTCAACAGGCCTTTTCTTGACTGCATTGTTCACTCATTTTTTCTCTCCAAGAATAATTTACATCTGACTTCAAGCACAATATTTTAAATCTGCACCTTCTATTAACTTTTGTATTTTTCACCAGTCTCATTTCATTTATTTTCGGCTTTTCATCTCATTTTCCATGTTGCTTATCAAAGCCCCTTCACTCACTGCATTCTCTCACAGACACAATGTAATTTTTAATATGCCTCCCCAATAATTAAGAAGAGAAGGATATGATACAATGAACCATCTTCAATTTTATGTTTATTGCATTTAGAAGTTAGGATAGAATTTCCACTTTCATTGAAACTTCAGTCTCTCTCACTTTCCTCCGCCGGCTTGCAAACAAAGCCCACATCAGGCCTCTTCTTATTGGCCATATCACTGGCATTCCCTGTGTTAGCAGATAGCAAGGCCGCACATTTCTGTTCACTGGCTTTTGAACATGCACCACATTCAGAAGCTTAACAAATCGAATTTCATACCCATAGTCAAGCTATTATTCTCATTGTTCACAGACGCATTACAGTCAGTGTTGATACTGTCTGAAATCAGAAGTCATAGCAAGAATGGAAACATATGTAGTTGGAGTATTCATAATCTCTTCTGCCCCATTGTCTTTTCTAACATTAGCTTCCACAATTACTGACACAGATTGTTTCAAATGCCATGTGCTTCCCGGATGACACGGTTACAACTGCTTACATACTTTTCTTTTGAGTTCAGTGATAATCAAGACATTTTTTCATTTTCAAGCAATCAGTTTTTCCAACTCCAAGAGCCAAGATGTTTTTGTTTCAGTCCAAAAGGACAGAGGCTGCCCTTTCCATTGATCAACACTGCCTTCCCTGTGGAAACCAATACCCATTATCCTTTCATAATGATGCAAAACAGGTTGAGGTACTACTCATTCTGACCTTGTCCTTTTTCTGAAGATGTTTGACAGAGACAGTGTGGACCAAATAGCCTGCTCCTATGCTTTATTCATCTTCTATAAAGCTCTATCAGGCACTGGGACATGGGAAGGACCTGGTTTCCCCCATTTTCAAGTTGTTTCTACTTTCAATAGTTTTATTAATTTCATTTAGCAAATGTTACATAGGTTAAAATATGATACTAATAACAGTAATGACAAAACCTATATTTAAAAAAATACATGCAAAAAGAAAAAAAAGAAACTGGATAATGTACAAAACCAACCCCCTGCCTACAGAGGCTGTTGGCAAAATACATAGTCCACTATCTGATAATGAAAAGAAAAATAAACAATGAGGTCAAGAATCAAAAATTTAGTTAAACTTACAAATTTGGGAAATAATTAAGAAAAGAACCGTATAAAGAAATAATGTTTACATTCACTACAGTAGTGGAACAGCTAATTTTTTCTAAAGACAAACAAGCAATCATATCAGACAGCATCTGTACATTTCATTATTACGGCCCTTCTAGCAATCAAGGAGGCAAAAGCATTTACATGGGATTGTGAAGAATACAATATCAGATCATTGGGCCCATATATTCCAAACAAGGCAATAAAAGGAGATGGAGCCAAATTGATATTAAGAACTAAAAATAGTGTTTGAAATATGCCTCCCTAATAATTAAGAAGAGAAGGATATGATACAATAAACCATCTTCAGTTTTGTGTTTATTGCATTTAGAAGTTAGGATAAAATTTAGCCAATTGGGTTTTGGAATAGATGTACTACTTTAAATTACAATAGCAAATGACTAGCACTAAGAGAAGATAAATGAATACGTTCATAATATAATCCCGGGTAGTCTCAGAAAATATTTGTTGGAAATCTTGTACCTGTGGCGGCTCACTACAAGGCAGGCGAACCGGCCCCGCTTGTAAGCCACGCGGCGGAGCAGCCGGCCAAAATGGTGCCGTCAGGGGTTTCCCTTCCTTCCAGTTCGGGGCTCAGAAACCCACGCTTGGGGACCACGTGATGCCCGGATGACGTCAGCGGCCCCCAGCGTGGTTCTCAGCCAGGTCCAGGCTGGGAGTGTAAGTGCAGCCCAGCAGCCTGCAATAAACTAGTGAGCTCAACCCGTCGGGTTGCATGTGTTAATGCAGGAGCAGTGTAGCCGCTGCTACATACCCATCATTTTTTAATTCCATCCAGGGAATTATCTTTAGATAGCAGAGGTAGTTCATACAGGGTAGACAATAGCCATTTATGGCCCAGTTGAAAATTATATATATTTCCCTATAACATTAAACTCCAAGTCCTAAGGAAGTCTCAAAGAGAGTTCAAAAAAATTCCTAACCTGTACATACAAAAAAAGGGGTGTCTGGGTATATAAAATTTAGAAGATAGTTGTTTGAAAGAGGCAAAATTATGGTCGATAAAAAGGTTCAAGAAAAATTGGATGTCTAACTTGATAAAAAAACATCTTGAACTGAGGGAGGAAAACAAAAATTACTTAAGATAGGACTAACAAATAAGAATCTATGGTATCCAAAATAATTCCTGAATTGAAACCAAATTCTCAATTTATTTTTGACAACAAAATGATCTGGTAATCTAGAAGCCGGGAAAGTTAAAGGAGCTCCAAGTATTGAAATAAGGGAGAAATTATTAGTTGATTTAATTTCTAAATTAATCCAACCTGAAGCAACTAAAAGAACCTTATGATGAATCCAAAAAATAATGAATCTGAGATTTGCTGCGTAGTAGTAAAATATAAAATTAGGTAATGCCAAGCCTCCATTTTTCTTAATATTTTGAAGGAAGGTTTTTATTTCATATCAAAGAAGATTTAAGAGTCTCCAAAGAATCAAAAAAAGGATTTAGGAACAAAAACTGGTACAGCTTGAAAAATTTTGACAGGATATTCATCTGAATAATATTAACACATCAAATTAAGGACATCAAAAGCAGAAACTATTGAGTCAAACACTTCTTAACATGACTCAGTGGGGTAAGAAATGTTTCCTTGAATTTCCTAGTGATGGTAATAACTAGAAAATTTAAATGATTATTGACTATTTTAAAAGGAACAAAGGAATCTAGAGTTAGAAGAGTCCAATACAACATCTCACTTTTCTGTAAATTTAATTTGCATCCTGAAAATTGACCACATTGCTGAAGAAGAGATAGATTGATCTGGATTCAATTCATACACCAATAGGTCATCTGGATGAAGAGATACTTTATAGACACCTCCAACTCTGGTAATTCCAGAAATTTAATCCGATTGTGGAAAGGCCACAGCTAAAGGTTCTCTTTTTCTTTGGCTTGGCTTCGCGGACGAAGATTTAAGGAGGGGGTAAAAAGTCCACGTCAGCTGCAGGCTCGTTTGTGGCTGACAAGTCCGATGCGGGACAGGCAGACACGGTTGCAGCGGTTGCAGGGGAAAATTGGTTGGTTGGGGTTGGGTGTTGGGTTTTTCCTCCTTTGCCTTTTGTCAGTGAGGTGGGCTCTGCGGTCTTCTTCAAAGGAGGTTGCTGCCCGCCAAACTGTGAGGCGCCAAGATGCAGGGTTTGAGGCGTTATCAGCCCACTGGCGGTGGTCAATGTGGCAGGCACCAAGAGATTTCTTTAGGCAGTCCTTGTACCTTTTCTTTGGTGCACCTCTGTCACGGTGGCCAGTGGAGAGCTCGCCATATAACAGGATCTTGGGAAGGCGATGGTCCTCCATTCTGGAGACGTGACCCATCCAGCGCAGCTGGATCTTCAGCAGCGTGGACTCGATGCTGTCGACCTCTGCCATCTCGAGTACTTCGACGTTAGGGATGAAAGCGCTCCAATGGATGTTGAGGATGGAGCGGAGACAACGCTGGTGGAAGCGTTCTAGGAGCCGTAGGTGGTGCCGGTAGAGGACCCATGATTCGGAGCCGAACAGGAGTGTGGGTATGACAACGGCTCTGTATACGCTTATCTTTGTGAGGTTTTTCAGTTGGTTGTTTTTCCAGACTCTTTTGTGTAGTCTTCCAAAGGCGCTATTTGCCTTGGCGAGTCTGTTGTCTATCTCATTGTCGATCCTTGCATCTGATGAAATGGTGCAGCCGAGATAGGTAAACTGGTTGACCGTTTTGAGTTTTGTGTGCCCGATGGAGATGTGGGGGGGCTGGTAGTCATGGTGGGGAGCTGGCTGATGGAGGACCTCAGTTTTCTTCAGGCTGACTTCCAGGCCAAACATTTTGGCAGTTTCCGCAAAGCAGGACATCAAGCGCTGAAGAGCTGGCTCTGAATGGGCAACTAAAGCGGCATCGTCTGCAAAGAGTAGTTCACGGACAAGTTTCTCTTGTGTCTTGGTGTGAGCTTGCAGGCGCCTCAGATTGAAGAGACTGCCATCCGTGCGGTACCGGATGTAAACAGCGTCTTCATTGCTGAGGTCTTTCATGGCTTGGTTCAGCATCATGCTGAAGAAGATTGAAAAGAGGGTTGGTGCGAGAACACAGCCTTGCTTCACGCCATTGTTAATGGAGAAGGGTTCAGAGAGCTCATTGCTGTATCTGACCCGACCTTGTTGGTTTTCGTGCAGTTGGATAATCATGTTGAGGAACTTTGGGGGACATCGATGCGCTCTAGTATTTGCCAAAGCCCTTTCCTGCTCACGGTGTCGAAGGCTTTGGTGAGGTCAACAAAGGTGATGTAGAGTCCTTTGTTTTGTTCTCTGCACTTTTCTTGGAGCTGTCTGAGGGCAAAGACCATGTCAGTAGTTCCTCTGTTTGCGCGAAAGCCGCACTGTGATTCTGGGAGAATATTCTCGGCGACACTAGGTATTATTCTATTTAGTAGAATCCTAGCGAAGATTTTGCCTGCAATGGAGAGCAACGTGATTCCCCTGTAGTTTGAGCAGTCTGATTTCTCGCCTTTGTTTTTGTACAGGGTGATGATGGTGGCATCACGAAGATCCTGAGGCAGTTTTCCTTAGGGTTAGGGTTAGGGTTAGGGTTAGGGGTTAGGGTTAGGGTTAGGGTTAGGGTGAGGGTTAGGGTTAGGGTTAGGGTTAGGGTTAGGGTCACAGCTAAAGGTTCTAATGCCAGGTTAAATAACAAAGGGCTTAAGGGGCAACCTTGTCTCATTCCATGATGCAATTTAAAAGGTTTGGATTTAAATGAGTTAGTAAAAACTGAAGCTGTAGGAGATAAATATATCAATTTTATCCAATTGATAAATTGGGGACTAAAATTACATTTTCCTTGCACAGTAAATAGATATTCCCATTCCACCCTGTCAAATGTTTTTTTGGCATCAAAGGAAATAACATATTCAGAGGATGCAACTGCTGAGGAGTAGAGAATATCCAACAAACAACGAAAATTAAATTGAGAATAAAACCAGTTTGGTCTTCAGAGATAACAAGAGGCATAATAGTTTAGCCTGGTGGCTAAAATCTTAGATAAAACCTTAAGTGTCCACATTTAATAGGGAAATTAATCTATAAGAGGAACAGTTCAATGAGTTCTTATTAAGTATTAAAGAAATTGAGGTTTCAAAAAAAGTTTCTGGTAGCTCCCACTTGCTAAGGATTGAGGTAAAACTAAATCCAATTGAGGTATCAATAGGTGGGAAAATATTTCATAAAACTCCACAGGAAAGCCATATGGTCCAACAACTTTGCCATACTGCAAAGAGTTAATAGCTGTAACAATCTCACTTACAGAAATAGGCTGTTCCAGATTTTGTTTTTTTTCTTTGAAGAGACTGTGGAAATATTCAATCTATCCAAGAATTGCATCATAGAAGTTCAATCAATAACCGAATCAGAACTGTATAAATTAAAATAAAACTGGGAAAAAAGTCTTATTTACTTGAACATGATCATTTATAATCTTACCATCAGACTTATCCCTGTAATGTCTTTTAGCTGTATAACTTTTAATTTGGCTAACTAATAGTTTCCCTGCTTTATCTCCATGAACAAAGAATTTAGATTTACTTTTTAAGAGTCTGTATAGGGTAGGTAAGAATTAAGTCACGTCTAGTTTTAACTTCAAAGCTCAGGTATCGGAGTTAAGACATATTGCTGATCAATACATTTAATTTGATTAGCCAAGCCATCGTTCTCAGAAATAGCTTTCTTTTTAATGTTTTCTGTAAAATAAATTATTTGACCTCTCATGAAGGCTTTAAAAGCATCCCAACCTACTAAACACCTGCATCCCAACCTACTAAACACCTGGAGAAGAATTTTTACTAAAAAAAAGCGATATGATCTTTCATAAATTTCAAAAGAAATCAGGGTCTGAGCAATGTTAAATCTCCATTGCTTGGTTACTTTAGGCAAATCTGGTACATTAATAGACAAGATCACAGGAGCATGATCAGAAATTACTATAGTTTCATATGTACAATAATAAACAGAAGAGATCAATTGTTGTTTTATAATAAAGTAATCAATATGTGAATAGGTATGGTGGACATTAGAGAAAAAAGAAAATTCCTTGTCAGTAGGGTGGAGAAATCTCTATACATCGATAACACCAGATTGTTACATAAAGGAATTTATGAGTGTAGCAGACTTGTTTACGTTACCAATTCTAGAAGATACCAGACAAGGACAGGGTCCAGCCAACAATTCAAATTGCCAGCTATTATCAGAGTACACATTTAAATCCAGTAGACAACAAAAAAAGTGAGGGTCATCAATATTAGATCCATACAAAAATATAAGATTTTTAAAAATAAAGTTTATCAGACAAGATTTTTAAAAAAAGGCCGTTAGTGTCAGGGATATCCTCGTGCTTAAGAAACAGTATTGATTGATCAATCAGAATTGAAACTCCCCTGGACGTAGCCAAGAATGCAGAATGAAATTGCTACCCCTTCCAAAATTAAAAAAAAACATGAGGTATCAGGTATACGAAGATGAGTTTTTTGTAAAAAAGACAATCTCAGGGTGAAACTTTCTAATATGTGAAAAAACTTTACAATGTTTAACTGGATGGTTTAACCCCAAAATATTCCAAGACAAAATCTTAATACCTGGAGCCATCTAATAAAGATCAGTAAACCATAGTTATTAAAAGTAATGGCTTGTCAAGTAGCAAAAATAAACCCAGCATAACCTCTTAAAAGATCCCAAACTAAACTAAAAATATCGTGGGTTTCAGCAGCTTTTCCAAGTCCTTAATTTTGGAGTCATGATCCTCTATATGGCTCCTAATTCTTTCATGTTCCCAGTGACTTGATTAAGAGAGGTTTTGATTTCTTTTGCATCTTTTTTTTTATATATAAAGTCTTTGACATCTTTACTCAAGTCCTTAACATCAGAGTTGAAAAGTCTTCAGAAATGCTTTCTGTACTTTCAGCTTTAGCCCCACGAGAAGTCATGGTTACTAAATAGAACAGGTATGTTAAACAAGTTGGAGGAGAAAAGTAATTAAAACTGAAAGAAAATCCCAAGTTAAGGAAAATGTAGTTTAAAAGTTAGAATGTGGGAACTAGACTGATCAGGAGCAGGCTGAATAAGCATGTTCCACCTGCAAGGTACTGCCTTCCAGTTGTTTCTCACCTCATTACGTGCATTAACATTTTATTTAGCATAAAGACAGGCCATTATAATTATTGTCGCTCTCACCACACTCAGCATACTTCAACAACTCTGCATACCAGAAAGCAGCCTCTCGTGCATCTGGAATCAACAATCCCTTTCTAAACTGTAAATAAATGTGCCTAAGTAAAAGTCCAAAAATCCAGATGCCAAAAATCTGGATCACCTGAGAACCCAGCTTTCTCAAGAACACTTGGCTGAAATCTGGACCATCCAAGAATCCAGACTTCTCAACAACTTTCGGCTTTTGTGTGCATGCACGAGTGCATTACGTGTGTGCATTACGTGCGTGCTTTGCACAAGTGCCAAAGATGTACAGTCTGAGAATCCAGAAGATTCAAAAATCCAGATTGACCCCAATACCTGGGAAGTTTGGATTTTAGGACTTTTACTGTATTTCAACTCCAACCTTTCTGAATTTTAAGCACAAAACACTGTTACCAAAATGATTAAGTTGTGAAATTAGATCTAAAGAAAACTTTGATGTTCAATTGCATGACTACTAACTGTAATATTGTACATCAAAACTGAAAGGTTTGATTTGTAACATAGCACTAAAATATTGCACACATATAACCAAACTTTCCTTTAGTAGTGTAATACAAAGCAATTAATGTTATTGTCTCCCCTTAAATAAATGACTTTCTATGTTTAATCAATAATTACCAAAAGCCAATTTTTGTACCAGTTGCAGACTTTATCTTTAAATTAAGCATAGAAATGGGAGGGTACTGTGAGCGCTGCTAGCAAATGATTCTGATGCAAAGTCTACAGACTGTACAACAGGCTTTAACTAGCCTTGCTGTACAGCAGTCTTAGTATCTTTGCTGGCTACATGTCTGACTGTACCCTGAAAGGACCAGCTTGAGTCTTTATACGGGCCGGTGATTGACAGCCGGCATGTGGGGCCAACCTCCGAGGTTGCCCCCTGCAGTAGGCTGATAGGAGTGCAGCCAGTGTCATGGTTGTATGTACACACAGAGGAAAAGGTACAAGGAAATCAATCGCAAATAGAGGATGTGAGGTGCAATTTTCCACAGAAAACATTTTTTGTTAAGGAAACAAATGCTTTTGATATCCTCTCCAGGAAGACATCAAGACACAAAACAAATCTATACTATGTCACAGAGAAGTAATAAAAATATTTTAAAATAAATTCTATAGCATCTTATCCTGTCAGTCACAACTACCCCATTGTTTTGCATGAGATGTGCTTGCCAATCTGTACAGAAACATGTCTTTATCAACAGCTGCTACCCACTTTTTTAGCAATTGGGATCATTCCTGCCCTTTTTCAAACAGGAAAACTTTAATATCCAGCCATTGCATGCTTATCTGAAGGATTGCAGCAGAGAATTTCAAAAGGATGTGGCTGATGGCAGCACGAGAACATGAAAATGATGTAAAATGTTTTAAATCAGAAGTAGGAATGGTAATCCTGGAAACACAGGATCTGTGCCCAAGAAGGTGGTGCCTGATCAACAGCAACCACAAGGGGATGCAGATTCTGGGGGAGCAGAGGGCTGATGCAGGACGCCAGAAAACAAGAGACCACTACCCCACCCCCCATTTGAAAAGGAGAAGCAGAGGAGATGACCCATCAGACAGTGACCACAGCAGCAGACAAATTGAGGGGTTCTGCAGTGAAGAACACACAGGCAGCGGGCTGTTAATGATTCCAAGCGAGGAACCCTTGTAGGCTGGGGGCTGCAAGAAACTAAGGTTGAGGGATTCACTCTGGGTTGTGGACTGTTCAAGTCTGGCTGAAAGGGAATCAGGTATCAGAACTAGGATTGAGAGGGTGCCAAGGACACTGAAGGGTTCCTGATCGTGATGAAAGTTTGGATCTGGAGCTTGGGCTGCTGATGGTTTGGACTGAAGTCTGTGTGGCTGCGGAGGCTGCAGGAGTGCTGGAGGCAATTCCATAGACATTCGGGAACACAGGAGGAACTCTCTTTTTCTGACTAGAAGAAGTGCTTCAGGCAATTTCTGCCCATGGCAAATCTGACTGCCTTACGGCAGGCAAAAATAAATTCTGTGCAATATTGCATTATCTTTATTACATGATTATAAAGGAATCTTGAATAACCAAAAGTAAAAACACAATACTGGAGAAACTCAGTATGTCAAACAGTGTATTGTTATGGCAAAGAAAGATATTTAACCAACATTTCAGGCTTGAGGCCTTCATAAAGATATACCCTGATGAAGGGCTCAGCTCAAAATGTTGGTGATCTATCTTTATCTTTGGTATTTTAAGGACATTGTTTGACTGGCTGAGTTTTTCCAGCCTTGTGTTTTTACTCTCATCATGGCATCTACTGGTTTTTGTGTTTTACTCATGGAAATGACCAAGCCATAGGAACTTATAAATGACAAACTACAAGCTTTCAAACCATTCAATTGGAGCTCACCTACAGGATACCACTTCCTAAAACATCACCTTCAATGCAATTGTTCAGCTCAGAACCAGAGAAGACCCAGTTCAATGGGTGCTGGTTGGCCAAGATAAACTCACCAGAATCTCCTCTTCTGACTCTTCTGTCAGTCTGAGATTTGAAATGTTATTTAATTCAATTTTAAGTATCCTTGCATTGGTCATAAGCCTAGCATTTATTGTCAATCCTCAAATGAAAGAGGTGATGTGTTGATCCCTATGGTCAATGTACTCTGACAATGAAGTCAGTTAGGGAATTTCAGGATTCACATCCAGCATTAATGAAGGATTGGGAATGTATTCCCAACCCCAAGGACTGGAAGGGAAACCTGCATGCAGCAATAATCCTATTACACTTATCTTCAAGAATATTTTCTGTTCACAATCAATGTTAACAGCCTCATTCTGGATTTAACCTCCTCTTCAATTAAAATATTATTTCCCATTCTTCAATCAAATAGATTTTGCACAGGGTCTTTCCAGATAATCATGACAGACAGATGAAAGGGAAAGTTAAGCACAGGAAGTTATTAGGCTAATGGTTTCCATAATGGACAAAAGGAACCTGAAACATGAACTCTTTGTACAGATGGGCGGCACAGTTAGCATAGGGGTTAACACAATGCTATTACAGTGCCATCAACCCGGGTTCGAATCTAGCGCTGCCTGTAAGGAGTTTGAACATTTGCCCTGCGACTTTTTCAATTTTTTTAATTGTTTTTTTTTAATAATAAATACAGTACAATAAAAAAGGAATTAAATTGAAGTACAATATCACATATGTATATACTATATATCAAGATAAATATTCAAACAGTATAAACTTCCCCCCCCCCCACCCCACCTCTACTGGATGAAGACAAAAAGGCATTAAAATAAATAAAATTATAAAATCTATCTAACTTATTCTTTTGGAAAAAAAACTAACCAAAACAAAATCTGACCAGAGAGCTACATACATTTTGAAGCTTTTGAATCATACCGTGAATCAAAAAACAAATGTAAGACTATCTCATCTGGAAGAGTGAGTACATCTAATCACATAAAAACATTTACATCAAATGAAAATAAGACATAAGAGGTTGCCATGGATCTTCAAATTTCACTTATGAATCTAATACATGAAATCTAGTTTGTTTCTGAACTTAAACAGGACATAATTTGAGGGAACCATTGAAACACTGTTTGAGATCTGGGATCTTTCCATTTGAATAAGACAGCTTTTCTAGCCAACAACGTAGAGAAGGTCACAACCCGTGGCGCAGGTACAAAAAAGCTCCCTATGTCTAGTTCAATAACCCCAAAAAGAGCAATTATTGGATTGGGTTGTAGCTCTACCTGAAATACAGTTGAAAACATTTCTTTCCAATAGATTTCTAAGGATGGAGAAGACCGAAACATAGGTGTCAATGTAGCAATGTCAGATTTGCATCTGTCACAAGTAGGGTTAATATTGGAAAAGATACAAGCCAGCTTATCTTTGGACATTTGAAAAGATACTTGCCTGTGTCTGAATGGGTTTCATCCAGGTACTCTGGTTTTCTCCCACCATCCAAAACAGAGGTGTTAATTTGGCTGTAATTGGGTAGCATGGGTTTAAATGGCTGGAATCAGTTTCCACTGTGTTGTGAATAGAATTAAAATTTATTTTAATTTAAAATGCTGTCTGACCTGCTGAGTGTTTGTAGCATTTTTGTTATTTTTGAATTTCTGCATCTGCAGTTTTTTTTTTAATATTCAAAGAAGAACCATGCTGGTTTTTACGTTCTTCCATCCGCAGGTGTGCAGCCTTGAGGTTGCATCACCATGTACTGATCAAGGCGTTATTTAAATGAGTAGGGGGCTTTGTCTCCAGCATTATTTTAAGCTGCCAGCCTCTGAGCCCAGCACTTTTCAGGCAAATTATGTTTCAACATCTTAAATCTACCACTTACATTAAATCTGGCTATTGACCTAAAAGAGCTCCTCCCTGATCACCCATCTGAAGTTCTCAATTTTACACTGCTCAAGTCAATTCCCCTCCAACTTAATTCTTTCCAAAGAAATTAATCGTGCAACAACTGAAACTCTCCAGCCCTGAAGATCTTCTTTTGAACCTTTCAATAAAGATATCGAGACTATTCTGAAAAACAAACTATTTTTTGTAAAAGTTTTGAGTGAGACACTGAAAAACAATGCCTCTACCAACAGCGAATGAGCATTCATTACAGAACCAATGGGAGGGCATTTGTCAGCATTGACTCATCTGATCTACATAGATTACTGAATGTCTTGAACATTTATTATATAAACCCTTGGACAATGAGAAAGGATCTAAACAATGAAACATAAATAGCACATAACTAATAATCTGTATAGAAATCATGAGCCCAAAAAATAAGTATTTCTTTACCAAATCCTAAAATCTGAATATATAAAATAACCTTGCATATTCCAGTTAAACAAGAAAGTCTGCAGGCACTGTGATTGCAGTTCAATATTGAAAGGCAGCAGTTAGAAATATAAAGATCCAAAGCAGACAGAGGCTCTGGACAAAGCGTTCAAGAGGGGGAAGAAGGGTAAAGGTAGGAGAAGGGGTCTTCAGTAGGGGGCTGGAGAATCCTGGTAGAAGAAGTGGGCACAGAGACCATGGAAGATTTTGGCGAGACTTGTTGTGTGGCCAAAGAGAAATGAAGGTGAAGCCTCTCTGAGAGCAAAAGGTTGGAAGGGATAGTAAAGTCCAGGTTGGGGTAAGTAAGGTGGAGGGTGTCGGGGAAGGCAGGTGGGAAATTGAATGCACATTTCAGCTTGCGTTTTCTCCAAAAGCCTACAATTTTGACCACAGAATTAGTGTGATCGTACAGATTCTATCACCAATGTGTATATGTACAGATGGTAGTGTAGGATGACTGTGATTGGCTGAGAGTGTAGCCACACCTACTGGCAGGTCTTAAAGGATTGCTCCTAGTCAGACCAGGTCATTCTGGACTGGTCGACCTACTTGTGATATGCTCCAGTTTTTTAGTTAATAAAAGCTTTGGTTTGGATCAACAAGTCTTTGGTTCTTTCGACGCGCATTACAATTAGATTTATTCCTCTGTTTAACCAAGTACCTATTTGTTTACCACTAGCTGCTATATAAACTCAGCAGAATTGTAACATCTGTAAGGGGTTGGAGGGAGCTAGGAGCCACTCTTGATGATCAAGCCACTCTTGAGACTCTGCATCAAGACAAAATGGAACGAGAAAATTGCCAGTTCAAAGAGGAAATAGGGAGAATGAGATAGGGATCAGTAGGTGGAGATTCGTAGAAAAAGCAGAAGGGGAACAGTCAGCAAAGGTATCAAAGAACTCCTGACGAAAGGAAGAAATGTTTTCCAAAGTCAGCATGCCCTGAAGTGGCTTTACAGTCGAATAGTACAATGGAGACAGAAAAGACTGCAGATGCTGGAATCTGGGGCAAAAAACAACCTACTGCAGGAATTCAGCAGATCAAGCAGCATTTGTGGTGGGAGGGGTAAGAAAAAAGTCACCATTTTGGGTCAGAACCCTGCATCAGATCAGAGTGGAGAGGAAAAAAAAAAAAATCGGAGCAAGAGTGAAGAGGAAGGTGCTGATTGTTCCAGATTTCAGCTCTCTTGCATGTCGACAATTCTGTTGTATGGTGAAGCAATGGATTTAAATTTATATTTTCCCTTTAAAAAAAAAATCAAACTAAACTGACCTTTGAGAGTTATCCTGAAAGCTAAAATTCCCCTAACAACCAAGTTTATTAAAAAATCTGAAATACAAACAGAGACAATTCTGACAATTATTCAGGTAATTATAATGCCTAATTGTTCCAATACCATGTCACAAAAGCAGTTGTAATTTAGGATTGCATAAAACCTTAAAACAACTCAAAGGTGTTTTTGGTCTCCTGATACATTCTGTAGTCTGTTCCAGCTGATGGCCTTTTGTTGCTTCTTCCTGCTGGAAAATCTCCACGGAGTTACTAACATTTTGTAAATTAAATTTATTAAAAATAATAAGTATTTTGGAAGATATCACATAAATTAAGTGCAATAATTATGGATGTTTCATGTTATTCATATTAATCTTTTCACAAAGTAATGAAGCAAGGGTCTATTTGCTAAATATACATTTCACAGGAACAAAGGATTTGCATATATTTGGCCTTGAATCTCAGGGTTGCCTGGCACAGCTTCATCTATACAGGCAATCAAGGTTGAGGCCGAATACTTCCCATTGGACAGTCATTATTCCCAAGTTTCAGAACATCTGGATGCCCCACTTTAAGTGAAACCATGAAGTGAAACCCTCTTGATAATTTCAGGCAAAGATACATCCTCTTGATAATCTTCTTGAATGACATTTACAAGTGAGAATTCTCATGAAGCCACAGTATTGCTGAGACAAAGATGATTAAATTTTCTGCCACTTTTGCACAGACATGATACCTGTTAATGTCAGTATGATCCTACAGCAAAGGGTTTCATTCGGCACTACTGTACTGCCATTGAATCCTTCCAAATGGAAACTTCCCAAAAATATAATCCAATTCTGAAATTAATGGTACTAAGATCTTTAAATAATTTCAACCCAAAACTTTTATGAACCATTTTTTCCATGGATTCTGTCAAACCCAATAAAACCCATCTCCATTCACTCGATTCCAGTATCTGGAGTTCTTGTATTCTTTTTAGATAATCTTCAGCTATCACCATTTTAAGATATCACCATTGGGATATGTAGCATTTTTGGGGGAAGTCTAAAAGGCTACTCGTTTAAAAAAAAACATTTTGCTCCAAAGTTCTGAAAGTCCGTGTTGAATTTTATAGTTCTATCCATTATCATCACCTGTAACTGTTCTCGTTTGCATGTTCCAGAACAAGTATTCTTATGTTAAGGAAAGGAATCTGAATCCCTCCATTTAATGTCAGTATTTACCACATCCCTAGAGCAAAATGTTAACAAGATATTGGGGCACATATACAGAGGAATCACAATTCTTGCTTTATAAGGGGTCCAATAATAATTTTTTTGAATATTTCAAGCTTTCAATTTTAATGATGAAATCCCATCCTCAGGCAAAAAGAGTATATTCAATTATGAGAGTAAAAGCCAGATGCATTATCGCAGAAGTAATATTATCATTTAAAGCCAATAAGTGAAATGAGTTTCACATTCAAACGTATTTTTGTTACTGCTCTGATATCTGAAATTCTTCCTGCTCTCTCAAAAATATTTTGAAAAGAAAATTGGGCTAAATGTGAAGGTATGGATTTAATCTGAGTATTTCTGCACCTTTCCTGAAATCAGACAAGAGAAATGGGTCAGTCTCCTGTGTGCACAGAAACCACTGTCTGAAGCATGTGAAAATGACTCGAAAGATTTGGCAGAAATATTCTGACATGGCATTAACTTGATGAAACAAAGCCTGTCAAAAGGCCCCGTGTAGAATCTTTACAAATGTTCATAGTGCTTCCTTAACAAATCCCATTGGCATTACTTTGACAGTCTTCAGCATGCAAGGTCCTACCAGACCCATGCTGGTCAGTGGAAAGAAAGTAGGGTTGATTCACAGCTATATCTGGGCAATTCAATCCCTTCTGACTCACCCTCTTAACAAATGTATATATCACACATATCCACCATTCCATTTTCAAAATCTGTAGAAGATGACTAAATTAAATCAATATGCTATGAATATACTTAATTTGCAATGGACATTCCTCTACATGGGAACAAACTATTGCTATGTATAGATAATCATTACTGTTGGTTTTAATGTCGTTTGAAAATTACATTAGGTCTATTTATTTTTAAAAATTTCAGTATTCAGCAGCCCAATCCATTCATGTCGTTAACCTCACCGATAGAAATTTGCCAAATGGGAGTCATCTATATAAATTGCAATTCATGATTCAAATGACTTAACTACTTCACTAGTCAATTCAGATTTCCGATTTATTGACAGAGTACATACATGACATCCTGAGATTTTTTTTTTCTGCGGGCAAAACAGAATTACCACTTGTACTAGTAGTGCAAAATTACTGGACACGGCATGTAAATGTAAACAAATAGAGAACAATAAACAGATAAGGAACGTAAGCAAACCGACTGTGCAATACAGAGAGAATTTTTTTAAAATTGAGAGCCATTGCTGTTCTTCAAGCACTGGAGACCAGAAAAGGAAAAAGCTCAAGACCAAATTCTGCTCGAGTTACTGGGCAACCCTGGATTTTGAAAGGCTGATTCACAAGACAATTGTTAGAACTGAACAATTTTCTCCAATGCAAACAATCAACTTTCTGATTCCCCAAATCACCATCGATAAACCTATGGAGATATTGAACCACCATGCAAAATCTGCAAAGAAAATTATACTCAAACTTGTTTATTCGCACTCTGATTCATTTAACATCAAAACACTATTTTTCACTTTTTCTATTTACTGATTACACAGGACAATAAAGACTTTTGCTGCTGATCACGAACATCCGCTTAAAATTTTCCTATCATGTACCAGGTTTTAGATATAACCTGTTTTTGTAATTTCCTGTCATATTTTTAGTCTACTAGTTCATTGCCTGCAAAGCAGGTTGTTTTGATCAGTCTAATAATGTCTGGGCATGAACTCAGTACTTGGTGCTATGAAAATGTTGTCTTAGGCCTGGGCATGCTTGGAAGGCATTTAAAGATGCTGTTGAGAATTTTCTTGGCAACTACAGAGCACCAAACTACATCTAGCTGATTGACAACGTGCTTCAAGCCTCCAAAACCATGAAGTGCAACGTGTCATTGAAAATTCATTTTCTGCATTTGCATTTGGACTTCTTCCCGGCTGATCTTCGTGCAGTCAGTGATGAACACGGTGAAAGGTTTCACCAGGATATTGTGACCATGGAAATGCGGTATCAAGGCAACTGGAATCGATCAATGCTGGCCGACTATTGTGGGTCACTGGCATGAGAGTCATCAGTCGCTGAGTATAAACCAAACTCAGTGGCAAAACATTTTTAGGTCGGTTAAACTAGCACAATGTGTCAGCATCATTATGTGATTAAACATGCTAAATTCAATAAAAGCTCATTTAATGTTTCTCCAACTTCCTATGTGATATAGCAAATCTGAAAATACCTTTGTGCTTGGCTTGAAGTTGTCTACCATAATCCCCAATTTCCTTTTCAGAAATAAAACCTTTTGGAAAAAAAAGTATCCAGTGTAATTAAAAATGTGAGTTAAGTTGATGGTATAACATTTCAGAAATAAAGCTGGTAAATTTCAATCATGTCACAATCAACACAGAATTAATGCCTCAAGGATGGTGCTCAAAGGCAGTCATGTGGGAGTGATGCACATTTGGGGAAAATCAAACGTTGAATAGTATCAGTCTGTTGAAGAGGACGAGGCTATATTTGAAGTCATGTTTATCCAGTTTTTTAACTAACATTTTTCTTTCAACTGGTACAGCCAAAAAATTGAAATGGACTGGCCATTATCACATTTGCAATCTTTGGCTAATGCTTCTATATAACCTGACTACTGTATTTTATGCACAGCTGCACGTCAAAAATGAGTTAATTTTCTATGAAAATTGGATCTCCCTGAGAACATGAAAGGTGTTGTACTGTGGTTATGTTTCTTTGAATTCTGAAAAATAAAGTAATTTAAGTTACCATTTGGAGTTGGCTCAATAAACAGCCTGTGGTTAGATTACCCATTAATATTTTCAGCAAGATACGTGTTCAATGTAGGTTGTTTCGTGTGTTTTTTTTTAATATACATGTTGTAAACCCTTCTCAGTGCTGTCATCTTCATTTGCAAGGACACCTATTTATCCATTCTGTTGTTTTATTCTTTAAATCAATTTGTGCCTGGAATGTAGTCTGCTTTGACAATCAAATATCTCTTCCAATTATTTTTGGCTATTTAGGCAATCTATTAATTCCTACTTGAATAAGTTCTTCAGTGTGCATTTGTACAGATAACACTGTTGTACAGATTTTCGTTTGTACTCAGCATCTGATGCCTTTCATGTCAGTGTCCCACAATAGTCAGCTAGCATTGATGAATTCCAGTTGTCCTGATACTGCTTTTCCATGGTTCCAGTATCCTGGTGAAACCTTTCACCAGGTCCGTCACTCACTGCAACATGATCAGCAGAGAAGTCCAAGTGCGAATGCAGAAAATGAATTTTCAATGACAAATTGTACCTCATAGTTCTGTGTGCTTGAAGTAGACGCAAAATATGTAAGGAAATCACAAAAATAGATTAAATCTTAAAAAAAGGCACGTGATAGGAAAATTTTCAGGTGATTTTCATGATTGGCATCCCAAAATCCATAAAATACACTCAAAAGTGTTCAGGAAGCAAAATCTTCATTGTCCAGTATTACCAGCCTCTAAGGCATACAACACAAAAAGTAGTGTCAACCTTCCATGCATAGTTACACTGCCATTGATTTCTGCACTCTTTATTTTTGGATAAGAATTCAGGCTGCATGATCTCAAGTACAGTTGTGGAATGCACCAAGGTTATTGGTAGAGTGGACAGTAAAGGCGATACATTTTGAACAGTGGGAGAGGAAACTGGAGCCCCTGGAGAAAACTCATGCAGGCATGGAGAGAATCCACAGATGGAGCAAGATTTGACCCCAGATCTGGTACTGTAAAGATGTTGCGCTAACAGCAATGCCAACTGCGCTTCTGAGTGTTGAGCTTCTTGAAAGTTCTCAGAGCTGTAATCATCCAGGCACGGCAAACCTTCCATCACACACTATATCTGTGCTTTGATGATGAAGAAAATATGACGTCAGATACCCTCTAAATCTCTCGCCTCCCATCTTGAACCTCACCCTCAGGCTGCAGAAGTCAATGCTTAGGGTAACATCGATTAGTACCTATCCCATGTCGCTCATGATTTTTGTATATCTCAATCTTTTTGATCCAACAAAAGCAAACAGAGCCGATCCATTGTCCTCCCACAGCCAAAATACTCAGTCAAGGCAACCTCCTGGAAATGATTATCATGCTACCAGAACAGAACTGCACAATTCCTCAGAAAATCATTGTGTACCTGGTTTGTGAATTACTCAACTCTTCAAACCACAAGAGGTTAGTCAAAATGCAAGATGCTTTTGGTGTCCAACCTTGCAACTTTGCCACAAAGATGTGAAAGACATTTCAAATGGGTCAGCATGTCATGGCTCCCATCCTTCAGTTTACAGTCATTGTATAAGATGTAACCTCCTAGAATGTCATCAGCTGCTGGTTATCTGTTGTGTGAAATCGGCAGCAACATTTTTCCCTCTGTGTCAAACAACAAGGTAAAATGCCAGATTGCTTCAAGGACTCTTGATACTAGAGCTTCAGAACCTTATAACGGAGCAAAAACATGGGTTCAGGCAAATGGGGTAGGAAGACATTTTGAATTCTGGCAATGTGGAACAAAGGAAAACCCTCTGAGATGGAATACTTAATCCATATGAACATCTGTAATTATTTTATATCTGTGTGTTGTCCAATGTAGCTCGTGACTTTTTGAAGCTACTGCTTGTGATCATTTCAGAGATGGTGAACTTTTGTTGGGTGATTGACAGAAAATACTCTTTCTTTTCCTTCTACATGTGGTTCTAGCTATGCGAGTGCTCCTAAGTGAGCCCTTGTGAAGAGGAAGATATATAAACAAGAGCAGGTATAGGTCTATCATTTAAGATCGTGGTGGAGATCATCTTGACCTTCATTTTCCTGCATATTCCGCATAATACAGGATACTTCTATTAACCAAAAATGTCTTCATGTCAACTTGAGAATATTCAGTGACTTTATCTTCTGCCTTCTTGCCACTGCACTGTGTGCAGTGCTCCAGATGTAGCCTCACATGTTGTACAGTACCTAGGCTAAGAAAACCCTTATCATGAACACCACCAATCATATAATCTTCAAATTTAATCATACCTCCAACATTCTTTGGAGGTCCGATCATTGGGGGAGTTTAAGGGAGAAGTTGATAGGTATCTAATTAGTCAGGGTATCAATGGGTATGGGAAAAAGGACAGAATTTGGAACTAGATACAAGAACAGTTTAGCTCAGGGTAGATTTGCGGACCAGACACGATGGGCCGAATAGCCTACTTCTGTTGCTTTATCTTGTGATTCTTACCAAGATCAAAGAGCAAGGGTCCAAACACTAATCCCTGTGATACACTACATTATAGGCCATCAATCACCCAAACAATTCTCAAAGATTGTGAAACCAATTTGCCCTGAATCAAAAGAGTTCTTACCCTTTGAACAATGACCCACATGGGATGTTATCAAGGCCCTGACTGAAACTCGATTTTTAAAATAATTTTAATTTAGTCATACAGCACAGTAATAGGGCCCTTTCGACCCACAAGCCCATGCTGCCCAATTACTCCCAATTGACCTTAAACCTAATACGCTTTGAAGGGTAGGAGGAAACCATAACACCTGGAGGAAACCCATGCAGACACAGGGAGAACATACAAATTTCTTACAGACAACACCAGATTTGAACCCCGGTCTCTGGCACTTTTACAGCATTATGCTAACTGCTACACTAACCATGCCGCCTGGTTTCTCCATCAATTGCACTACTCCCAGTGGCACACTTGATCACCTCAATACATTTATTCAAATTATTTAGACAGGATCACCCTTCATGACAGAAGATATGTCATTGGTGAAGCAGTTTAAAGGCCACTGTCAGTTGTTGTACACACTTTCTATTTCACTTCTATCTATTCCAATTATCATTCAAATATCATATGTTATGTTGGCTTCAGTTTATGCTACAATCACCTCCACTTCTATCCTCCTGATATCTGAGAATAAGGAGCACCAAATTAATGGCAACTATACTGAACTTGGGGCAGATTCATACTGCAGATTGATGTCTGTGGAGAATTGCAGGGACACTATAAATTTAATTCAAGGACAGTTATCATCAGTCAGTGACAACCTTTTGTCCCAAGCCAATCAAATGCAGTCCATTTTTTTTTTAAACTCAAAATCATTTTATTCAAAATCTGAGGTTATGGATATTTTTTCCTTGAAATAGCAAAAAGGAACATCTTAAAACAGACAAGAGCCAGTTAAATCAGCAAAGGGCAGGAAATAAGCTTTGCAGGATTGCAGGCAACATCACCACCACTTTTACCAGAAAATTAACCTCCACAATAATGTTTGGAAACTGGAGGCTTAATGAAAATGAAATGGGTTTTTTTTCTGGAAAATACACTGTTATCATTAATGATTAACCTGGGCAATGCTCTTTAATTTCAATTATCAAATTGCTTGTCTTGCCTATTGTATTTGCAAAGGTTTGTAAAGCCCTAGTCATTGCAATCACAAAGAAAATCAACAATATTCTGCAATGATATGATAAAATTTAATTCCACTTCATTTTCACATCTGATTGTCAATCACAGCAAACCTGTTGTATGTTTAGAGATAACCAAATACCTGCTTCAAAGCCTATTTGGCTGCAATCTAATGAGATTTCCCAAGAGAGGGACCCTTCTTGAATTGAAACGTCGCAAAATCTTTTTATCCAATCAACCCTGATTAATTCTGGTGGTGCCAAAATGCTATTATTATCAATTTTGTGAGTTAAAACAAAATCTCAGGAGGAATTTATTTCAAAAGATTTCCAATAACAAAAAAATAATTGATGGATATATTGTGGATTATTTAACAATGCATGTAGATAGTTATTATATTCAGGAGAACAACATCAGGAAGTGTAGTCATGGACTTTATGGTATCATAACTCAGGGAGAAGTTAAAAAGTTAAAAAGTCTGAAATAAATTGCATTCACAGAATCGAAAAGGGCTGCTGGATTCTTACAAAATTGCCTCAAAGAAATACTACAGGTAATGGAACAAATAGCCCACTTGTCTATTATGTTTATAGCTGTAAACCACTTTCATTTGACTCAGCTTGTAATGAAATTTACAAAGAGCCATCAAACATATTCAGAATACTTTGTGATGTTCCCCTCTAGAACATCAATTTCTTTAACTACTGTTGGGAAAAAGTCCAAGTAAAAGTGTAAGAGGGCATCTGAAGAATTTCACAACATTTGCCACTGTAATTTTTTTATATAAAAAGTCTTGCAGCAATAAATTTAGAAGCCAAGGCATAAGAACGCCAACGACCATGAGCCCAAGAAATAAATGCAATAGGCCATGCAACTTCTGATGCATACTTCACATCCAATTAGGTAATGCCTGATCCACTACTGTCCAAAATTCCATGTCAAGCAGAGGGCTGGATTCTGAACGCGCTGCCAGTGGAATCCAGACAAGCCTGGGGTGTTGCATTTTGGGAGGTCCAATGCAAGAGGAAAAAATACAGTAAATGGCAGGACTCTTGAGAACAATAACATACAGAGGGGTTTTTGGGGTGCAAGCCATAGCTCCCTGAAAGGGGAACATTAAGTGGATTGGATGGTAATAAAGAATGCTGGTCTTCAACATATGCTTGAGTATAAAAGTTGGCAAGTTGTACTGCAGCTGTATAAAACATCAGTGAGGCTATTTCTGGAGCATTTGGAGCATTGTGTGCACATCAGTTTGCCACACTAAGGAAATGCCAGCTTTGGAGAGGGTGCAGAAGAAGTTCACCAGGATTTTGCATGGATTGGGGTGTATGAGTTACAATAGATAAATATGCTTGGATTGCTTCATCTAGAGCGCAAGAAGCTGAGGGGAAAACCGATAGATGTATACAAAATTATGAGAGGTATGGAGAGGGTGAGGTCTCTTTTCTCAGAGTTGAAAGTCAAATACCAGAGGACACACATGCAAGATGAAGGGGCAAGTTGAAAGGAGATGAGAGATGCAAGTAATTTCTTTTTCCTTGGAACACACTGGAGATGCAACATTTAAGAGCCAGCCATTGAGACAGATGCGAACAGGCAGGGAACAGAAGAATATAGATCACATGCAGGCAGGTGGGATTAGCTTAGACTGGCATTGTGGTCCATGTAGACATGGTGGGCTTTAAGACCTATTCCTGTAAGAGTCAACATTCTATAGAATTAGGTAACAAGATATAAACACCTCATAGAATATTGCAGTTCATCTCTTTTAAATCATTTATTTTAAACCATCAAAAGTAGATTTGTTAGGCTTGCTTGACATTATTATTACACAAATTATCACCTACAGACGCAAGGTTAGATGCTTTTCATCTATGAGCAACTGCACAAGTTGGACATCTTGGGCACGAGGTTTCTATTGGAAGCCATTAAAAGGTCAACTTGGTAGAGTATCATACACATTAATGATCACCAAATTATTTTTTTCTGAAATACATTGGTTGAATGATATTCAAATAGAATAATTGATAAAATAAAGGTCAAAATCAAAATATTGACCAGTTTGGATTACAGCTTTGCTACCCCTCTGAACTTAAATCTCATTTCTTATTTCATTCATAAGCACTTGTTCTCCTTACTACAAATAACACTAGACAACATTTTTTCCCCCCTAAAAGGTTTGCTTCCTAAAAAAAAATTGGGGATTACGATGGACAACGTCAAAGTGAGCACAAAAAATAATTTCAGTAAAAACATTGTTGGAGAAACTCATCTGGACACAAAGATTTGCTGTATCACATAGGAAGATGGAGAAATATTACATTAATTTTTATTGAATTTAGCATGTTAAATGCTAACGCTTGACGCATTGTGTTAGTTCAACGGACCTAAAAATGGTTTGCTACTGATTTTTACTTCTACTCAGCATCTGATACCTATCGTGTCAGTGTCCAACAATAATTTTTTCAAGGCTAGGAACACATACAGTTCCTCAGAGAATCCTGGGCCTGAAGTTATTCCTTAATATCATAAGTACTAAAACATGTCAGTTTGTGAAGTGGAAAACTGAAGATGGTTGGAGCAGTGGAGATGTAATATAAAAATGTATTTCAGCACCCATGGGTCGCGCCTACGGGTCGCGCCCACGGGTAGTGCAAATGCTGTGTAACATATCCATGTGGTGAAATTCCTTTTATAAACATGGATTTGTTGGATTCTCGTTTCTGTAAGTAAAATTTAAATTTAAGAATTATCTGGAAATTCTAAAAGCATCTGGCTCACAAAGCAACATTTGCCATGATCACCTTCAACTCGCCTGCACTCCCCTCTCAAATGCTTTTTAAAAGTAAGTGGGTCTTTTTTTTTAAATTTATTGGCTTCACTGGGGAAATTTGTTCAAATACTGTGTGATATGAAAAAGTAAATGAAAATAAAAATTTGAGGTGGGGAATAACATCCAATGGTCCAGAAAATGTGCTTGTCTGGCACCAAAATGCTGGGATTTTACTGTCGTCTCCTGGATACAACCATCAGTTATCAATGGCTCATTTAGTAGCATTTGTGCCCCAGAGACACTGAGTTAGAAAACTCCAGCACAAAATTCTTAATCTGTCACTTGAGTACAGTATGAAGAGAGTGTTATGGTTGAAGATGGCAACTTTCAGTTGTGAATGAAGGCCCTGCTTGCTAAATAGAGTGGGACACTCTTTTGTGGAACACACGCAGAGCATGATTGTGAAGAGCAGTCAGCAAATGCTTACCCTTGAATCAAGAATAACCGAAGATCAGATTAAGATCACATTGTTGGTCACAAGAGCTGATTGTGCATAAATTGGCAGCTGTTTTTCCTTCATTTCAATGAAGTACAACACGAGTTGTAAAACTAATTCCTCCCCAATTTAATGCCAGATTATTTGATTTAACTGAATTTGAAATCCCAATCTCCCATTGTGAGATCTGAATAGAAGTCTCCAGATCATCATTTCAAGCCTCCAGGTAAAACACTGACACTTTAAATGTATCGAACAACATCCACTGACAACAAAATACAGAGATAATTACAACACGTTTTGATTTATGTCATTCAAATGTGCCAATAAGGACATGGAAACGGAAAAGATCCTCAAGATTTTTCGATGATAGTTTACTGAATTATATTAGAACAGATTGGAATATTTGAGAGACAGAACATATCATTCAAAATTCAATAATTACATCTATTGTAACACATTATTAACTTGCTCCAACAAATCCATGTTTATAAAAGGAATTTCACCACATGGATATGTTACACAGCATTTGCACTACCAGTGGTCACTACCAGTGGTCACTGAAATACATTTTTATATTACATCTCCACTGCTCCAACCATCTTCAATTTTCCACTTCACAAACTGACATGTTTTAGTAATCATGATATTAAGGAATAACTTCAGGCCCAGGATTCTCTGAGGAACTGTATGTGTTCCTAGCCTTTTGAATTATACGATGCTGCTGTTATGTGTCCTACCCAATCTCTCTTTAATTTCTTGTGCTCCAATTCAGTTAAATGTGTTTCTTGCACAAATGCTATATCAATTTTTTCTTTTTTCAGTAAATTTAGCAGTTTCTTCCTTTTAATTTGGTTATGTATTCCATTAATATTTAAAGTCATATAGTTCAACGTAGCCATTTTATACTTTGTTTATCTTCCCTTTCCGTTTCTCCATCATTACCTTTCCTTCTTATCCATTTCTGTTTTCTTGTTTTGAACCCTTTATAAGACAACATTCCTAAAACATCAAACATTTTCCTTATTCTCCTATTTAAAACTTCTTTAGCCCCAATCTCCCCTTCCCCTCCTGAGTTGTCCTTTATCCCTTGTCGGACAACCACATCTCCCCTCTCCATTTGGATTTGCGAATTCACTCGCAAGTGTCAGCTGATTTTGCAGTGACCGTAACTCCTCCCCACCCAGCCCCCCCCAGAAAAGATTCCACTTTTCATATGTAACAAAGGTCACTCTTTTAATTCCCTCCTTATTCCCTCTATTCCATTTCCTTCCCTTATTAATTCTTGTCTATACTATCTATATTTTCCTCTAAATACGGATACATTCATGTATGCACATTATACATATACACACATATACCTCTTTACCCACATACATATAAATCGTGGTCATTTTTACTCTTATTACATGTCTTCATCTCTCTGTTTGTTTTGTAGTTGTTCTGCAAATTTCCTTGCTTCCTCTGGATCCGAGAATAGTTTTTTTCCCATAAGATCGTTTTCGCTGTATTGAACTCCTTCCTCTTCTTCAGGAGTTCAAAACTTATGTGTCTTTTTAGTTCGCAGTCTTTTGTACTCTCGTTACACGTCTTCATCTCTCAGTCTATTTTGTAATTGTTCTGCAAATTTTCATGCTTCCTCTGGATCCGAGAATAGTCTGTTTTGCTGTCCTGGAATAAATATTTTCAATACCGCTGGATGCTTTAGTATAAATTTATACCCTTTCTTCCATAAAATCGCCTTTGCTGTATTGAACTCCTTTCTCTTCTTCAGGAGTTCAAAACTTATATCTGGATAAATGAAAATTTTTCGCCGTTTGTACTCCAGTGGCTTGTTGCCCACTCTTACTTTTTCCATTGTTTTCTCCAGTACCTTTTCTCTTGTAGTATATCTTAGGAATTTTACTAAAATAGATCTTGGCTTTTGTTGTGGTTGTGGTTTAAAGGCCAATGCTCTATGTGCCCTTTCTATTTCCATTTCTTGCTGTAGTTCTGGACATCCTAGGATCCTAGGGATCCAATCTTTTATAAACTCTCTCATATTCTTGCCTTCTTCATCTTCCTTAAGGCCCACTATCTTTATGTTATTTCTTCTGTTATAATTTTCCATTATATCTATTTTCTGAGCTAACAGCTCTTGTGTCTCTTTAACTTTTTTATTAGATTCCTCTAATTTCTTTTTTAAGTCCTCTACCTCCATTTCTACTGCTGCTTCTCGTTCTTCCACCTTGTCCATTCTTTTTCCCATTTCTGATAAGGTCATATCTATTTTATTCATTTTCTCTTCTGTATTGTTTATTCTTCTTAAATCATTAAATTCTTGCGCTTGCCATTCTTTAAATGACTCCATGTATTCTTTAATAAGAGAAAGTATATCCTTTGTCTTGCCTTTCCCTTCTTCTTCTATTTCACTGTACTCTTCCTCTTCCTCTTCTTCTTCCTCTGGGTTGGCCATCTGTTGTTTCTTTGTTGTCCTTTTCTTCTCTTCTTTCTTGTTTTCGTTGTCTTCTATGTTCTCCTCTTGCTGCAGCTGTTCTGCAGCTGTCATTGCCGGCTGTGGAGATTGACTCCCCAGCTGGTCACCCCTCCCGTCGGTGTGTTTTTTTGCATGCGTGGTTGCGCACTTTTACTCGGCTCAGCGAGCCAATTTTGTAGTCCACTTTCTACCGACCTGAGGGAGCGGGTTTCTCTCTCCACCGCGGGCCTCTTCGAACAGGTAAGGTCTTCTCCTTCTTCTTCCGTTGTCTTCTCTTCCTCTCTTCTTACCATTGGTTTCGATTTTTCTTTTCTCGTCGCCATCTTCTTTCCACCTTTATACTCACTTTACTTTAATTTTTATTTTTGTGCCTTTGTGTTTTCCTTTGTTTTTTCCGACTTTTCTGGAGAGGGCTGGAGTTCACCGTCCGGCCACTACTCCATCACATGACTCCTCCCCATGTGTTCCTAGCCTAGAAAAAATCTCAGCACTGTGTAGATTTCCCTCTTTCCTGAGAGTTATATAATCAAGCACCCTATCCCATATAGGGGATTTGAGGCATCACTAATCAAGTCATAAAATTGACCTGGGAGGCCAATGAGAATGACTAGCTACTTTATGGAAAATACACAGTGCAACACTTAGTACAATACTACGACAGTACGAGCAACCTGGATTTCAATCCAGAACTCTCTATGAGGAGTTTGAACATTCTCCCTGTGACTTGCCTCAGTTTTCTCCAGTGCTCTGGTTTCTACCCACCCTCCAAAACATACAGGATTGGTAGGTTAATTGGATCTAATAGGGCAGCATAGATTTCATAGTCCAGAGCAAATTGTTAAAAAAAATTAAAATAGGAAAGTAAATGTTCTAAATATTTAGTTAATTGTTCATTTTTAAACCAGAGAGAGATACAAGAATGAGCCATGCAAGACATTAAAAGGTAGAAGTTGAAAGACCTAAACAAAAAAAATAATTAGGCATGACTTGAAATGAGTATTCAAGATGAATCAGCCTCCATTAGTTTTTACAACAGCATTTATGATCCATTAAAATTAGCAGTTGAACCTCATTCAACAAGATTTAATTTTTTTTTGCAGAGAGAACAGTCTGCAAATTGTTGAACGTTCTGTCCATGCATGTAGTAATTGCAACAAGGGCTACAGAATGCAGCAGCATTTTTACGGACAGCAACTTTTGGACTTCATGTTTAACTGCATATCCAAGTGCTGTAGAAGTTGTCAAATTTTCTCTATGCTAACAGAGGGTGTTGATACAATGCAAATACCAAGCCACGCAACTTAAGATTAAAAAAAAACATAGAAACAAAGAAGTAGGACTAATGAAATAGAGAATGAAAGTTCATCTTACTCCCACATTCTATAAACAGACACCAACGCCACACCATTCCATTCCACCACTGCCCATCTTTATTTGGGTCTGCACGTATTCTTGATTATATGTAAACACAGAATATCCACACAGATTTAATATTTCAAATTGTTATGTGAACAAAAATATATTTAAATCACAGTGTTCTTTGGGTGTTATTGACATTTAAAAGACTGGTCATCTATTTTCACTGCCATCACTGAAGCACAAATATAATTGCTTACTAAAGGTTATCAATGCATGACAACAAATCCCTCATTCAGACATTAAATTGTTGAATGATAAGAACTCCAGAGTTCACCCTCCCCCAGCTTCTGCTTATCATTTCACTATGAAGTTTTTGCTCTTTAACACTCCAAAGAAATCACCAGGCAGCCATGCCAAAAACAAAGTACAGTAGCCCCTGGTATCCAGAACCTATGGGGATTGATAGATGCCATTTACGTGTATTCTGGAGATTTCACGGATTGATTAACTAATGGCAAGTGTGGTAATTTTAAACATGTGTATTTTTACCTACTTATTTTGCTTGATTTTTATTTGCCGGTTGCTTGAGGCTGCTGGTTACTTGAATTCCGGATACTAGGGGCTTTACTGTATTCTTAAATCATCTTGCAGTCTCTTCAAGTAGTTGCCTACACTCTCTTCAGAGTCCTGGAGCAACATCAAGGTTAAAATAAAACAAAGCTTATTCAAATCCTTACATTATACAGTTCCACTAGCTTAATTATGGGAAATAAGAAAATATATGTAGGTCATAAAGTGAAATGTAACAATACCTTCCATACAGTTCAGATAGTATTCAGCATGAATTTTGACAATTATTAAAATACAGTGGAAGTTATATCAATAAAACCACACTTATCTTCTGAGTCTATATTCAAATTAACAATTTTAAAAATAATTCCTGCAGCGAAGTTGAACATATATCATTAATTCTCAAGTATCTTTCTACAATTTAAAATAAGAGCAGTGACAATTTCCTTGTCTCAGAAGATTCAACAGCAACAATATATTTTTTTAAACTTTATTTAAGATTTTATAACATGAATAACATATAGGATTACATTAAAAAAAATTAAGAATAAAATAATAAAATTACAATACAGTATCAGTAATCTAAATAAACTATACCCTCCCCAATAATTATTACACATTAATAACCCAACTCAAATTAGTCCAACCCCTCCTTTCCCCCCAAAATAAAGAGTGAAGAATGAATAAAGTTAATAATATATGTGAGAAAAAAAACCCACTTACAAAAAAAAACAAAAACATAACCGATTAAAATACTAACAAAAAGAAAAGTAATTAATACTAAGATATCAGACTTAAAAAACATATTTAAATCAAACTTAAATGCATATATTTAACAAACGGAGTTAAGATGAAACATATATTTAACTCAAACTTAATATAAAAAATTAGTAAAGTTAGTAACATTATCTATCAAAAATTCTTAAACAATAATCAATTCTTAAAAAAAATTGTAGCATGAAAAAAGATGAAAAAAAAACTTTCTCTATAGAGATAAACCTTCACCAAATATCAACTAACTTCACATCTATCATCATATTAGTCACATAAACCACCATCTTAAAACAAAATTCAAACCTCATTAAGCATTGTACAATTCAATTTTAGTACTCTTCCACCATTTTTCCCTTTTACTCTTGAATAGTTATCCAATAAAAGCTCCAATACCACATTTAAATATCCCCAATCATTACGTTAAAATTCAGATATCCAAATAATAAAAACACAACTACAACGAAATCTATATATTCAACAAATGGAGCATAAACCACAAACAAAATTCAAGCCTCATTAAGAATTGTACAATTCAATTTATAACTTTCACCATTATTCCCTTCATTCTATAACTAAAATAGCAAAATAATACACACCAGAATTACCACTCCTTTCACCTTAAAGTTAAAGAAAAAATATTTTAAAAAAACTTATCCATCCCATTCACATTTAAATTTCAAATATTCCTTATCTACTGAATAAACTTTACAAAAAAAACCACATCAATTTTTAGTTTTTTAAACAATCAATTACTTTCTTATGCTTTTTTAAAATATTTAAACAAAAAAAAAACCTTTCACTCTTTAATCTAATAATACAAAAATAAAGGAAAAAAACGGGTAGGAGGTTAAAAATACCCCCTCCCGTCTAAACCGCGCAATGCGGTAACTCCCAAAAAAAAATAGGTGCGAGATAACTCACACGTAGCAGATGACTTTCAGGAAATAGTGCCTATCCAGTTCTCTCCCCCAACTCTCACTTCATCTTAAACTAGCATCATCATTATTTAATATCCCTTTTTTTTTTAAAAAAAACCTTAGAAAAAAAAAAGGACAACTCTTCTTTTAATCAGCTCCAACTGCCGAGTCACCATTACAACCATTCCTTCTTGGAGCACGGCTCTTCTTCCATCTCTTGTCTCCTTAGAGATCGCGGTGGACTATGTCTCTGTTGAAACTGAGTAATTGGCAGCTCTTGAGCAAATGCTATAGCTTCCTTTGGAGAATCAAAGAACTTTGGTTGGCAACCATCTTGGAAAACCTTCAAAACAGCTGGATATCTAAAGGTTGCCTTGCAACCTTTCTTCCACAACAACTCTTTAGCAGGATTGAATTCCCGTCGTTGGAACATAACTTCTTGACTCAAATCCGCATAGAAGAAAACTCGATTATTTTGAATCATCAAGGGTGATTTTCTCTGTTGTGCATTTCTAATACCCACTCGTAAAATTATTTCTCTGTCGTAATAATTGAAGCAACGAACCAAAACAGGTCTTGGACTTTGACCTGAAATAGGTCTTCTACGCAAGGCTCTGTGAGCACGTTCCAGTATTATACCTTCCGGGAAATGTTCTTGACCCAGCACCTGCGGAATCCATTCAGTAAAAAATTTTCTTGGGTCTGGTCCCTCCATACCTTCAGGTAAACCAATAATCTTTATATTGTTCCGTCTGGATTGGTTTTCCAAATAATCAATCTTTTTCACCAAATTTTTATTTTGAGTTTGTAAGTCTTCGACCATTTTGATCACATCAAAAACTTGATCCCATATTTCGTCTATATCTTCTTCACACGAATTAAATTTATCTCTCACTTCAAGCTTAAAAGCTCCAAACTCAGCCATCTGTTGAGAATGTATTTTCACCAGAGTATTAAACCTAGTACCAAGTTCAGTCATAATCTTGGATAATCCCTGCATTGTATAAGATAATTTAGATTCAAGATTCACAAAAATCTTTTCAATTGGAAGAGATTTTGGCTCAACAAATTCCCGCTTCTTCTGCATAACCAAAGGATCTTCTGTTCCTTCCTTCATTCTGGTTGCCTTCCTTGTAGTATGACTGCGTGTGGAAACACCAGCCACAGTCTCTCCAGCAATGACTGGAGGACGCTGGCCGGGGTTTTCCCCAGTCCATAATGTATTAAGTTCTCCCAGTACATCAAGTTGTATAGGTTTTTCTATCTCAAGAGATGCAGTTTGCAGCGCCATCTCTACAGTTGACAAATGCCTTTGAGTAACTCTTTGTTCTAAAGGCTGTTTGGTGCCCTCTTTAGGGGGCTCTACCAATGTAACATAGAGCTCTACATCCGAACACTGTACTTCTCTCCTGGGATCCATTTCAGGCTGAGTCCTGGTGTCTTTCCTGTAGGTAGGCTCCAAAACTTGAACTTTTGGAAAATGTAGTTTTTTGATGATCTGTTGTCGTTTTTTTTTTGCACTTTTCCACCAATTGTATCATCATAAGTTAAATTAACAGCACTGAAATTATCTAAACTTTTAAAGAATTTTAACGGGCATTTCTAGACAAAACAATAAGATAGAGTCAGGAGAGGACTGGAAGGCACGTCTGATCCTTACGCCATCTTGCCTCGTCCCCCAACAGTAACAATATTGATCCAGTGTTTTGATGAATAAACAATCTTTAATGGAAGAATATTATGAGCCGCTAAGTTGACAACAAAAACAGAAAACATAGATGTGCCGTGAGTTCATGCATCAGTGAAAACAAGATCTAATTCCCTGTAGGAGAATCTGGACACGCATCAATACCACAATAGGAGGAAAATAGGAACATCTTCTGTCTACCACCCAGCAGGTTTTATTTCTCAGGTGATCGTTGGCATCTATTGCTGATCTCTAACTGCCTACTAGTAGGTGGAAGCATGTTATTTCCCATAGTGCTATTGGGCAGGGAATTCAAAGATGTAGAGTCTGTGTCAATGCAGGAACAGCAAAATATTTCTATGTCAGGATAGTGTGCAACTTGGAAGGAAACCTGCACATGGTGATATTCCTTTCTCCTTCTTGGTAGGCTAGTTTGGTAGGCGTTGTTTGAGTAGATGAAGTAAGTAACTACAGCCATTTAGTAGACAGTACATTTTGCAGTCATTGTTACCCTGATGGAAGAATGTCTATTGAGGCTAGTCAGTGAGGTACCCATCAAGTGGCTTCTTGGACCCGGATAGTGTTGAAACTCCATTCATTCGACAAGTGGTCAGAATTACAATAAGTTCCTGAATTGTCCCTTGTAGATGGTGAAAATCCCTTAGGGAATCAGAAAGTGAGTCTTGCTCCACTAGAAGTATTTGTGTAGCTGGACATTGAGCTTCTGGTCACTAATGATGTTAGGGTCTCTACAAAAGGAATACAATTGAATGCTAATGGTAGTTGTTAAACCACCTCTGTTGGAGATGGTCATTGCAAACATCCCCACTTCTGACCTGATGAGTGAAGTTATTTCACTGGTAAAGCAGATGAACATGGTTGAGTCTACCACACAATCATACAGTGATGTCCTGGGGTTGGGATGACTGACCTCCAACATAACTCCAAAACCACCATCCTTTGTGCAAAATGTGACTACAACAATTGGACCCCATTGATGCCCATTTCACTCCGGTTCACTGGGGTTCTCTGAAGCCATGCTCTGCCTTGATGTCAAGGACACTCATTCTCACTTAAATTTCACATCCGCCACTGCAAAATACACATGTATTTGGAAAATTAAGAACAAGATTCAACTCAGTCTACAGTCACACATCAGGAAGATTCACCTCCCGTTCATGTCAATCTCTTCCAAGGACCTAGCCAGTCCCTTAATGAAAATCCAGAAGAGAATAGGAAAACAATATGGTCCTTAATATTTTAATCAAATCTTTAATAGTTATATTAGGATTATTCCAATGGGACTATCAAGTACTGAATGCACATTGTTTAAAGGGTCAATGCAGTTTAACAAGGCACCTTGGGCAAGATCCCCTTCATTCTCACAGTTAAAAAAACACCAGTCAGGAGGAAAAGACACAATAGTCCTTCATAACAGTTCTATAGGACTGCTAATCAATCTATGAATTTAAGTTAGTGACATCTGAATTACCATTATGATGTCACTCAGAAAAAAGTTACATTTAACATTTCAGCTCAATCTTGACTAAAGTATTTTGAATGTGGTTGAATCTTTCATAATTATTGCAACAGCCATTGATGCACATAGCGCAATATGACCGCTGTCCAAATGTGGTTCGGATTCCAGCATCTCAAAACTTTCCTTCCAAGACAATTTGGAGAACCATTCGAACCCATTACCAAATTGAAGCGTCTGAATAGCTGCACATTTTTTTTTTGTTTTGAGAGTTTGGCATTTTGCAAGTTGGAAAGTTTTGAGCAGAAATCTACTCCCAGCCCCTGCAGGCAATTCTCTCCTCAATGTAGTGAGAATATGTTGCATGCAGGACACCGGCTTTTTTTCCTTGGTGTGGTTACAAAAGGCACTGACATTAATCAGACGCTTGGTTTTCGTTTAGTATTATGAGAAACAACACCTATCTAACTGAGAAAGAGAGTACCCTGACCTTACTGATTCTCTCACTTTCAGCATTCGAATCACGATGCTTGAGCAGTTAGAATAATAGGATTGAGGATGGAAGGGGAAAAGAATCAGTGCACTGAAGAATTTATTTCCTTTTAAGTGAATAGATACTTTTCAGGGTAGACAGGTAGCATGTAATTAAGACAGACTTTTATTAAAATTCAATGGAACCAACTGAAAAGATGACAATATTTCAACCCAATCCATAGGAGTTTCATATTATTTCCTATTGTTATGCAAATTTAATGCCCTTCAGTCACCACTATTCCAATTACCTTTTGCTCAGTATTGAAGATCAGTGTGCAAATTGTAATCCTGAAGTAAATTGTCATACAAAAGCAAATTTTTCTTCCAAATCGCTAAAACACATGATCATAAGTAACACACTGGATCCAAGATCTGCAAGAAAAGTAGGAAATTGAATTTTCTGTTTTACCTTTACCCAACTAACCATTTCTGCAACTTCATTTGCGATGAATACTCAGTCTTCAACACAAATATCCATCCTTGGTGCAAGCTTCCATGCCTTCACAAATGTTAAACTTGATAATTCTGGAGAGGCATTCACAGCTGGTCGAAAGGATTGCAAATTTCAGAACAAATGCCCTACCCAAAATCAGTGCCAACCTGCTGAGTTAATCTAATTTTGATGGTTTGAACAACCAGTCTGGTCAGAATGGGCAACACTACCATCCTGTGATGATTATTGGTCTCACAGGAATCTGAATTTTGTGACAAGCTCATGAGAATAAATTCTGATTCTTTGTTTTGTGGCAGGATCACAGTGCAAACATTTCTATAAACCACGTTTTAAAATCAACAAAATAGTGCAAAAAATAAAGAAAAAGACAAAAGTGAGGTAGTATCTGTGGTTCATTGTTCATTCAGAAATCTGAAGATGGATGGAAGAAGCTGTCCTTGTGCCACTGAGTGCTCATCTTCAGGCTCCTGTACCTTTTTCCCCCCATTGGAAGCAGAGTGAAGAGCACATGGCCTGTAAAGATAGAGGCTGCTTTCTTGTAGATGTCCTCAATGGAATGCAGACTGGTACCTGTAATGTCACAGGCTTAGTTAACAACTCTGGAGATTTTTTCTCCCTGTTCTAAGCATTAGCACCTCCATACTAGACAGTGATGGAATCAGACAGAATGTGCTCCACAATACACCTGTAGATATTATTGAGAGTCTTGGGTGACATACCAAATCTCCTCACAAGGTATAGCACCTGGCAAACCTTCATTGTGATTTCATTGACTTGGAGATGTTGACACCGAGGAACTTGAAGTTCTTGACCCTCTTCACTGCTGACCCATCAATGAGGACTGGGTCACATTCTGATTTCCTCCTGAAGTCCACAATCAGCTCCCTGGTTTGCTAACATTGAGTACAAGGTTGTTGTTGTGACACCACTCAATGAGCTGATCTATTGTCATTGAAGTAGATGTATCTATGCCCATGAATGAACGAGTCAAACTCCTTGAATCTCAGCTATATGTGTAAACATTCAAAATAATTTAAACTAAATTGATAAAAAAATGTAGAATTAGAAAAATAATCAACTCATTTGAATCAATTTTCCCAAAACTTGGCTTTGTCTCAAGCAGTCACCCTTCATCAGTTAAATTAATGAAGTCTGCCTATTGATTAGTCTTCTTGTAAAAGGTTGGAAGTAGCTGCGTGGCAGATGTTTGCTCTAGGAGGTCCTGCTCAACATGAGAAAGTGTTACAAAGATGTGTCAGAGCCCTTGTTTTCAGGAACAGGATGTAGTTGCATTTGCCTGCTTTATTAGGGATAATCAGCATGTCTTTGTGTAGGGGAGGACTAGTCTCACAAATATTCACAATTTTTTTTGAGGAGGTAACAAAGAAGCATGACAAGGGTAGGACTGTGGATGTTGAATGTATGGAATTTAGTAAAGCATTTGACAAAGTGTGACAGATTATATAATATTTTATATTGTATATAGATATGATTTTGAAGGAGATAGATTGTGGGGGTTTAGTGTAGGTCATAAATACTTCACAAAACAGAACTCATTTAAAATGCAAGAGCTTTGCTCAAACCAGACACCCTGGGCTCAGGGCCTTTGTAAAAACAATGAAAATTGCTTTGCTGAGGGTTTTCTCAAGGAGATTCAAATAGAAGAACACTACCTCAAAAGACTTCACAAGTAAATTTAATTGGACATGCTGTGGAATAATGGATTATTATTTTGAAAGCAACACAAGATTAGGTCCAGTGCTGCAATCTTCTTGATTGCACTTTGCTGTTCTAAGAAGGTCATATAGTTTTACAGGGAGAGGGAGAGAGAACTGGTTTCTACAGTCATGGCAAGCTGGTAGCTTGTTGAACCCCCATTTTGAAAATGAGTTGTGAGTTCTGAGTTCAGCCTGTTGAAAACCCTTATGGTCCATGCAAAAGTAAATGGCTGGCTAGAGTGTTTCACCTGAAATAAGGGAAACAAAAAGGAACTCTGTGGTGACCTGCAGAAAAAGTTATCATTTGGAATTCCCTGATGGGGCCAGTTTCTTCGGCAAGACAACAAAGTGGCTGATCGGAGGGAATTAGTTTGTGTGTGTCAATGAGCAACAAATCTCTCTCTGAAACTGACAAGAACTTTCCTGAGCAGTAACCATTTAAGTACCAGAGCTTAGTGAAAATTCATAAATGTTAAATTCTATGCACAGTATAAGAATTGCCTGATACCGGTGAACTTGGAGGAGTGAGAAGTGAGATTGGACTGTGAATCAAATAACTTTTCTAAATTTATACATATTACATACACTTGCGCTTAGAATTAGAAAGGGGTTAAGTTAGGTTAATAGCAATAAGTTAAAGTTTAATTCTGTTTCATAATTAAAGAAAATTAAGAAAAAAAACTTTTGTTTTGGTGAATTTCTATTTCTGGGTTTTGGGGCTCTCTGGGCCCATAATGCAAGTCCCTCATGGTTGGCTCATCCAGAATATCCCATAACATATATAGTAATGAAAATGTTTATTGTCATATACATCATGCAATGTGCATGTGCACCAAAATTCTTAACTGCTCTAGATGAACAAATACTTAATAAAACAACTATAATGGTATAGATTAAATTAAATTGAATGAAAAAACAAAATATAGATAGTTAATAAATATTTGTAGTTATCAGAGTGGCAGAAAAAAATTATATTCAAAATTCAGGATTCAATTTTTGTCATGTATATACTACACAAAATTTGCTTTTTGTCTGCTGCAAGGCAGACAGATTCGCCAATGGCATAAATTGCCTGAAGCGTATCTTACAGCCTGAGAAAAAGAAGCAAAAAGAGAGTCCCCTCTGAGTCACCATGCATCCATGGATTCACCTCCAGTGCTCCCACAGTTCCTGAAGCTGCACAGAGTCCAGTCCAAACCATCAGCAGCCAGAGCTTCAGATTCAAGCCTCCAACACGATCAGGAACCCTTCAGTGCCCTTGCTACCCTCTTGCATCCCAGTTCCAATGCCTGGTATCCCCTAGCCAGTCTTGAGCAGTCCCAGCAGTCTCCACCCCAGTGTGAACTGTTTAACCACTGTTGCAAGCAGCTCAGAGCCTGCATGGGCTCCTCACTATAACAGTGTAGACAGCAAAACTTAGCCTATGATTAGCCCTGTAAACCCTCAGAATTTCCCTCTTTATGCAGACCTATTGGATTCACTGTCAACGGGGATTCCAAACAGCTGATTCTGCAATCAAAGAACATCGTCAAATTAATGTCAATATAAACCCTGAGACTACATATTGTGATAAAGGAGAATTTTAACATCCATTGCAAAAAAAAACACATTTCAGCAACATTTCAAAACTTGCAACCAGCACCTTAACTTGTATAATAAGCTTCCCTGGAAATGTGAGAAACATTTGAAGTCTAAATGCCTTTATAGAATAAATTCACAGTCAGATTTTTGTTTAAAAAGGCAAAATTTTTCGCATGGCTAGAACATCAAAAGAAACAGATTTTAAATAACTTTCCGAATTATCTTAGCCTTTCCCAATTCCAAGGCTTAATACTTTGGACTCTGGCCATTTTAAACCTTTCAGAATATTTAATCTGGACTGGGTCCACAGGTAAACTACAGTATGAACACCAGTATGAACCAGTCGATGGTTGGGTATAAAACTAGTTCCAGAAAACTGGGACAGGGAGCATATTGTGCTTGTAGGTAGTCCCTGGAAAAAAAAGGGTTCAAGTGTGCCTTGCAAAATAAACCTCAAGGTGATTTGATCGTGGCAATAATAGCAAAAATGTAAAAGCTTGAATATTTCAAATGCAAAAGGGGGACCAATTGAGAGAAGAGTGGAATCTAGCAAAAACAGGCTAGAATCAGTATCAAAAAGTACTGCAGTTGCAAAATAGATGAGATTCAGCTTTATAAGCAGCTGGTGAAATGAGGTGGTATACTCCATGATATCTTTCCCAGAGCATCATATCTAGTGAGAGGTAACAACCACAATCTGATTTCCAATTCCTACAGGAGCTGGGAACAGGTGCAAGCGAATGAGGAATCTGGCAATGGAACAGAATCATGCATCAAAGAGCACAGAACAGCACACAGCTAATGTCACCCATAAACCTTCCACATTTGCTATTCAATCCAATTACTTGCTGAGATTGAAGTCTTCTGCCGCAACCCTGGAGTATGTTTATCTTATTCTGGAAAGCAACCAAAGAGGAGGCAGACAACACTGCCAGAAAAAGGAACAGGTCAGACGATCGGAAGCAGAGTACAATTCGGCATAACAAAAGGATCAGGAGAGGAAAAATAGAAAAGTAAACTTACAAGAAGTTTAAAGTGGACCTTGGTTTTTTTAAAAATTGCCTTTGACTTTTACATACCTGTACAAATATAGGTCACCTACATTAGAAATATGAAAATTGATAATGAGCAACAAAGAAACAAGAGATCAAACAAATCAGATTTAAATTTAAAAAAAACAAATCAAACAAATGAAAAAAACCTGCTGAGTTTCTCTAGCCTTGTGTTTTTACTTCAATCACTGTGTCTGCAGACTTTTGTGTTTTGCTCCACCGTGACAGATGGAGAAACATGAATGCCCACGCCAAACAGCAAGGCACCTGAACAAAGCAAAATTTTGTCATCATGGAAGATAACACAAATAGATTTCCAGAAATTCTAGGGAACTAGAAATGCAATAAAATGAAATAAATTAAGGATATTAGTGTTTAAGTGAAAGAGAGCAGGACAGGTTAACGTGCCTCCACGATGAAGCGCTCATGCCCAAAGCATTAACTACTTATTGCTTTCTACGGATGCTGCTGAGTCTCTCCAACATTTTTGTGTGTTGCTCCAATTCTATAGGATCTGTAAACTTCTCGTTGAATCAAAATTTCAACAGGAGAACACAGACTCAAAGCAGGATGAATGCTTTTTACTGGCTACAGGGTCTACAACAAAAGATTACAGTCTAAGGATACAGGGCAAGGCATTTTGGGTTGGGATGGAGAGATATTTTTACAGTCTGAAGGCAATGAACCTTTGGAATTTTCTACCCCAGAAAGCAGTGGAGAGCAAGTCACTCAAAATATTTAAGGAGGCAGATATATTTATTTTTAGACACAAAGACAGAGAGAGAGATAAAAAAAAAAGGGAGAGAGCGGGAGCAAGCACAGATATGACACTCAGAGGATCAGGCATGATTATGTTGAAAAATGGCACAGGTTTCAAAGAACCAGAAAGTTTACACTAACTCCTATTTTCTAACCTTTAAAATTTATACTGCAGTTTACAAATTCCAGACCTGCCCCAATCACATTTTTGAATGGTTTCACATGTCAAATCATTGCAACACTGCAGTACAAATTAAAGCCATCAACAATTCTGTAGTGGAGAGCACCAAGTTTCTCGGAGTCCACTTAACTAATGACCTATCATGGACACACAATATCTCCTTACTTGTCAGGAAGGCGCAACAGCGAATGCACTTATTGAGAAAACTGAATTGGGCAAGGCTACCGGCCACAATCATGTCAACTTTCTACAGGAGCTCTATCAAGAGTGTGGTCGGCTGCATCACAGTGTGATATAGTTGCTGCAGAGAAATGGATCAGAGGTCAATCCACAGGACCATAAGAGTGGTAGAGAGGATCCCTCCCACCCCACCACACACACCCCCCTCCCCCCTATTGACATGATCTTCCAGAATCGTTGTCTGAAGAGGGAACAGAAAATCATTGAGGACCCCTTCCACGCTGCACTCAGGATCTTTCAGCTGCTTCCATCAGGAAAGTGATACAGGAGGATCAGAACCAGTACCACCAGGCTGAGAAACTGCTTCTTCCCACAGGGAGTGAGAATGCTGAATTACCAAAGGAACTCCTCATACTATTCATCCGAGACTCTCATATTTGCAAACAATATTTATTTATTTCTATCTTGAAAACTTGTCCTGCATAGGTATTGTTTATCTGTATGTGCGTTATGTGTCTGCATGTTTGTTCTTCGAGGAGCAAAGAACACTGTTTCATTGGGATGTAGTTGTGCAATCAGATAAATTTAATAAACTTGAATTGACTTGGAACAAGCCAAATAGAAAATAAAAGACTGTCATTTAGTAAAATTCTAAATTCACACTATGTTGCACATGTTTAAATAAAAAAAAAGTATCTGCATGCCACCAAGGAAAAATAGCTTGCATTCATCCATTACGGATTGAGAGAAAAGTTTCAAATATCCTGACCACAAATAATTTTCTTGTCTTAGAACATTCTTTTCAACTTCGGAAATGTTCACCTGACATGACAGAATAGCTGCTCAAACACTAGATCCCCAGCAGCACTCACTGTGCCAGCCAGGGAAAATTCAGATGTAAAGTTCTTTTGCAGGAAACTGCCATCAAAGCAAAACTGGGCACCAGGGACAGATGGGATTGTTTACAACTTAACTGCTTGCCTGCTATTGAAGTGGCTCGTCCCACTAACATTGTTCTCTTGCCAGTATCAACATTCCCCTCCACAGCCCTTTGATAACACTGATCCATTTCATGCAAAATATTGGTACAGTAAAAAACCCCGATATCTGGCACCGACACATGAGGATTGATAGATGCCAGATAAGTGAATTTTCTGGTTGTTTGAGAATGTGTGTTGTGCAATCGGTGAACTAATTGTTGGGGGCATCAATTTTTAGTATTTTTCTGGCAAATGCTTGAGACTGCCGCTTGTTTGAATGCCAGATAATGGGGGTTTTACTGTACTTAGATTGTTCACATCCACATTTCAAACACCATTTCCTGCCCACCACCAAAGTAACTTCTTTGCATCTTTGCAAATTTGTCTCTTTTCACTTGCAATGCTGCAGAAAGCTTAACCCACCCTTTTGCTCCTTTGCAATGAATATCATGTTGAACAGCTACACATTATTTTTACCTTCCCTTGGTTGTCCAGGATCTAGCTGCAGATGTTTTGTCCAATTTGCTCAACATTCCCATCCTTGGTTGCCCACAAGGACTCCCAGTCATTGTCCATTCCTTCAGATCATTTGCTGTCTTTGAGAATATTGGTCTTCCTCAACCCACTATTAAGGCAAACTCTGCAAACAGCTTGGCTCAACTCAATTTCCTTCCCTGAACGTCTGCATCTTTAAAAGTCTTTCGGTACTTCCTAGGATAGGTCTTGCAACCAAGTAAGAGGAATAAAGGAAGATAGCTAACTTAGCATCAAAATATTCAGCTCAAAAGCAGTCCATGCTTGCTGAACACAAAGATAATTTCAGATGTACTGTATCACGTAGAAACTTGGAGAAACATTAACTAGCTTTTATTGAATTTAGCATGTTTAATCGCATAATGACGCTGACACATTGCGTTAATTCAACTGACCTAAAAATGTTTTGCAGCTGACTTTCATTTGTACTTAGCATCTGATGTCTCTGGTGTCAGTGTCCAACAATAGTCAGCCAGCATTGATGGATTCCAATTGCCCTGATACCGCTTTTTCAAGGTCACAATGCCCAAACAGTTCACAAGAGCAAATTTTTAAGGCAATTTTCACGACGAGCAGCCTAAAACTTTATGAAATACACCCAAAACTGTTCAAGAAGCAAAATCTTCATTGTCCAGTGTGCAATTTACAGAAAGACTTCATTAAACCTCAAAGTGTATTAACAGTAGATTCTTCCAATAATATATGGAAAATATTATCTGTTATGGAGGACATTATCTGTGATTATGTCAATCAGGAAGGCCAGCTTTGTCCAAGACCATGTTAGAAGTTATGAAGTACTTGAATGCCATTAGGAGAACGTGTAGGAGCTGGGACAATAGCATTGAGGAAAACAGAGCAATACCAAGACAGCTTTTAACAAAAATTATTAAATGCTTGCATGTTTTATTGTCCACCACTATAAAAGATGAATTACTTTACCTCTTATTTTGAAGAAGGTTGACTTTATTTCCAATTGATTCACATCATTACAATCTTTAAAGTTTACACAGTTTATTCCTGATCATCTTTGAGCATTCAAAAGTGTGAAGTGCAGAAGAACAAAGAAGATAGATCAGGGTTCTCAATCATAAATCTCTTCAAAAAGAAACCACAAAATATCAAATTGCATATAAAGAGCGAACTAATTATTAACCAATCTGCAAAACCAAGAATTTAATGCAGACACAAATGAGCCGGCACCATTTGCTTGTCAACTCAAATCTTCACAAAGCAAGAAAGTAGAGAGTAAATGGCCAGTTGCAGGGACATCACTAAAGGTCATACACTTCACATCATATGGACGTTCTTTTCTTTGCAGTGCTGTTGAAAGAGGTCAAATTGGTGTGTTGCTATTGGAAACAGCAACGATACAAATTATCAGAGGAATCCTCAGGGAGAAAGAGATCTTTAGCTACAGACAGAAGTGAGAAAACTCTGTCAAAAACACATTGCAACAATTCAAACCTTTAAATTTCAGTTTTTTTATAAAAAATAATTAGGATCCCCAAGAAACAAATTATTCCTTTGATCAAGTGAGGATATTGAGAGGAGTGAAACATGAATGTCTGCAGAGGCTGTGATTGTAGTAAAAACACACAGAAATGCTGGAGGAGCTCAGCTGGTCTCACAGCATTCAGTCCTGAGCCTTTCTTCAAGGAATAAGCGAAGAACAGGAAGGTATCTGAATAAAGACTGAAGAATGGGAGGGGGAGGAGTCCAGACCAACAGCCAAAAGGTGTTACATGGATACAAAAGGAAAGGTGAGAATCGATTTTGGCTCTGTGAAATGAGATGGAGGGAAAAGGGGGAGAGGGGAAAGAGAGAGAGAGATGGATGGGGAAAGCCGACAGGGGGACAAGGGGGGGTTAGGTGTTAATGCCATCTGATTACAGGGTGGCCAGACGGAAGATGAGGTGTTATTCCTCCAATTTACAGGTGGAGTCCATTTATCTACATTACCGACATCCGCATCACTGCCAAAAGCAGTTCAGCATATTGCAGACTTGATACTGCTGTAATAACTTTACTGGATTCTACAGTAACAGTCATTGCTTTGAGTATCTTCACATTTTTGAGATACCACTCACACACACATCCATATTTATCCAGCAGTCCAGATGGACTAGATCATCTCTACCATATCCAAAAGTGCAAGGTCCCCAGATCCATGGAATTACCCTGGAAATAATGCAATACCCTTTTCAATTTGTCACCATGCTTCTACACCTATATTTGGAGGAAAATTCAGAGTTCATTTTTGACTTGATCAAATCGACTTCCTAGAACCTGTCACAAAACAAAACAATACCTCCTCTCAATCAGGGAGATTGGACGCAGACTGGGGGACTGCTTCGTTTTACACCTCCGCTCTCATCCATTGCAACAGCAAGGTCCTCCCAGTCATTTGCTACTTCAATTCCACTTCCCATTCCCACACTGACATGTTTGTCTGTGATCTAATGGACCGTCAGGTTAAGACCGTACATAAATTATAGGAATAGCAGTCTCCAAACTGATGGTGTCAATACCAATGTCTCCAATTTCCAGTAGCCCCTTCCCTCCCACCTCAAGCTGCTTCAACTCATCTCTCTAACCCCGTTTCTTTTTTATTCTTTCCTCTTCCCCACCCTCCCTACTTTCCAGCCACTTACATCTTACTTCCCCCAGTTTCCCACCCCTTCCCTTCCTCCGCCCTATCAGAGAACCTTTTTCACAATCCTCTGCCCTTTCCCACCATCAGGCCCATTTTATCTTGCCCCCTCCCATCAGTATTCATTAACATATCACCTCCTGTCCCTCACCCTTTTATTCCGGCATCTGCCTTATAATTGATATTCCTGCTAAAGCGCTTACAGCCCAAAACGTCAACTGCTTTTTTGCTTCCACAGATGTTGCCTGACCTGCTGAGTTCATCCAGTCCTCTTCATGTCATTAAAAGAACATACTGGCCTGCTTTAGAGTTCGTGAATTTGACAAAAAATCTCCAGCAGCTCCTCCAGCCCATTTCCAAGCCACAAAAATTAACCAATCAATTCTTGCAAACTATTTCAAAAAGGTTAATCACTCAGAGTTTTCAAAGGAAGCTCCATTTCAACTGCAAACTGACAAAGTCACAACAAAGAAAAATCTTTTTTTCTTTGGCTTGGCTTCGCGGACGAAGATTTATGGAGGGGTAATGTCCACGTCAGCTGCAGGCTCATTTGTGGCTGACAAGTCCGATGCGGGACAGGCAGACATGTCGCAGCGGTTGCAAGGGAAAATTGGTGGGTTGGGGTTGGGGTTTTTTGTCAGTGAGGTGGGTTCTGCGGTCTTCTTCAAAGGAGGTTGCTGCCCGCCGAACTGTGAGGCGCCAAGATGCACGGTTTGAGGCGATATCAGCCCACTGGCGGTGGTCAATGTGGCAGGCACCAAGAGATTTCTTTAGGCAGTCCTTGTACCTCTTCTTTGGTGCACCTCTGTCTCGGTGGCCAGTGGAGAGCTCGCCATATAACACGATCTTGGGAAGGCGATGGTCCTCCATTCTGGAGACGTGACCTACCCAGCGCAGATTGATCTTCAGCAGCGTGGATTCGATGCTGTTGGCCTCTGCCATCTCGAGTACTTCGATGTTGGAGATGAAGTCGCTCCAATGAATGTTGGGGATGGAGCGGAGACAATGCTGGTGGAAGTGTTCTAGGAGCCGTAGGTGGTGCCGGTAGAGGACACATGATTCGGAGCCGAACAGGAGTGTGGGTATGACAACGGCTCTGTATACGCTAATCTTTGTGAGGTTTTTCAGTTAGTTGTTTTTCCAGACTCTTTTGTGTAGTCTTCCAAAGGCGCTATTTGCCTTGGCGAGTCTGTTGTCTATCTCGTTGTTGATCCTTGCATGCGATGAAATGGTGCAGCCGAGATAGGTAAACTGGTTGACCGTTTTGAGTTTTGTGTGCCCGATGGAGATGTGGGGGGGGCTGGTAGTCATGGTGGGGAGCTGGCTGACGGAGGACCTCAGTTTTCTTCAGGCTGACTTCCAGGCCAAACATTTTGGCAGTTTCCGCAAAACAGGACATCAAGCGCTGAAGAGCTGGCTCTGAATGGGCAACTAAAGCAGCATCATCTGCAAAGAGTAGTTTACGGACAAGTTGCTCTTGTGTCTTGGTGTGAGCTTTCAGGTGCCTCAGATTGAAGAGACTGCCATCGGATGCCCCCCAAATTTCCTCAACATGGTTATCCAACTGCACGAAAACCAACAAGGTCGGGTCAGATACAGCAATGAGCTCTCTGAACCCTTCTCCATTAACAATGGCGTGAAGCAAGGCTGCGTTCTCGCACCAACCCTCTTTTCAATCTTCTTCAGCTTGTTGCTGGAACAAGCCAAAGAAAAATCTACTAGCCTAACATAGAAATGACTGTTGATAAATAGGATGGCTGCAGCAACAGAGAGTGGTGGGTGCATGGAACAAGCTTCCAGACGAAGTGACGGAGGCAGGATCAATATTAACATTTAAAGAGAAGTTGGATATGTCTATGGATGGGAAAGGAATGGAGGGTTACGGGCTGAGTATAGGTCAGTGGGGTTAGGTGGGAGAAAGTATTCAGCATGGACGAGAAGGGCCAAGTTGGCCTGTTTCTATGATGTAATTGTTACTTGTATATGCTTATATGATTATACTTGTCTACATAAGTTCTCAATGCTTTCTCAATCCAGTTCTCCCACTTATTTCTCTTTCATTTATCCTCTCTCACATGCCCATTAATTCCACCGCTAATTCTTCTTTACCAAAATACACCAAGGGCAATTTCCCACAATATATTAATCTACCAATCGCATGCCTTTGAGATGTGGAAGGAATCTGTAGCCACAGGGAAAATTCACGCAGTTGGAGGCAGAATATATAAGCTCCACACAGACAATGCCAGAGGCAAGGTACTTCATGGTCAGCACGAACAGAATAGAACAGTCATTCTCAATGGGAGAGGGGCTCTACCAGGGGTACAGTGGTGCTGGAGCTCACTGGCGTGCCATTCCAGCACCTTATTGGGCCACTTTGGGGCCTCTCCAGCACCTCACAGGCCCGCTCAAGCTCAGGCCAGCGGCAGCAAATAAAATGGCCCCAGCAGCAGCAGCCTATAAAACGACCCTGGTAGTCACGTATAAGATGACCCCCACACCCCCTCACCTTGGCTGAGTGCTATTCTCTGCTCTGGACATACCTGTTTCTTCTATGATCAGTCATCCTACTTTGTAGTCCTACCATTCACTGTCAATTATAAAATGCCAAATACAACATGGTGGCCATCAAGGCCAGATCTCGTGAGACATTCTTGTCGCCAGTTTTGGTGAGCTGTAGCACCTAAAAAATTTGCAATGCTCCCGAGTTTTAACCCCCCACCCACCTTGATCTGAAGGACTGTAATACTGAGAACAACAGAGCACGGTAGTCTATCCACCAAACCACTTAGCCAATGAATGGTGCATAATCCAGGAGGTCTTCAAAGCAACAGGAATAAAATAAATACTAAAATTAAAGTGCATCAACCTTTCTCAAACCAGCAAATGTGAATGATTCCATTGGCTCTTCCATTGCAGTTACTCCTTTCTGTATTTGAGGCCTCAAGAATAAATGTTAGGTAATTGTGCATAATTCATAGTTGACAAAATAAGACTTGAATATGAATACAATGCTCAAAATGTTTCTTCCAGAGAAAATCTTTGCAAAGTAGCAATGCAGAAATCAAAGTTCGAAGCATCCATTTACACTATTATTTTCCTCCCTCATTTTCATTGATCTCTCTAAATTCCACCACTCACTCAAAGTTTAGCACAATTTACAGTGGCCAATTAACCTACCAATCTATAGATCTTTGAAACGTGGGAGGAAACCAAAGCATGCGGTGGAAACCTATGTAATTACAGGGTGAATGTGCAAACTCCATATGGACCACACTGAATCCAGTCATGCACAATTCTTCTTAAATAGACAATTGCATTGTTATTAGAAAGTGAATGACCTCTTAAACACTCAGATTCTGTTTGAAACGAATTCCAGGATTTCCAAGAATGAGAATTTTATTCCAAAAGCAAGCACATTAATAAGTGAAGAGGCCAAATATCTTTTCAAATGTTCCTCTTATGCATGTCTGTATCTTGTATCCAAGCAACGGGGGCACTCAAATATAATATATAACCAACACATTGTCTTGATTTCCATAGTGCACTTGTGAGCAATGCAGTGCTTTTCAGTTCAAGACTTACTGCCCCAAAATGGACCACTCCTGAATCAAATCATGTGAGGCTCATGCAGGGTCTGTAAGCAGCTTGTCAAGTGTGAACATGAAGGAATGAGTGTTGAGAACATCATGCTTGAAACCAAGCTTCATGAACACTTGTGTGCACATATGCTTAATATGACTGCAGAGGAGATCTTTTATTTTTTAACGAAGAGGTTAAACCCATTTAAAAATTGATTAATACTTCCATTAAAATGGTGTACAGGTTATTTCAAATAAATATGTTTGGTGGCAAATATTAGAAGGATTAATTTCAGGGCAAACATTCTCTGCAAGAGTTTATGACCACAGGCAATTGTGAGTCAATATTTTGGAATCAGAGAATGTATGCCTTGAAATAAATTATGACAGAAGTATCAATATCCACAAATACAGTGAAAATTTAAAATACAGGGCTCTGCTAAGTTCTTTCCTCAACTATGTATCTTGAATATCAATTTGAAATATCTAACAATTAAGCTATCCAAAAAGAATAGTCTTTGGTGGTGGTTCCTTATAGCTCTGGAATTGCGCACAAAACGCCCAATCCTTCAAAATAAAAGGCAAAAAACAACAGTGTAAATGTAGCATGAAATAAAACCCATTCGCAGTGCATGCATTACATTTTCTGTTTGCACTCTCCCTCACTCCTCTCAATGCTCCCTGAGATTTAAATGTTCTATCTCCCCAGGATTAAATGTAGCATGAAATAAAGAACTAACTTCACCTTCAATTGGCAATGGCTTCCAGCTAAACTGCTGCAATATTAGACATGAAGAAACTAAAGATTTTAAGATGGTTTGTCAGTTTTGCCAATGAAGAGGATAAAAAAAACTTTACAACTATATTACATTTTGACCATTTTAAACATTTAGCAATAACATTTTCTGCTTCTGTTGCAGACTAACAATGGAAAATTAATAGAATTGGATGGAGCCAAATCTGAAGTTATCGCTTCAATCACTTACAAAATGGATAAGATAAACAATGTAATTGGTCTTTCAATGTCAGACTAAACATTGGGCCAGATTTTGGAATTGTAAAGAAGGAGAAACAATTGGTGTCCACTATCATCTCTCAATGATATTACCAGCAACCTGGGGGCATCTGCTTGCATGTAGACATCTTAAAGTCGCATACAGAAATGCATTCTCCTAAGCAAGCTCCAGTTTGCACTCTTCTCTGTTAGAATCAAGAGAAATCAGCTGAATTGATGGGAACTCCATTGCTAAGTTACATTTCTCAAAGTTATCTGAAAGCAAGTCATAAAATGACATTGGCATTACTACTATTTCTTGATAAATCATGCAAGCTTTCACCTCATAGATGTACCTGATTTTCAGCTTCTACCTTAATTACACTGGACAACAAATTATTTCTAAAGGTTTGCTTCCTGAAAAGAAAATTGGGGATTGTGATGGACAACTTCAAGCTGAAAAAAAAGATAATTTCATATTTGCTGTATCACATAGGAAGTTGGAATAATTTAAACTTTAATTTAGCATTAAGTGTTTGGTTGCCACAAATGTAACAAAATGTATCACAGCTGTTGCAACATTGATGAGACATTTCTGCTGATTTGAATCTTCCTGAAGACAATATATGCTCTTGTTAAATACACTTACTATGCTATTGTCTGAAGAATATGTGCATCAACATGTGTTCAATCTATAATCTATGTAATGCACAGCATCTGCATATATGAGCTGCTTTTATAGTCTGTCTGCTTCTATCCTGACTAAACATGCCCATGCCCAAGACAAGATTTGCATAGGCATGCTTGGACTAACCAAAACAGCTCGTTTTGTGGGCAATATACTAGTAGGCAATGGTTTTTGTGATCAACAGCCCAAAATCCATAAAATATACCTAAAAGTGTTCCTGAAGCAAAATCTTCACTGTCCAGTGATATTACGTTTGTATTTTCTTCCTGGGTTAGTACAATAGCATTCTTTAATAGTTTTTATTGTATCTGAGACCCTTTCAAGCTAACATCTGATAGCACAAGTGGAGAGATTCTCACCATATAGATTGCTGCAATTCATTCAATGTTCTTTAAAGTTAGCAACTGGCAACCATAATTATCAGCAAGCAGAAAGAAGGGTGATCACTGAAGGATAAAAGATAAGCTTGTTGGCATCTAGGGTGTGCAGATGGTTTTGAACACAACCAAGGCAGACATTAAAATTAATTCAAGAGATTCGATAGATAAAAGACAAGACCAAGGATGGACAAGGCAAACTGGGAGAATAAAACAATTCACAAGATCATTCAATCAAGATGCTTTGCAAGAAGCAAAACCATTGAACAGAAACAACAGATACAAAAAGTAATTGGAAAGGTCAAAGAGAAAATATAATGAGGAAAAAAAGGATGGAAGATAGTCAAGCTGACAAGTCTTCAAGCATTTATAAAGTGGTCAGCAGTTGAATATGATTTTGAGCCAGGATGCAAAATCACTGAAGTTTGCAACACAAGCGATTGATTTCCAGCTTTTGCCAAAGTGGTGAAACTTTACCCCCCCACCACCTTTACCTGTTCATAGCAGCATTCTTGGGATCACTGCTGAACAGGACTAGCCACATAAATCGTGTAGCTGCAGGATCTTTTACAAGGAGTGCAAAAATCACAACTTGACAACCCAAAGCCTCTCTACCATTTATAGGGCACAAGTCAGGATTGTCCAACTCGAACATCAAAGCAGCCCACTTAACTGGCGCTTTTTCCATCCAAAATACTTCTTCCACCAGAAAACAGTGACTTCGGAGTGCATCATTTTTAGAGTATACTGTAGTTACTTGCCTTAGTTACTCCAACAGCTTTTCCTATAGCCACAACACACACCTATCTCAGTGAGGATAAGAGCTGCAGATGAGTTTATTGTCATACACATTGTACAACATATATAAGCACAAAATTCTTGCTTGCTGCAGTCAAATAAGTAACAATAGCATAATTAATTGATGCAAAAGAGAGCATAAATTAAAAAAAGATAAATACTCACAGTTATCAAAAAAAGTGCGGCAATAATACAGACAGTGCTTTTGTAGTGTGGGAGCCATCCCTGATTCCTGAAACAAGGGGAGGTTCAGAAGCCTGATAGTTGTGCACCATTCTGACTTGGAAATATACTGCCAGTGCTTCATTACTGCTGCCTCTCACCCTTCCCAACAGCTATACAGGAGAATTGTCACAAAGACTACAGTAGCTCATGAGTGCGGGTTACCACCATCTTCTCAAAGGGCAGCAATGCCACGCCCTCAAAAATTAATACTTTTTTTAAAATATAAAAGTGACAATGCAAATAACATTTCCCAATTCAGCTCCACACATCTGTGGAGAATGTTTTCAACCAGAAACAGAGGAGACCATTTGGCCCACTGTCCATGCTGGCTAAAAAGAGACCTCAGATTAATCATACTCACTGATCCATGCTCCTGCAGGTGATCACTCAGCAATTGCCCATTATATATTTTTTTAAATAAAAAGGTTTGCTGCCTCCAGCACAAATGTTAGGCAGTGAGTCCCAGATCTCCAGTACTCTGATTAAAACATATTTAATTTTCTTCTGATCCATTCTCCAATCGATAATCTATGCCTCCACCACCCTACCAACCCCAACCACCAACAGCTTGACAAAGGGAAATTTACACAAGCACAGCAAATAATGGAAAAGCTCAGCAGGACAGACATCATCAACAGAAAGAGAAACATTCAATATTCTGAGTCTGCCATCCTTTGTCAGAATTGGTTCATGAAGAGGTGGAAGTAGGAGGAAGGGATGTGTAGAACAAAGGAAGTGTTTATGATAGGATGTTGAAATGGCTGAGCATGTATAGTTAGAGGTATATTCAGTTAATGATGGGAAATAGATACTGATTATCACCACCACATTTTAAACATCTCAGTTATATTTTATGTCAATTCTCTTTTGTGACAAAGAAAAATACCTTCACTTAGACCATAATGGTGTAGGTAGAAAATTAGGGCATTCAGCCCATCAAGTCTACACCACCATTCAAATTATTGCTGATGTATCTTTTTCTCAACTTCCTTCAGTGCATAACCTTCGACACATTAATTATCAACTTACACTTTAAATATATTCAATTAATTGACTTTCATAGCAAAAATGCGGCAATGAATTCCACAAATTCACCACCCTCTGGAGGAATAAATTTCTCATTTCTGTTCTGAAGGGACATCCTTTGATTCCGAGGTTGAGCAAACTCCTTACAGTGATGTATTCGAACCTGGGTCATGGGCTCTATAACAGCGTTGCACTAACTGCTACACGAATCATGTTACCTCGATGAAATCTACAGTTTCAATGCGATCCCCCCAGTCATCTAAACTCCAGCATGTGCAGGCCCAGAGTCATCAAACGCTCCTTGTATGTTGACTCTTTCATCCTCAGGATCTACGGAGCCTCATACATAATTGCCCACCTCAAATTTATAATGAAAATTCTATTTAACAGATTCTCAGTCTTCTCTAGTTTTCAGTCTGGAGACTTTCTACTTGCCTTTCCAATGCAATTCTCCTAAAATACAGTACCCAGACTAGATGCAATATAGGCTTCTCTTTGCCTCCATTCTCTACTGAAGAGTCTAGGTTTACAATTTTGTAGTCATTCAAATACAGCTTCTATACTGCAGTATAAAGCAATATGTGAAAGATTGAGGCAAATAGCTTGTCAGAAGTTAATTTGCTGGGGTATTGATTAATGACGAGTGAAGTTAGACAGCACATTTCGACAAATTTATAGACTATTGCCATCTCACAAATGGTCCTCAGCTTACAGCGTGGTTCTCGACCATTTTTTCCCCCAAGCACATACTGCCTTAAATAATACCTTGATAAAGGGCTCAAGCCCGAAATGTCAATTAAGTATTTTTACCTTTGCTATATGAAGTACACTGTGCTGAGTTTCTCCAGCATTGTAATGTTTGCAGATTTTTGTGTTTTTCTTCCAACTTAAGTAATTCCTTATTAACCACAGAGCACCTATGGCATCCTTTGCCATTCGTGCTTTGTGGTTAGTAAGGGATTACTAAAGGTGGTATATGAGTGGAAAAAAAGGCTGTGAACCACTGTTTTTGAGTAATACCACTGATCAGAGAGATATCACATCAAACTATGGTCACATATATGTTGTGTAAAAGTCAACCCTAGTCTCTCACCTTGGCCCCAGCCCCCTGCCCCTCTGAGCTCCCAATATCTCCAACATTGGCTCTTGTCTTGGCCCTAGCTGCCTGCCCATTGGATCTTCCGCAACTTCGAATGCAGACTCTCGCCTCAGTCCCGGCCACCTGCCCATTGGAGCACTGGACTCCTCCAACAGGGACTCTCATCTTGGCCATGGCTGCCTGCAGACCAGAGCTCCCAAAACCTCCAATACAAACTCTGGCCTTGGTCTCAGCTGCCCAATGATCTGAACTCCTGACACCTCCAATGACACAGATACTTACTACTGTCCTGATCTCCCTGTAGTAGGATGTGTGTTTTGAATGTGAAAACTCAGTATTGTTACTTTAATTGTTTTTGTTCTTTATTCCTTTAAAGATCATGAGTACTTCTGCAACTGTATTTTGGATTCAAGTTCTAGTGTGAATTTCAGCCCCTCATAGTTGACCCCATAAATTTAATATTAACAATAAAGTCCACAAAATTTAACTTTTACAATATGCATCTTTATCATTGCTGTATAAAGTATGCTGTTTGACCTGCTGAATTTATACAGCATTGTATTTTTAATTTTCAGTTCCATGTTAAAGTAGACCTAAGGTTATTCCAAAGCAAACAGGAACACAGCTGCAAAAAACAAAGTTGTAATCACTTTGCAAAGTGTGAGAACTCCATTACAGCAAGAAGCTCAGCCACAAGTTGCTCACTTACTACAGAGGAGACACTCCTCATGGCCTACAAAATCACTTAATTTATAGTTTTTTGCAAGGAACATTTGCAAGGACTGTTCCTTAGAAGTACATATTCCTTAAAATTCTCTTGGAATTCATCAATTAGTCTCATACTAATACTACCAAATAGTCTCATACTACCAAATAAGGACCTTCTTTTCAGCTCCCAAGCTGAATGCAGGGAAAGGAATGTAGCCCACTCACTTTGCCCTCCCAATCACCATTTTAAGGCTTCCAGTGATCATTTTAAATTTACCTTTTTATTATATTCTAAAATCTACTTTCTCATCAAAACAATATATAGTACCCAGTTTTAGGATCAAGAAACCTCAAGTTTCTTGCAGCTTTCTGAAGGTAATCCTGCTTTCAAATAAGATATTAATCATGTTGAAATGACTAATAGTGATTCATTTTTACTATCTTTGTGCTAAATTTAATGTATACTATGAGGCACCCTGAGCCATAAGGAATGTAACTCTGCAATTTTAAGGGCAACTTGGCAAGGAATCAAGTGGGAAGAGGAACTCCACAAACCCACTCAGTATTTTATTGTAGAGTGGAGGACACACACCAGAGTAAGACCTCATTTATTATTGTGACTTGTTCAATGAAACCTCTTGGGAAGCTATTATCGCCAACAAGAGATTCTGGACTGAAGTACATCTAGAGTTTTTGGAAGGTCAGAAACACTTCGAAGAAGTGCAACAAAACCTCACTTATTTTATAGCTTTTCTGTCTTGTAAAAATGATGGATTTCTGAAACTAATACAATTTTAGAGAATGGAAGAAAATTAAGGACTCTATATACAAACCACCATAACATGAGGGTCTCTCTTCAGCAGCACACTGAACCAAAATTTTGTTGCATGGGGAGCAAGAGCCAGGAATTAACCACAAAAAGGCATGATTTTTCCAGTAAACAAAGCATATAACCCCTCCATTTTCTCCAGGTGAATGGAGTGCAAAAAACCATTGCCATTCTTGCTGGTTAAATAAATCAATGCAACAATGTTCAATGAAAGAGGAGCTTGAAGATAAAAATTCAATGCAAAGCAAAAACAAAACATTGAACAAGGCAGGCAGACCTATTCTCATGCTGACCAAAACACCTTTCATGCACTTATTTTCCATTCTACTTCTTGATTCATGTGAACAATAAAAATCCAAGATGTATCTTCAGATCTACAAAAAGTTTGCTCATCATCCTATAAATATCAATTAAATGTTCATTTTTTTTAAAAAAAGGGTAGCGTAGTGGCACAGCAGGTAGTGCTGTTGCGTTACATCTCCAGTGGCTTGAGCTTGGTCCTGGTCTCCAGCACTTGGTGGAGATTTTTGATTGAGGTCCCAGGTCTCCAGATTCTGGCTAATTGCACTGTTTGTTGGCTGACTTTAGTGGATTACACTTGGCATGGGTGGGTGATGGGAGAGTCAGCAAGGGGTGAAGCTGATAGGGCTGTGAACAGATAGGTTGCAGGGAAACAATTAGCAAAAGGGAATGCTCAGAGAGCAGGCAGAGACTCAGTTGGATGAATTTCCAATATTGTAAAAAAAATTAAATGCAAGAAATTTACAATGATTCAATGCATTTTTGCATATAAATGGAAAGTTCTATTTATTTCAGGTTTTTTGTGATAATACAGATGCTCCTCACTTACGATGGGGTTACATTCTTCCGGCAAACCCATCGCAAGTTGAAAAAAATCATGTTGAAAAAGAATATTGCACCCAACTTTTTTTTATAATTACATTTTGAATACCTTTATAATGATATAGTATTGGCTTTGTACCCTTTAGGGCATGAGTGGAGGCTTGACAGTCAGAATCTTTTTTTCCAGTGTAAAAATGTCAAATTTTAGAGGACTTGCATTTCAAATGAGGGCTGAGTAGAAGTTTGGAGAAAATGTACGAGGCTAGATTTTTTTTGCTAGTAGTTTACACAGGCTGTCAGGGGTCGTGTTGGAAGCAGATATGATACAAATGTTTGAGAGACTTCTAGATGAACACACAGATATTCATCGCATGCAAGCAGCAGAGATGTAATTTAATTTGGCATGACATTCCACGCAGACATTGCAAGCCGAAGCAAACAGCGAGCTGCTGGAAGAACTCAGTGGCTTCAGCAGCATCCATGAGAAGAAGTGGTCAAAGCAATACTTATATAAAAATATACATTGTAGCGGGCAGCACTGATCTGCAAGCAAACCGGGTCATGGAAGTGCAGGCTTGCATTGGGCTAACATCAATCGTGGAAGTAGTGCTCTTGGAGAGTTCCAGTAAAGTCAGTTGGTTGGTTCAGCTCATTCACAGCTTGCATGTGGTTTTTCTTTCAGTCGCTGCACAGCACACTGACTACAACATATTTGTTGAACAAATAGTGGAGTCTCAGATGGTGAAGTTCCTTTGGTCATTCGGCATTCTACTGCCCATGGGATGAAGCTGTTTCTCAACCTGGTGGTGCTGGCTCCTGTATCTCTTTTCCAAAGGAAGTTGCTGAATGATGCTGTGTGCGGGGAGGTAGGGGTCCTCAATGATTTTGCACACCCTCAGATCAAGAGCCTTTAATTGAGAGTAAAATAGGCCTAAGGGCTGTTACTGCTTTGTTCTTTGTTCCCTTTAAGTAATTCATCTGTAGTTCTGATAAAATATACCATACAAAATAGGAACATCCCTGTAGAGAGGGCTACTAAATTAAGGGCAAGAATCTTTTAAAATTTTTGGCTGCTACTCATTTTATTTAAAAAATGTAAAAAAATGTTACTTGTGTTAAGGACATGTCACGTCCTTCCGGTTCACTAAATTCTCCATTGATCCCGTTAATAGGAAGGCCTTTCAGAATGTTCTGTTTTGAAGGGGATTTCCATTCTTTCCATCCCAGAGATTTCAAATTATTTTGAGGAACCACATCCAATTCCTAAAGTTCCATGATCCCTCAAGGGGAATGTTAGTTTCTGCAGTGTTATGCAGTTCTTTGAAGTGATTTTTGATCCTTCCAGCTCCAATATTATTTTCTCCATTCTCATCAATTAGTTTGTTGGACAAGGTGTTGGATGATACAAGTTTCACTTTGCTACAAAATCCATTTGCCTAGACCATAATTGAACAGGTGGCTTACACACTAAACTTGTGCAGCATGTGCATTTTAAAATGATGTACAGGCAGTACCCGGGTTGAAAACGTCCGATTTATTAACAACTCATACTTGCATCCCGAGCAGAAGTAGGATGCCGTGAACTTCTGGTTTAAGCGTAGTTACGCTGCAAGATAGTTTTGTGTGATGCTGCCATAGTCCAGCATTGTGAGAGAGTATATTGTAGGATACTCTTGTGCAATGCTGCTGTCACCCAGCAGGGAGGGAGGGAGGGAGGGTGCAAGTGAGAGGGGGATGGAGCAAGCAAATGAGTAAGAGGATGGAGGGAGCATGCAAATGAGAGGGGGAAGAGAGGAAGTGAGGGGGACAAAGCAGCAAGAAGGGTGTGAGCGAAGGAGCTGGGCACAGATCAGGAGGAGCGAAGATGCGGGAGAGCGGTGAGGTCGGGGTCGCTGCCATCGCCCAACATCGCGAGAGAGTAGCCATCTCACCATCATTTTCTCCTGTGAGTGTTACTTTTAATCATGATCTTATGACCGTGTGTAGTTACATTTGTTATTATGTACTGCATTATTACGTTTAAGATGTTTTAGTGTATTGGGAAGTGTTTTATATGCATATAAAGGTAAAATATATACTATATTCTAAGATAAACATTTGACTAAATGATGCTAAATAAGGACCGTATGTACCTGTTCTGACTATACAAATCCGAGTTAAAGACAGACCTAGGTAACAGAAGTCGTTTTCAAATCTGGGGACTTCCTGTAATTGATTTTTTTTTTCCCAAAATATTTTTTTAGTTTCACTGGAGATGTGAGGCAATAATACTATCTGCTGTTCCACTATGATGCACTTTTTTTAAATTAAAAACACATTCATGTTCCAAATAGCATAATCTTGAGTCACTAAGAATTGTTTGAAACAAAAGTCTGCTGATGCTGTGATTCTAGTAAGAATACAGAAATGCTGGAGGAACTCAGCAGGTCTTGCAGCGTCCGTAGAAGGCAAAGATAACAGAATTTCAGTCCTGAGCTCTTCTTCAAGGAATGATGGAACCTTGAAGAAGGGCTCAGGCCCGAAATGTTGGTTATCTTTACCTCCTCTGGATGTTGTGAGATCTGGTGAGTTCCTGTAGCATTTCAATAAGAATTGCTATCATATTTTAGGATTAACCCCTGTTTCATTGAAACTGATGGAAAATTAAGTGGATTTTTTCTTTTTTTAAAAAAGGACTTCAGAAAATATTTTGGTGTTGGCACAATTCATCAACTCCAGCATGGCAATTACACAAGAATGCTCCACAACCTGATTACTGTGTAAAAGAAGTTGCATTATTACCCTTTCTACATTTGATCTAAAAAAAAAATTCTTTTAATTCTGTGTCAGCTACCATCAAGAGAAGCAAATTTGCCATAGTGATTGCTAATTGAATCACACTGCATTCTGAGGATCAAATTCAAATGTCGTTCATTTCGCACAAGATTTTGCCAGAGACCATCCATGACTGGAATGGTGAGGGACAGATTCAATCTTATCCACTTTAACTAAAATTTCTGACCAACACGAGCTGCAAGTACACCAATACTAACTAAGGTCTCATCAACAAAATACATTTTAGAAAAACCTTGAAATCAAATCACAACATCCATTTGGCTGAAAAGTTGCACAACTACTAATATTCACTGTAAATATTCAGCACACACCTTTGAACTGATGTATAAATGCTTACTGATGCTTCAGAAATTTGTGCATCAGATTGTTTCAAGCCCATTATTAATACTTATACTGCTAATTTTTTTTCCTTTTAATTTCATGTTGGAAGACCACAGACTGAGGGAAGTTTAAAGTGGCATCAATAGTTCAGGTTCAGCTGACCATAGTTCAGATTACAGATGAGTAGACTCTGCTATGGCCGTGCATCAAGCATGATGCAAAAGCAGAATGCACTGCCATGGCAAAGTCTTTACTGAGATCACATGCTAGGCAGCGAAATGGTCTGATCAAGAGGGCTGTGGACCAGGTGTTATGCAAAGGACTCAAGGAGCAATGCTCTCCATAAATTTGGAAAATTGCCATCATCCTGCATTTGTAGAATGTTTACTGGAACCAAGAAGAGAGCAGGCAGGTAATACTCCCATTCCAAGAATACATCTTCAGTCATTTCTCTCCATCTGAAAGGAAAAGCATTATTTTGCAGTGACTTAAATTATTGATGAATAACAGAGATGGAGGTTTTTAAAGAGTAAAATCACCCACAAATAAATACCCAAGGGTTTTTGGCTTCCCAATTCTTTGTTTTAATGCTGGGAATGTGCTTGCAAATTTAATCCTTAAAAACAAACACCTTTACTCTGCAAAGTGAAATTGAAATGTAGGTAGTGTTATTTTAATTCCCAAGCTTTGTGTGCACTCATTATATTGCCACTATGGTTCAATATTTCCTGCTGATTCTATCCTTCCGACAGCAATTTTATAAGGCAATTAATTTGATGCAAGTTTTTATGCCATCATTCTAATGACGATGTCGACAGAATGAAATAAAGCTACACTGACATCTCATTAAAATGGACCCTTTTCAGCCTTTGATATCCTGAAGATTAAGAGCTACCTATTTATTGCTTGACCAATATTCTTCCAGTGGTCATGCCATGATCTTAATTAAGAAACAAAGGGAGATTGATAAATCTAAATTGGATAATGCCAATAAAGTTTCAACATTTAATAAAAGCTTACTGATTACACTTGTGTAATAATCGATCCCAAGTAAAAGTCAGCCCTCATTTTTTGGCTCAAACATCGCTTATTTTCCATGCATCACGTGCAAAAAATAAATACCCCCTATTTTTGGCCCACCCACCCGAGCTGCTGATGGCCCGACTGCAAACCCTCGTCTCGGCCACCTGCCCATCCAACCTCCTGACAGCCCAAGCACGGACTTACCACATCTTGTAATTGTTCCTGGCCTTCCGAGCTCCCGACACCTTAAACAATGCAGGCACTTATTTTGGTCAAAAGTAGTTTCCAATTAAACATCGACCCCTCCCACAGCCCAAAATTTAACCAAAAAAATTTATCCCCAAAACTTGGCTATTACACAAGTATGTATGATAATAGATATGCCCTGTTTATGGCACAGCTGATTGGAGAAGGGATCAGAATCCTAGACTGTCATTCTTCTATCAGTTGTCAGTGAATTAAATGGCTGGGCCGAGAGTAACAATCGAACATATCCTCAGAGAAATAAGCAGCAGAAAAGGAGAATAATAAATGAGAAATTCTCCCGACTGTCCTCGCTTTGTAGGGCCTTTACTGCAGAGCAGTACGACAGGTTGACAGCAGATTAAAGTCAGTGCTCAATAGGTTAATCTGCTTCCACTGTTGTGTTTGCATTAGGATTTGCGGAGCAGTGTGCAGCTGTTGGAAAGGCTCACAGTGTTTCTAATAAGCAATTGAATGCTGCATAAAAAAAACCATTGTAAATATTAAGCACGAAAAATGTACTTTGGTTTCTCTCTGAAGTAATTTACTCATATCATAAACAATGGCCATGATTGCCAAGATTGGTCAGTGATACACAACAGTGGTGTGGACTGAGTGGTTTTCTTTTGACCACTAGTTACATTCACTGTTCCATATAATTTATTTTTAAAAATAGTTTTCTGTTGACAAAGAGCACAAATTATTTATGTCAAAATGTCAAGTTTCGTTTTCAAACTTTATTGAAGCAGAAACCCAGGATAGTGAATTAAATGTGTGACCAAGTTGATTTGTTTAGCCACTGAAGAAAGTTAAATATAATGAATCAGCACTAAATCGAACATTACTGAAATTCATCGGCGCTCTCAATATAATGCATTGCGAAGGAGAGCGAGTCACATAAAAACTAAATGCTTCAGCTTCATGCTATCAAAATAAAGAATACCAGGTAATGGCATCTGGTGCATCAGTAGAAAGCCTTATGTTCACACAGTGGATTAAATAGGTAACTGATTTGCACATTTACATATATGATGTAACCATTATAATTCATTTTAGACATTCTGCAAAAAGTCATATTGACCATTACTGATACAAGGAAAGGAACTGCAGACACAGGCAGTCATAAAAAACAAATGTTGGAAGCATCAATAAACATCGACAGAGGAAACTAAAGGAACAACACTTCAGGCCAGATATCTCCGCTGCTATTCTCAAAGGAAATGCATTTGAAAATTGCGTCTGCATTTCAAAAATGTTTCATCTAAATGCTAGGAGGTCACTGTTAAATCTGGAAAGAAGGCTTCCACTTTCAGACATCGGTCTCCATTTTTAAAGCAGTTTATCACATCAGGTTGACAGGAGACACAGTGAACACACAGATTAATGCTATATACCACAATATTGTCAACATGTTTGAAAAGTACAAATTAATAAAAGCCAAGATCACCACCTTGAACAAAGTATTCTTTTCCTTCTTAATTAGCATTAGTAATGCAGCTACAAATGAAATCCCTATGAGGGTGCAGGTTCAGGGGCTACAGATAATAATGCGTGTGGTCTTCTCCATTTCTGATCTGTCACCTTCATCTATATCATCTGTCCTACTTTATTGTCATCAATTCCTTCACATCACTTCTGTGCACAGAGCAGATGCATTCTCACTGCTGGATCTCCCATGCTCACCCACTGACTTCAGTCCCTCATTGAGCATAGCAATGGCCTGCGAATGCTTTCAACTCAGTTGCTGCTCTGAACTCAGCAAGTCGGCTCCAATGAGTTTACACAATTCCCTAGCTTTTGCAAGAAGTATCCCTCAACCATTTAATTATTTGCTGTCTAATGATTACTTTGTTGGACTTTACATGATCTTTCCTGGGCTACAGATTTTCATGCAGCTTCTTCTCCCATTGTTGTGCTCTTCTGTTCCAGTGAGAAAACCCTCCTCAAGTTTTTGAACTTTCAGGAAACTAGAACTGGTCCTGTATATCAAAAAAAATCAGACCGTAGATTGCCCAGTAAACCTTGACTACACTTCCTCACACCTAGTCTCCTGCAAGTAATCTATTCCCTTCTTGCAATTTCTCCATCTCTGCCACATCTGTTCCCAAGAAGAGGTCTTTTGCACCCCCCACCACCCCACCAGCATCAACACAGCCCTCATCCACATCTCCTTCATTTCCTGCTCATCTGCCCTGCCTCCATTTGCACCCAGACACAATAAACATAGGATTCCCCTTGTCCTTACTTATCACTCCAACAGCCTCTGCATCCAACACATTGTCCTCTGTAATTTCTGGCCCCTACAACATGATCCCACCATTAGACACACCTAATCTCTTTTCTGCCTTCTGAAGGGACAGCTCCCTCTGTAACACCCTCATGCACTCATCCTCCCCACAAATCCACATCGCCAGCAAATAACCCTGTGGCTGCATGAAGTGCACACTTGAGCTATCATGCCATTTCCTCATGCAAAATAAAAATTCAAAAGTCTCATATTACAATCAGCGAAATATTTAGGCAGAAAATTGTATAAATGATCAAAGGAAGAAAAAACAACTTTGCAAGATCATGGATCAATAAAACTCAATTTGCATTTGCAGGAAATACAATCCATCAGTTTTATGTACCTATGGGCTATCGTACATAAGGAAGGACCTTATCCTTGAAGAGGATTGTTTACTTGATAAGCTGTGATTCTTCAATTTAAAATTAAAAAAAAAAGATGTAGCTTTCGCTTGTGAACGCAATTAAAAATCTCAAATTCTCGTTGGAGTATTCAAATCCTCATTAGCTAGATTTGGAATCCATGCCTCTGAACTGAGAAAATAGTGAAGTCAGATAACCAAAGCTTGTTCTCTTTCATGGGCTGCCATTGATGAGTGACTGGGGTTTGTACATGTAACCATTGTCATTAGCCTGACCAGAGTTCATTTCTAAAAGGTGTACATGATGCACTGAACATAATAAACTTTCTTCATCCAATTTTTTGATAATTCCATGATTCAGACTTCATTTCAGAAACAATTTTTTGCTGTGCTCTCAGTGACTGTGAAATGCAGATCATAGAAAGGAATGAAAAGCTGCATCATACTGGGGCAAGGGGCAGCACAGTTGGTGTAGCAGTTAGCGCAACGTCTTTACAGCGCCAGCAAAAAAATAATTAAACTGATTTTTTGTGTGCACATTTTCAGATCATTAACAGTGCATCTGTCTGATGGTAAGAGGCACATCAAAGCATCCCAAAAAGATACTACCAAATCTGATCATTGATCGCAAAAATTGAAAATTTCTTCTTCTCTTCCCCAAAAGTTCAAACGGTTTTAAACAGAATGATATTGAAAATAAGTTAAACAAATGGAATTTCACTGATTTAAATAGGAGGCAGAGCTGAGAGAGATTTTAAAAAGCCATAAAGCTGATTGACCGATGAATTACAAACCAGATTCAGTGAGGGCAAAATGTTCAATTGCGTCTTGGGATAAGAGGTCCATTAATGCAAATTATTCCATATTACAAAGTAAAGATATCGACTTAAAATGCAGAATGCAATGTTGGAACATTCTGTCAGTCCTCTTTGACAAAAAACTGCACAAGGCTACTCACTAGCATCAGCTGTGATTTGACATTTATCAATAAGTATGAGAAACTATCCAAGAACCACTCTTAAAAAAAAACTCGCGAGTCAGATTTAAATATGTATTGGCTAAACAAGGAGCCTCATTTTCCCTCATTTGAGTAGCTTTATAGATGAGGAAGGCTTCAGTGAATTGTGGAATAAGTTAAGGGTCAAGATTCAATGTTCAAGGTTCCTTTTATTGTCACGTAACAATACATGTAACGTACATGATATACAACTCTGATTATGCCAAAAAAATTTGGACCCGGAACTTTTAACTTTTAATTTAGACATACAACACAGCAAAAGGCTGCCCAATTTACACCCAATTAACCTACACCCCCCCACCCCCGGAAAACAGAGCCCCTGGAGAAAACTCATGCAGACACGGGGAGAATGTACAAACACCTGACAGACAGCGCAAGATTCGAACCCCAGCCCCAATCACTGGCCGTGTAAAGGCGTTACTCTAAATGCTATGCCAACTGTGCCACCCAAAAAGGTTCCAAATAATTTATATCAAACCTTCTGGATTTTTCCCAAAGCAAGTTTTTATAATCAATATTTTACATAAGATTCTCCTCATTTCTTGATATTTATCTTGGAACTTTTGTAATTCTAATTACACATCTCAAAGCAGCTGCAAAGGCCTTTCATTAAATGCAAGAAAAGGCATTTAGGGTGGAAATTTTACTCTGTTCTTGTTTGTGGATTTATAAACCTAGCCAGATTTGCTTTTAAACCCTTGGGATGAAGAGGTTTCAAGCATGGAAAAAAAAGTAGATGCTGCGCAAGTTCCTCTTGATGAAGGAGTTTAAAACCAAAGGGCTTGGTCTCATGACAAAGGGTTGGCTACAAGCCTAGACAAGAAGCAATTTATTCTCTCAGAATGGTGTAGATCATTGAAATTCTCTGCCCCGAAAACTGGAGATACTCAGGCATTAAGTATATTCAGGCGAAGAGGGTAGATTTTTGGGTCACAGGGGAAATCATGGCTCTGGTGATCAGGCAGAAAGTGGTGGAGGAGTCTGTTTTAATATCAAATGGCCAAGCAGGAAAAATCCATATGTTTATGTAAGAAAATTGCTGGCTGCCTGGAAACTGCATTTGAGTATTGAGCTTATCGAATTTGCTATCATCAACATGTAACTGTTTGCATTTTCTATATTATAACACATTATCTCCTTTGCAGAGAACATTTCTACATCTGACGACTCATCTTACTAACAACCATGGCTTTTATCCAGCCATCACCCCACAATACAGGATTTAATTGCTCCAGTCTTCTCCCCAAATAATTATACTGTATAACAAATTCTTCAAAAGGTTTTCTTCCTAAAAAAAGGATCATGATAGACAATTTCAAGCTGAACACAAAGATAATTTCAGATTTGCTGCATTGTGTAAGAAAAAGTTTGAGAAACATTAAATTAATTTTTATTAAATTTAGCATGTTTAATCTCAGATTGACTTCACATGTTGCACTGAGGAGCTCAGGGCTTGTCTTGGTCACCAATTTTACAATTGAAGTAGAGCTCCTAGGCTTTCTTAACAAGTGCAGTCATGTTGCATCTTTGAGCCTTAAGTACTTGCCAAATATGTAACAGAATGTACCACAGCCGTTGTGACATTGATGAGACATTTTTCTTGTATTCAATCTTCCTGAAGACAATAAATGCTATTAAGTAGACTCTCTATGCTATTGCTTTCTTTGTGGGCATTATACTCCCCTCCATAAACCTCAGATCATCCAAATCCCTGCTGCTCTCAGCCTATCCTGGACAAACTGCTTCTTGTGCATTATTCTAAGCTCAACCAAATCAAAACTATTCCAGGTTGGATAACACTTACAATTTTAAAAATGCAATGCTCGTCTTCAAACTACTCCAAGTTTTCAAACTCAATATCACTGGAAGCTCCAGAAGTCTTCCAACTTCTCATGCGGTCTCGGTGAAACCTTGCATCATGCGGTCTCGGTGAAACCTTGCATTTGCCATTTCATCTTCAAGGGTATTTGTAATACAACAGTGAGTTTTCAGATATTGGACAAAATGGAATAAACACTCTGATATTTTAGTTTGACACTTAACTAAATTATGTTCTTTTTATCCTTTTCTGGTACTTCGTTGTTCAGAGTCTTTGAGCAAATTATACCTAGTTCGGTGGCATAGCTAGTGGGGTGCAGGGGGAGTGACAGTCTTTCCACCACCATCATCATCCCCCCAGTCTGATGCCACTGCTGCTCCAACCCCCCACCCCAACCACACCCTGACACCACTTCCACTCCAAAACAAAAGTGCAGCCCACCATTCAACCATTGACTCATCATCTGGTATGTGTCATGGTGCCTTTTCTTATGTGTTCGCTCTCCCTAACTTTAGAACCAGGCTTTGGCCTTGACCTAGTTACATCATTACTGCAAGCTACACACCTGGTAGCTGCCAACAATGCACTATTGGAACTATAAACTGAAAGGAGGGATGATCACATCAATAATGGTCCTTGCAAGTCAAACCCATTTACAATTTAAAAAGAGTGATTTTATTATTTTCAGAAAATGCTAGAAATACTCAGCAGGTCAGGCTGCTCCTGTGGAACTAGAAACAGTTAGCATTTCAGCTTCAGAATCTTACTTTCTCTTTCTAAAGTTGCAGCCTGATCTCTTTCCAGAAATGTTTTATTTTCAGATTTCCAATGCTTTTTATTTTGATTTCTTATCTTTTGGGGGAAAAAGTTAAATAAAAAATGAATGCCAATTTTCTTCAAAGAACTTCCTTTTAATGATAGGTAAATATTCACTGTGGAATCCCTTGGGAATTCAAATACTTTTTTCACTGAATGAATTCAGACTATAGTTTTGAAACATTGGGTATGAGTATTTTATAAACCTTGAAGGAAGCTCCCCCTTCAAGGATAGCAATCCCTGTAGGAATCCAGTGAAAATGATTGCTACCAGATTGCTGAACATTTTCATCAAAAGGAAAATCTGTCCCTGTACTAAAAAGGCTCTTCATTTTGTTGTGCAAATTTAACAAAATTTTCCTATCATTTGAATCCTGCACATGGTGATTCTCTACAAGGTCAATAACTCCCATTGTTGCCGTAGGTGTACAAGCACCAACAATTCATTAAAATAAAAATTGCATCTGAAATTTAATTAATTTTATTCAACAGAATGAAAGAGTTTCAATCAATATTTTATCTTGCATTAGTAAGCAGTGAAAATAATTTACCAGTAAAAATAAATGTCAAATCTCAGTAATTGCGAGACAGTTTTTAAGGAAAAGATTTTCCATACAATTAATTGTTTAAGTCTCAATACTATATTCACCTCATATTCAAAAGAAAAATAATCTACATTAGCTGGTTGAATTATGGGGAATGATTAGGCCAGCAAAATTTGTTTTAAATGTACATAAACAGTGATACACACTTGGGAATAGCATCAGTCATATTTCTTAGTATTATGCCAAACTCATCCATTTCTTGTCCATCCCTCCAGCACATATTGTCCCTCAATGCTGGAAAGATCTTTCCATCATTTCCAAAGAACTATTATTCTGCCTAGTGCCAGTGACCCGCACATGGCCCTCCATACCTCTCCCAGCCATGTACCCATCCAAATTGCTCTTCAATGTCAACATAGCTGCAAGGTAGACAAAGAGTTGCCATTACTATTGCCCGGTGCCCCTTAAAATACAAGAAAAAGAGAAGCATTGCGTCATTGAGCGTAAAAGGATTTGCCTTCAGCATATCTGCAGCTGAACAGACTCCGGGTCGAGACATTGGCCACCAAAGAAACAACATGATCAGGAAGATCATTTTGCCCTCAGTACCGAAACAGGCCACAGCCTGTATGTGTACCCCAACTACAAGTTGCCTGCTAACTCAGCCACAAGTCCCTCACTGGTCTGCTACTGTAGTCACCTTCCCCTTTTGGGTCCTTCAGCCACTGATCCCCTCGATAATCCATTGCCAAGGTCACCATCCTGTCAGGTTGTCTCCCTGGCTTCTTGATTATTAAGGGTGTCAAAAGTCTCAAGGAGAATGGGGTTTAAAGAAAAAAATTACATCAGCCATTATTTGACAGCAAAGCAGGCTTGATGGGCCAATTCTGCTCCCGCATCTTATGGCATCACTTTTGTGCACTCTTATCAGACTTCCACAAGTTTTACATTTCAAATTCAAAGTAAAACTTTCCTCAAAGGAGCTGTGTTCTCAAGGAACAGAGTCACAAGACTCCCAACAGAAAGACAAAGTGGCATCTGCTAACTTAACAAGTTTCAAAATTGCTCAATGGAAATTAATTAAAATTTTTAATTTAGGCATATGTCGCGGCAATAGACCATTTCAACCATGAGCCAGTGCTTCCCAACGAACCTACAACCCCCGGTACGTTTTGAAGGGTGGGAGGAAATTGGAGTGCCGAGAGAAAACCCATGCAGACACAGGAAGAATGTACAAACTCCTGATCTTTGGCACTGCAACAGCATTGCATTAATCACTACATATAGCTGTGCCATCCTAATTTGTTTCCCTATTGTTGTTTCAACTTTTTATAACCACTCCAGACATTTTCTGAAATGGGTCAAGTTGCGATCCATTTGATTCTTCTGTTGATGATGGAATTTTTAGATGGATTATTTGTTAAGGAAAATTATTTCAGATGCCATGAAGTTCAGAAAGGAATTCTCTGAGCAATTAGTGAAGACGGTCACACAATTCTCCCAAACAGGCATTAGTTGGTTACAATCTGTATTAGAGATTCATCCCTTTCAGATGGATATTCAGTCCAGAGCTGTCACAAGGAATAAGATTAGAAAAGAGAAATTTGATCCCATTCTACTATTCAAAACTATTAATTAATGTTTAAAGAATAATTTAATTTAACACAAAGGCTGATGATGCAGGAATTTTGAGCAGATAGATTATCCATCAATTCTTTGTCTGCCAATCGATTTAATTTCTTTCAATGCACTACATTTTTTGGTTATTTTAACATGATTTATTTTAAAATAAATCAGGGAAGCAGAGGACTGGAGCAGGGCACCAGAAATCAGGGAGACCACCCCCTATTTGAGAAGAAGAAGCAGAGGAGATGACCCAAGAGAGGATGACCACTGGCAGACCGGTGAGGGGCTCTGAAATGGAAAAGCACACAGGTTGTTGCTGACTCGCAGTGAGGATCCCATGCAGGCGGTGAGACCCTGGCAATTATGGTCAATGGACTCACACACCAGATGTGGACTGAATGAAGGGGTACCAGGTATCGGAACTGAGATGCTGGAGGTGCCAAAGCTCATGTCAGAGATTTTGATCTGGAACTCAAGTTGCTGTTGTCACTGCAGCAGCACTGGGAGGCGAATCCACACTCTGTGACTCTAGGGGAGGGATTTCTAGTTTACTCTGACTATAAGGGATGCCAGGCAATTTCTCCTGATGGTGATTCATTATCTGGTTTATAGTAGACGAAAGGAAATTTAGTGTAATATTACATTTTCTGTTTTATTATATGACAATAAATGAATCTTAAACCAATTTAACATTTAATTAGGCTGTCACGGTCGTGGGCCAGGAGTAAAGCCAGTCACCACTGGTGATGCCTCTGGGGTGACACGAGAAAGGTGACGCACACGCGCGAGTCAGAGAGGGGAGTGTGAACAGCATGGGGTCGCATGAGGAGATTAGGAGCACGATGTGAAAACTATGCAACTTTAGCATCATTAGGAGAGCTAATTGAAAAGGGCAGGATGTGTTGGTGAGAAGCGTCTTCTGATAAGAGTTGTTGTGTTTGGAAGAATAAAAAAATGTCAATGTCTTTTTTTGTGCTGAAGCAAGACTGATTGTGTTCTTTTAATTGTGTGTAGGTCATTATTTGGCACTGGTTTCCTTCATAAAGCTTGAAATAGGGATACGAGGATGAAATCTTCCTCTCCAAGGCACAGTGTGGTGAGGTAACTAAAACAGGTTCCTAACCCCTCTTCTCAAAAATCTGTTTGATCTATGAATAGTTTTGTGCTCAAGCCAAGTTTCACGTGAACTTTTATTATTTTCATCTGCAGCCTTAAGGCAGGACACATTCTCCTCAAGAGAGGAGCCATTATTTTTGCTACCTCACGTGAAAATAATGCAAATCCAAGATTGGATTTAGCTGAACAGCATCCTCAAGGGTTGCTTGGTCCACTCTCTTGATAACAAAAGCCCCTGCCCCAGAATCACAGAGTGCTTTCTTTCTCCTGTACCAACCACGCCCTTGAACATGCCTCACCTCCTATGTCAGGTCCTATAAATTAATCATCAAGATTCAGATGACTTATTCCACTATCCACACATCCTCTTTCCCACAGTTCTCTCATGTACAAACATAAACCATCCCAAAATTTACCCTTACCCTTGTACCTATATGTAACCTCCCTCACTTTCCCAAAAACCATCCCATTCCCCTTAATCTCACCTTGCCCTTGTATCCTGCTCTTGGGTCTATTCCTACTGACTGCCATCACTTACTGAATCCAAATAGTCTTTTGACCCTTTGGTTTTCCACTGAAACAGAATTATCGTGACATACAAGTCATTTAGCCCATCAAATCCACACCAACTCCCTGTAGCGTAGTCAGTTCAATTCTGTTCTTCCATTATTTTCTCAATATGCAAACAAGTCATTTTCCTGCAAGCAATTTAGTTTTGAAAGCCACAATTCCATTTTTACCATCTTCATATCATCACTTTCCTCACATCCTCCCTGCTGTTTGGCCCATTACTTAAAAACCAGTGTCATATGGCCCACAAACCACTTGATAATGGAAATAGCTTCTATTTATTTTTTTCTGTCTAAATCCAGAAATATATTTTATAACCCCTGTCAGTCATCATGCATCCAAGGAGAATTGCAATTTCCCTTCTCCAAATCCCTTCTTTCAAGATCCACTCTAGCACTTGCTCTTAGTCTAGAAGGAACACTTGGTCATACTGTTGGAGAATACAGCACAGAAATAGGCTTTTTGTTAAGTCAGGCCTACTGTCATCTGATTGCACAAGAGCAATCCAACAAAACCGCTTGCTTCAGTTGGTACAAAGCACACAGGTACACAACCAGGCATAGCACACATACAGACAAATACATATGCAGCATAAATATTCATATGTACAAATTAACAAATATGACTCATAAATATGAGAGTCACGGATGGCGAGTGTGATCAGTTCCTTTGGTCCTTCAGTATTCTCACTGCCCATGGAAAGAATCAGTTTTTCAGCCTGGTGGCATGCCTCTGATACCAGTGTATTTCTTTCCCGACAGAAGCAACTGTGTGTGGGATCCTCCATGATTTTGCACACCCTCTTCAGGTAATGATCCTGGTTGACATAATAGTGGCCAGAAGCTTTGCCCGCTTCAGTCTTCTCAGGAAAGTGCTGTTGCACCTTCCTTACAAGTGAGATGTTGTGTGTCCATGATAGGTCACTAGTTAAATGAACTCCAAGGAATTTGGTGCTTATAGTGTGGATTGTGGAGGGTCACATGGCTTCTCCATCTGAAACTTGGTGTGAATGCTGATTGAGGAGGTGTGGTGGAATATTGTATTGTAGTCATTGTCCTGGTTGGCCCACCTCCAATACCGTAACTCCCCCCCCCCCCACCTCCAGAATCTCTGATAAAGGATTGCCCATTCCCTTCCCTTGGTACTGCCTTGGAATCAGACAGGTAAGATATGACTATGAGTTTATTGTGATAAAGCCTGTTAATCTTGATTTCTGGCCTGTCGGGTCTAATTGATAGCACTGCAGGAGGGTCACGTAACCTCTCCATCTGGAATTTAATCAGAAATCACATCACCTGCCAATCAAGGTGCACACCTGACCATTGGTCCCTTTTAATCACTTACTGATTACCTGGGCCGGACTCCCAGCTTACTGCACTTTAAAAGCCCACCATATACAGCAATAGTCTCTCTGTTCCTTGGTCGACTACGAACACTGCTCTATGCCAGATTGCAAACTGTGGACATCGCTGACGGGAGCTGTTGGCAAGGTGTGCACTACACTTAACTGTAGTATTGTGTGGGAATACTTAGCATGGAGTTGCACACTGTTGGTACAGGAAATCGGAAATGTGTGTTAAAGATCCTGACTTCTTTGAGTATATTAGTAACCTTGTATTGTAGAGAGAGAGAGAGAGTCACTGTTATCAGTTTGCTGTATTTAATGAGAAAACTATGTAACTTTTAGTATCGTGTTGTTTTGTGTCTTCCCTATTACAATTTCAGCTTGTGTCTGAACTCACCTCTATGAACTCACCAGTCGTGACTTAAATCTCACACCACAGTGCTCTCCACTTTCTCCACTACAGAACTGTTGATGTGTAGTGGAGGATGATCATACCTGGTCCTCCTGTAGTCCTTGGTGAGTCCATTGTGATTCTTATCCGGCCATTAAGATCTATCCTACACTATTTCCACCAATCCCAGGTACAACCTTAAACCAACCAAAAGGGGAAATTTCCAGTGGCCACCTTTAATGTCCTTGGTCAGAAACCAGAGCACCCAGGGAAGAACAGACTGCCATGGGAGAATGTTCAAACGCCACACAGACAGCACTCAAGATCAGGACTGAACCTGGATCTTTACACTGCGAGGTCATGGCTGTACTAAATGTGCCACTTCGCTGGCCAGAATTAGATGTTTTGGTTGTTGTGTTCAAAAAATGATTTTGTACAGATGCTCCACAACCTCTCTGCTTTATTCCCTCTGTCTCCATTTATGAAGCCTTGAATCTCATGTGCTTTACAATTGCTTTTTCAATGTATCCTGTCACATTCAAATAGGTTTCAAAATCTTTTCACGGGCAGTGAGAAAGTTGAACGACCAAAGGACTGCTCGCACTAACCATCCAAGACTCTCATATTCACAAAACAATATTTATTTGGTTGTGTTTGAATACTTGCCCTGCATATGTATTATTTGTCTGTATGTGTGTTATGTGTCTGCATGTTTTCCACCGAGGACTGGAGAATGCCGTTTTGTCAGGTTGTACTTGTACAATCAGATACAATAAAATGAATGCCATCTGTTCCTCCACGTCCTTTAGAATTGTGCCATTTATTCGATATTTTCCACATTCTTCCTGCCAAAATACTTTACTTCATACAAATCTATTTTATTTCTCTGAAATCTCACAAACAATGCCCGATACACTTATTACCAATCTAAAAAAACATAGGGAAACATGGTCTTGTTTACAAGGATATTCATTTTAATGAAACTGCCTTTTGAAAATTACAAAAAGAGAAATGGAGCTTTGAAGCAAGGGAAGCTGCTATTAACTATAATTGTTCACACTAGAACACAACATTGATTTTTTTCCATAGCAATACTCAAGGATAACAATGAATGATTTTTGAATAGCCTAAAAAGGCACCAGTAAAAATTAAACTGTAAATGGCTGTTCCAAATCTAGTTTGACATCATGGCATTAGAGTGGTATCAGCAATTCCCCATTTACTGAGCTTGACTTCAGTCAGTTCATTGAAGTACAAAGAGAGGGACTGCCTCCATGCTCAGTGATTTCTATTCCATCTGTCCTAGTTATTCAATGGGGGTTGGCTGAAAATAAAGCCCTCAAAAGAAAAACGCTCAATATCTTTTTCTACAATTAATGAACTGGGATCAGATTGCAGTTTACTGGAAAATGCTTTAATTGGTCCCTTATGACAAAGTTTGATTTTCACCTTGATGCTATATTTTACAGAGAAGATGATCAGGGCATTGCTGCCAGGGGGTAATTCAGCTTTTAATTGTGTCAGCAAACTGCATTTTTATCTCCTACACCTTGATCAGTTATCCCGCGTCCAGAGTTGAGTTTTTGAATTAGTAGTCAAATCAAAGGGGATGTAGGGCAAAAGTTTTAAATTTTAAATTTAGTTGTACAGCATATTAACAGGCCCTCAATTACACCGAATTGACCTACAATTCCCAGCACATTTTGAAGGGTGGGAGGAAACAGGAGCACCTGGAGAAAACCCACAGAGGCACAGAAAGAATGTACAAACTCCTTACAGACAGCACTGGATTCGAACCCAAGTCACTATAGTTTATTTCTTACCAACTTAGTAGGAGGAAGATGATTTTTGTCATCGAGGTAATTTCTGATTATTGAAAGAGCAGTTTTAAACTATAAGGAGTGGCTAAAAAGAACACATTTCATGCATTTAAAAAAAAAGATTTTTTTTCTTGATTTTTTTTCCCCACTCCAGGCAACATTAATTGCATAGTATTCAATAACCTTGAATTTCCATCAACACAATTTTTATAAACTAGAGACAATGCTGTCAACTCTGCAGCTTCAACCAAAGTTCAGTACAAGGCAATATGAAACTATTAATTGCAAATGAAAATTCAACACTTTAATAAAAAGCAGACAAATTCTCTAATTTTAAAAACAAGGAAAATCTAAATTTTAAATAAACAAAAATGGACGAGCTGAGTTTTACAAAATTACAATAGCAAAGTGAATGAGGTCAAATCTGTAGTTGACAGCGTTGGAGAGATTAGGTCAGCCACTTGCACTAAATAATTCGTTTTCATTGTAACACTAAGAGGGTTGAATTTTTCAGTGCATTAATTTATGCCAATCATCAACAAGGAGAAACAGGCCCTTTGTTTCATATTCACAGTAATAAACAAATTGTTGGAGGAACTCAGCAAGCCAGGTGTAATGTATGGACCTAATTGGATGGTTGATGTCTCAGAGCAAGGCCCTACGTGCAGATCAACCATCTCTCTGCCTCTGTCAATACAGCCGGATCCCCTGAGTTCCTCCAACAGTTTTTTTATTGCTCAGGTTGCAGTTTATGAAGACCCTTGTGTGTCCATCTCAAATTTGCACATCATTTCAATGAGGAGACCATATTCTAAATGTCAATTGATGACGATGTCAGTTGTGTATTACATGAATTAATGTCAGAGCTTAGGGCCCCATGTACAAGCTTACAGTAGAGTATATTCACATTTTCTTTACAACTCTAGGTGAACTTTGTTGCACTAGCAGTTTAGATGATTCTTTCTCCTATGGATTTAGACATTGCTGTGTTTATTAACAAAAACTGTTCAGAGAGACAGTTCACATTATTTCATTCCATGTTCAAAGCTAACTGAGGATTTTGACTATGCAGCCTGTAGAGAACAGAGCATGCAGATACCAAAAATTATTCATTTTACTTGGAAAGATCAATGAGGCACCTGCATGATTAAAACAAATTTGCCTGCATTTACCACAGGATACAGCCCTTCTCCCAGTAACATGTTGGTACACTTTATAATATTACATTACAGCCTTTAAGGAGCAGGGAATTTACATTAAAATGCTAACAGAACTGTCAGTTTGTTGACATTATAAAACTAATAACAACTTTTGGTATCTACTCATGCTCTGTTAAACACAGAAAAGCAGACTGTTATCAGAGGTATCCTGCTCTCCACGGGCTGCACAGTTGAAGTCTTTACAGTTCTTTAAAACATGGAATCAAATGATATGATGTAATCTCTCTCAACATTTGTTCTTTTTATTACAGCAATGTGCAAATTTTTTATTAAATGAGGTAACAGAGGCTTTAAAAATGACTGCTGAAAAACCTGGATCTTGAAAAGATCATTATATTTTAGTGGAGATTGTTATTCCGTCTTCACTTTTAAAATCCTCAAGTGTACATCAAGTTTCCAATTAGTGAGGCAGCCACATTTAATAGGTGTGAACTTTGCAGTTCAACTGAAACACAATGGGAGAGAAACTGAAGATCACCAGACTAGAGGATAAGACTATTCCTACTTCTTTATCACATGTCAAGATGGCAAAGGATAGAGGAATGAACAAGGGAAGTCCCATTTCTAGCATCATGTTATCTTGACATCAAAGGGTGATGTCTGGGAACTTCGGAATGTAGCTGTCTTCTTCAGAAAAGGTCCCAGGATATTCAGAAGTTCAACTATTCAGGAACCAAGGATGGTGACCTTAACTCTGCAGGAGACCTTTTGCACATTTCCCTTGTGAAACCATAATGGTTGCTATTCTAAAGGTATCTCCCCACATCTATTCAGTACACTTCAGCTTGAACCATCAGGAACAATTTTAGCAAGTTTGAAGAGAATTTCCAACACTTTTTAGCTTCATGGTTTGTCATGAGAATTCTTGCACTGACTGGTTGTTTTACCTGGCTGAAAACAGAGGCTGATGTCACCCATTCCTTAAAGCTGGCCTTTGATGCCACTGGACCATGAAAATTTTGGTTCCTGAACACTTTTGGGTGTATTTTGTGGCCTTTGGACTGCCGAACATGATCATCTCAAAATTTTCCTATTGCGTATTTTTTTTTTGCTATAACCTATATTTGTAATTTCCTGTCACATTTGAAGCCTACTTCAAGCATCCAAAACCACGAAGTGCAAAGTGTCATTGAATATTCATTTCTGTCTTCGCACTTGGACGTCTTCCCTGCGTATCTCGGTGCAGTCAGTGATGAACATGGTGAAAGGTTTCACCGGGACATTGCAACCATGGATGATCAGTATTAAGGCCAATGGAATCCATCAGTGCTGACTTTACTATTGTTGGCCACTGACATGGTACTAAAGCTCAAAGTAAAACCAGCACCATTTTTAGTTCAGTTGAACTAATGAAATGCATTAGCATTATTATTGTGATTAAACGTGCTAAATTCAAGAAAGATTGATTTAATGTTTTTTCTAACTTCCTACACGAGACAGCAAATCTAATCATCTTTGCTTTCAAGAAGCAACCCTTTTGGGGGGGGCGGGCACAGGGGGAGTTGTCCCATCCTACAAAGTTGCATCTGAAAAGGAGAACCACCACAGCACCTGATTTGTTACCACCATACCTTCATTGCTGATCAGAAAATCCAGAGTGCTTTCCAACCACAACAGAATTTTGATTGCAAAATGGTAATTCGCAAGTGTGTAGGTATTGATAAAATAAGGCTGCATTCTTGCACACTTTACAGTCAGCATACCTGCCAACATTCCGTTTCAAATGAAGAGTACTCACAGATCCACAGTTGGCAATGAAGCTTGAATGGGCTGGAGCTGTGCACATCAATAAAGCAATATGAAATAGGGAATGGAAAGGAACTAAACTGCTTACCATATTCCCCTTCCAACTAATCCCAGAATTTTTGTCAATCACAAATCAATTTGTAATTCATCATTTCTGCAATCTTTTATTCATTTGGTTACTTATAATTCACCTAATCTTTCCATTCTCCAAGCTGCAATCAATTCCTAAATGTATTTGATAGTTATCAACTTCCAATCAAATCTTACATTTTAAACTTTTAATGCACTTTTTTTCAAACCTACCTTTACACAAAATCTCATCACGTAAATTCAAATCTACCTTATTGAAAAAAATGTTATACTTTTATCTGTCCTATGGAGCATTTATTAATGAGACTTCACCAGTATCTGTGAAGAATGACTCACAGATTTAACATGGTATTTAATATTTAATACATACAAAATTCACCCAAGATTAACACCCAGAGTATCTTCAATACATGACATAGAAACAGCAAAGCCTCACATGCCATTCAAAACTATAAATGGAGCCTCAAGATTACAGGAAAGTGATTTTATTATCCAAAAGCTTCAGTGAGACATTAATCATTAAATAATGATAAACATTCATTAGCCTATAGCTTTAAAAAAACAGTTTTTAAAATAATTTAACCATATAAGCATTTATGGAGTGGAAACAGGCCATGTTGGCCTTTCGAGTACGCACCGGTTCACTGATTTTGTGCACCCTCTTCAGGCATTGGTCCCGGTAGATCTTCATTCAATAACAATCATTTGGAAGGTGCCTAGTTGGAATACGAGGTGTTCTTCCAATTTGCGGATGGTCTCAGTCTGGCAGCACGAGACCATGGACCAACATGTGGGCATGGAAATGGGCCGGTGAATTGGAAGGTCTGAACTCTTTGAACGATAGCTTGTTATTTTTCCCCAGATGCTGCCTGAACTGTCAATTATTCTCTTCTTTTCCTAGAGATCCAGCATCTATATTTTGCTTTGCAAAACCTGTCCAACTTTGGGTAAACAAAAACACAACTCTGCCGGAAAAAGGATTTGTGATATTTCAAAGAGTCACATATCAGCAAACAATTACTGTACTTTCTTGTGGCATATTATAGAATATGTTGTCATGAGCTGTTGTCAGTGCCACTGTGTACAAAGGCATTGAAGGATTCCAGAGCAAAATCCATGCATATTTGGGATCTGGATGGAGCCATTTAGCATGGTAACTGTGGTGCAATCACTGTATAGCTATTAGCATTGTCAGTATATATGTACTGTCTGAGCTGACCACTCCCTGCACCTGTGACTCCTCCCCTGGAAAGCCCCATAAAGGCTGTTACACTCAAACTCCTCCCTCAGTACCTGCCTTGGAACTGGGCCAGCAACATGCGAGATGTGTTGGAGTCTTAAGGAAATTAAAGCCTTTTAATCATGACTCTCTGCCTAATATGGTTGATAGTGCTATAGGAACAAAAAAAAAGGTGAAATTGCAGAGACATTTATTGTCCCACCATCTCTTACAATGACAAGACCTGGTGAGTTTCTCTAGCAGCTTGTTTTTTTTATGTAGCAGCTGGATCTTGTGTCTTCACAGTACATACCTATCAAGAGTCAAACCTAATCACTCCCAACTATGGCACTAATACAAACAATGAACGGAAAGATGGCTTCATCTTTTCCCTATAACATCCACATTTTTAAACTGTGTGTGACAACTGCCAGATATTACATGCATTGATTTCACGAGATCACAAGATATAGGAGCAGAAGTTGGCCCATTGGTCATTTGAGTCAGCTCCACCATTCTAATCTGATCATCCTCCCACTCAGCTCTACTCCCGGGCTTTCTCCCCATAGCCCTTGATGCCCTGACTAATCAAATATCTGTCAATTTCTGCCTTAAATACACCCAAGGACCTCACTTACACCCCTCTTATCCTGAAGTTATCACAAGATCACTAGATAAAGGAACAGAAGTAGGCCATTTGGCCCATTGAGTCTGCTCCACCTGGAGCTAAACCATTCTCACCTTTAGTTCCAAATTCCAGCCTTTTCCCCATATCCCTTGATACTTTGACTCATCACTCCTACTTAAACACCCCCAATGATTGGGCCTCCACAGCTGTGGCAACAAATTTCACAAATCCATGGCCCTCTAGGAAAATAATTTTTTCTTGATCTCTGTTTTAAATGGGTATCTAATTCTAACACTGTGCCCTCTTGTTCTGGATTCACCCACCAAAGGTGAATCTTATTCACATCTACTCTGTCCAATCATTTCAGCATTCGATACATTTCCATGAGATCGTCTCTCATTCTTCTATACTCCAATGAATACAATCCAAGAGCCGATAAACACTCCTCATGAGTCAGCCCTTGCATTCCAGGAATCATCCTGGTAAATCTCTGTACTCTCTCCAAAATCGTCACATCCCTTCTAAGATAAAGGGCCCAAAAGTGCACACACTACTATTTCTCTAGAAATATATGCCAACCTTACATTCGCCTTCTTCACCATCAACTCCAAATGAGGACTCACCAGTGCCCCATAGAGCCTCATCAACATCTCTTTACTCTTATACACTATTCCTCTTGAAATGAATGCCAACATAGCATTCGCTTTCTTTACAGCTGATCCAACCCAATAGTTAACCTTTAGGATATCCTGCACGTGGACCCCCAAGTCCCTTTGCCCCTGAATTTTGAATTTTCTTGCCATCTAAATAATAATCTGCCTGTTTATTTCCTCTTCCAAGATGTACAACCATACATTTCTCAACATTGTATCTCACCTGCTATTTCCCACTCACTTAAGCTGTCCAAGTCTCTCTGAAACCTTTCGGTTTCTTCAACACTTCCTACTCCACCACCTATCTTAGTGCTATTTCCAAACTTAGCCACAAAACCATTCAATCCATAATCTGAATCATCAACATGTATTGTAAAAAGAAGCAACCCCATCACTGACCCCTGCGGAACACCACTAGTAACTGGGACCCAACTAGAACAGGATCCCTTTATTCCCACCCTTTACTTTCTGCCTATCAGGCAATGCTCCATCCAATCCAATATCTTTCCTGTAATTCCATGCGCTCTCATCTTATTAAGCAGCCTCTTATGTGGGCCTTTCGAAAATCAAAACACACAACAACCACATCCTACTTGAGATTTCCTCAAAAAAAGTCCAATAGGTTGGTCAGGCAGGATCTTCCCTTCATGAAACCATGCTGGTTAGGCCTATCATGTCATGCATCTCAAGGTATTTCATAACCTCATCCCTGAGGATCAACTCCAATAACTTTCCAATTAATGACATCAGACTAATAGCCTATAATTTCCTTTATTCTGCCTCCCTCCTTTCTTAAATAGCGGAACTACATTTGCGACCTTCCAATCCTCCAAAACCATGCCAGGGTCTATTGTTTTGTCAAAAATCATTTCCAATGCCTCCACAATATCCAAAGCCACCTCCTTCAAAACCTGTGGATGCACCTCATCCAGTTTGGGAGACTTTTTTTAAAAACTTTAGTCTATTTAGCTTACTAAGCACGTTCTCTCTAGTAATCTTGACTGTACTTAATTCTATTCTGAGACTTCTGACCATCAGTGAAGACTGATGCAAAATACTTATATAGTGCCTCTGCCATCTCTTTGTTACCCTCTATAAATTTCTCCGCATTATTTTCAATCGGTCCTATATTTACCCATATCTGTTTTACTCCATACATTTTTTTTTAAAATGCCCTCCTGTCCTAGAATACACTACAATGGGAAACATCCTTGCCATATCTATTCTGTCCAGGCCTTTCAGCATTCAATATGTCTCTGAGGTTTCCCCCACCCCACCCCTCCCTTACCCTTCTGTACACCAATGAGTACAGTCCTAGAGCTGACAATCATTCTTCATATGCCATCCCTTTCATTCCTGGAATATCAAGGTGGAGATAGATAAATATTTGAAAGATTGAGTGATGGGGATTACAGAAAATAGGCACAGGAGGACAACACACATCAGCCATGATCAGATGGAAATAGCAGGGTGGGCTTTGGAGACCAGAGAGCCTTTTCCTGGCTGAGTGACAATAGAGAATATCCTTGGTGCTCCATTTCATGAGTTTTAGGTTTTTTTTTAAATAATGGCTTGAAATGAAAGAAATGTTTCAGTAACATCTTACACAAAATCACAGCTGGCAGAGCTGAGTGCAGGGCATTGTCATCTCTTGAGTTTTCGGGGCAGACCTTACGTTATCCCAGTCCCTGTCACTAGTTTCACTGCTCAACTCCAGGACAATAAAATGTCAGCAAGATAAGCTGTCCCTGTCAGCTAACTTCAGGAGCAGGAGATTGCAATAGCAGTGACTACAAGCTGAAGCAGCGTTTCAAAGTACCCACCGCTTCACTTTACCATAGACCTAGAGCATTGTGGCAGGTCTTTTACCAACACCAACAGGTGCCCATTTATCCCAGTCCCATGCTATTCCAGTTTTATTTTACCCACATCTCTCCCCATATTCTACCATTCACCTGTGCACTAGGGGTCAATTAAACTATCAAGCCACACTGGTCATAGGGATAACATGCAGGATCTGGGAATACAGAATTCTCTGAAAGTGAATAAGGTTGTAAAGAGAACTTCTGGCACATTGGCCTTCATAAATCAATCAAAGTACTGAGTATGGGAGTTGGGGTGTTATGGTGAAGTTGTGGAACACATTGATCGGTGAGGCCAAATTAGGAGTATTGTGTGCAGTTTTGGTCAGCTAACCACAGGAAATATACCAATAAAATTGGAAGAAGGCAGAGAAGATTAACAACAATGTTGCCAGGACTTGAGGAGCTAAGTTACAGGAAAAAGCGAAACAGGTTAGGACTTGATTCCTTGGAGATCAGAGAATGAAGGGAGATTTGATAGAGGAATGCAAAGTTATGAGGGGTAGAGAAAGAGTAAATGAAAGGAGGCTTTTCACCCTGCTGAGGCTAGGGGGAGACAAGAACTGGAGCACGTGGGTTAAGGGCGATAGGTGAAATGTTTAAAGAGAACATTCAGAAGAACTTCTTCACACAGAGTTTGGTAAGAGTATGGAACGAGTTGCTAGCTGAACTGGTGAATGTGGGCTCGATTTTGACATTTAAGAAAAACTTGGATAGATACATGGATGGGAAGCCGATGTAGAGCTGTGGTCTGGCACAGGTCATTGGGACAAGGAGAATAGTAGTGCAGCACAGTTTAGATAGGCCAAAGGTCTGTTTCTGTGCTGCAGAGTTCTATGATACAATGCAAACTCAAAACCAACACCACCTTCCCTCAGAACTGAATCTGGGTCACTAGCGATGCAAAGCTCTAGTGAATGCATCACTAGGGCCTTCTGTCGTACCTGCTCAGGGCTGCTTGTATTTCAGATCACATTATGCTTCCAAATTTATTGAAATTAAAATTATTAAGTGATTTTGTATCCTACAACACATTTATATAGCTTTACTTAATGTAATTATATTGCTGAAAGCAAACTTATTTACAGGAAAATACCAAAAAATTAATGAAAGGTCAGAAGAAAACTTGCTGATTGCTGAAAATTAAACCATGCAGCAGATAAAGTTTCATGTCTGTGCTTTAACTTTTATCTGGTTTGATTTCTAATTCATCAAGAATGTACATGTAGATAATTCAGTTCTCTCCTTGCATTCTACCAATACACATCTCAATTAAAAAAAAATTCTATATTACTCAAACAAAATTAAATCCCAGTCCTCCAATACATACATCAATCTCTGTTTTCCCGTCAGGAATTTTGGCATTGATTCCCCCCCCCCCCTCCGATATCAATCCCATTTTTGGCAATGACTGACTTCATATTTATGACTTTAATGTCACAATCATTAATAGGATAGGTATAGAGGTGACCAGCGAGGGAAAAAAAATTGATGCATAAATGTATGATATTGATTTTCTTTAGTAACCAGGAAATAATATCGTTTAAAGAACGTAGAAATTATAAACATCAATTTTAATTAGAGTTCTTACATATGGGAAAATATTATCAACCACTTTCTTTTAAAAGGAGTGTACTCAGTACCAGAACATGACATAGAAATTGCTTTTACTTGATTCCGGATGTTGATAACACTTCTGGGATAAGAGGAAATAAAACGAATAATAAAATGAAAGGAAAAAATTAAGAAAAAAATAAATAAATCCTTGCTGAATGAGCCAAGATGGATTTCCAGTCCAGCAAATAAAGCAGAACCAAGAGAACTGTAGTACAGCATCTTTTAAAAAGATAAGGAAAAGTTAACGAAATGATGTCCAATTGCACAGAGAGAAAAAAGGTATCTACACAATTAGAGCAATGTTGCAAATTTACATTACAAATACCTCACTATTCACTATTTCAAAACAACATGGAAATAAATATTTCAAAAGGCAATCTTCAGTCCATAAAAAGACTTTTTAAACTATCAAACTTTTACTTTGTAATCAATTGTTCGCATACCAGAGTATCAGACTTATGCTTCCAGACTCATTTTAAAGTGGTAATCTTGTTACTATTTGTCTTTCAGTGGCAAATGTTGTGTTGGCGGCATGGAAATACTTGGTAGACTTATGAAAATCACATATTTTGAAAAAAAATCAATTTTCCTCTAACAGGCCTCACATATACAGTTAAGTCTCTACAAAACAGATAACCAATTCAAACAAAAGAGGTGTAGTGAAGGAAGTACAAATATGATAATACCTTCAGGCTATGTGACAAGTTGGAACAGAAATCAACAAAATAAGATTCTTCACAACTCCCAAAAGAATAGAGTTGGAGACAGTTAGAACACACAGAAAAAGGCCCTGCGGCCCCGCTCATGAATGCCAACCGGTCTTCCTAAGCTAATTCTACTTGCCTGTGTTTGGTTCAAATCCCTCAGAACTTTTCCTATCCTTATACCAGTCTAAATGGATTTTAAAATGTTGTAGTTGCACCCACTTCCACTTCCTATGACAGCTTGTTCCACATAACCAACACTTGCCCTCAAAGTCTGCTTTAAACTTGCCTTTCCCCCTTCACTTTAAAATGTATGCCCTCTAGTTTTAGATTCCTACTCAGTAAAAAAAAAAAATTACTATTGACCTTATTTATGGTCTTTATTGTGTTCTTTTCCTCTACAAGGTCATCCCTCAGGTCCCACACTCCAGGGTGGAAAGTCCCGGCCCAACCTGCCTCTGCTTGTAACTAAAGTTCTTCAGAAAAGTTGTTAATCTTTTCTGCCCCATTTCCAGTTTAATGACATCCTTCCAATGGCTTTGCAACGAAAACTCCATACCCTCCAATGTCTTGTGCATTTGTAACATAGTATCCTAACTCTTTATGATGGCAAGTATGCCATATGCCTTCTGCACTACTGTCTACCTACTTCAGGGAACAGCAAAGTTGTAAGCCTTACTCTCCATTCCCAGATGCCTGTACTTGATGAGTTTCCATTTTGCCAACTTGAGCCTCAATATCCTTCGTCAACCAGGGATGGTTGCCCTTCACTCTGGCCTTAAACTCTCCCCAACACATTAAGTAACAAGGAATAATTAAAATCAAGTTATGAAATAACTCAAATTCATCACTTTCTTTCAAGTGTTTCTAGAATTGGCAACCATCGAGTACAACCCACGTTGGCCCTGGTGTCATTAGCCCAGGCCTGCTTGATTGGGCCCAATGAGTTTGACTCCTCACAAGAATGCGGAAAATGCTCGGTCTTTTCTCAGCTGATTTAAACTTGATCCTCCTTCATGCAAAGACCCAAGAAAATGAAACAATGGAATCTGGACATAAAAAAAACAGTTGCTGCAGAATCTCAGCAGTCAGGCAGCATCTGATGGACCTGTGCAGCTGGAGAGGTGAATTCACTGACACTCAGTTACTCTGAAGTGATGCTCTTTAGCTTCTTTTTCTCCTCTTGTTAGGGGTACCAGGCAGTCTCATGGGAACTTTTGTTTTTCTTATGGCAGAAGTATATCATGTATATTTCTTTGAAATCTTACTAAGGGAAATGAAGAGTCTGTGGCGGTGTGAGCAGTGGAAGAAACACAGCCACCACGTTGAGGGTCGTTAACGACTGTTTTTATTCACATTCAGCGCGCCCCTACAAGGGCAGCATGAGCTCAGTCACCTGGTGCATTGTGACATCATAATCGCTGCCCAGGGGGCGCGCTGGAAGGGAGGCTGGAGTCAGAGAGAAACCTCTGTTGGCTTCCCCGCCACGTGGCAATACAAGCGGGGCCAGTTTGCTATGAGGATGTGCACCGCCACAAGTCAATGTTTTGTGTTGAGACCCTTCACAGAGATTTTACCTTAATTATATTTCATGCATATCCATCTGACCACTCGGCAACACAAAGGAAAGTCTTGGGTTAAAAACGAATATAATATTTAGCTTTAAAAATTGGTCTGTGTATTTAAAGAAAGAAAAAATTCACTCATTCAGTTAATTAGCTTGGTTAATCTTCCAATCTTTGGGATCTCAGGTCAGTTCCTATGACGAAGAACTGGTTCACCTATCAGTCTCCTCTGACATAAGGATGAAACAAACCTCTCACTCCACCCCTTCCGCCACAAGCCCAGAAAATCCAAATATTTTCAGGAGGCATGACATCATCATCTGCATTCCCAACATGGAAATCAATGATCAACAATCAGATGATTCAGGTCAAATGTTACCATTGACTTGATTGATTTGACACAGAAAATGGTCACCGACACTAATTTCCAGTTAAAATGTCGAGAGCAGCAATGGAATTTCTAGACACTTCAGAATACATGACATATCTCATCATAGCTATTTCACTATTCCATAAACCCATGGCTATTCTTTTATTTCATTGATTAGGTTATACTCAACAGCCTCTTGGAAGGAAAATCCTAAAGACTCGTCACTCTACTAGTAAAGATATTTTTTCCCATCTCACTCCTGAAAGGCCAACTCTGTTTTGAAATGGTGAATCTTCGTTCTAGCACATGTTGAGCCTCGCTGACACCAAAGCAAAATAATGTGACCACAGAATGTAACAGTACAGAAGGTAATGTTCAGCCCTTTATATTGTACTAAACAAAAAACACCATCTCACCTGCTCATCACCTGAATATCAGATTTGGATATATTATTACAGGACAAAATTGATCATTACAGTTTTAGACCAAACGTCAAGCAAGGAGAAAAAGCTAATGTTTCTAAATATTGGCTAAGAGATCTTAATGTTGTATTCACAACTTGAATAAACTTACCAGTCATCCATTCCTCAAAAGGGTGGACATGGAGAACAGGCTCAGTCCATCTGCATTGCACCCCAAATTTGGAACCAGAGACATGCGAGTTACTTTTCCCTATGACCATCATTAAAGAATCCTTCTTACATAATGTGTCTATTCCATCACTGCACGATATGCCGAGTTAGAGTGATTTTAACAGTTAACTGGAATGGGAGCACTTTTTGTAAAAAGGAGAACAGTTCCCCACCCTACTTTGAAAGGCAATCATTAAGGATTTTTTTAAAAATTCTCCTGTGTTCCTGGTTCCAGCACTGAGATCACAACATAGTAAAACCCCCGAGTATCCAGCACCTATGGGGATTGGTAGATGCCGGATAAGTGAAATTTCCAGTTGCTTGAGATTCTGTGTTGCGTGGTTGGTAAACTAATTGCCAGGGTCGCCAATTTTGAACTCCCTTATTTTCTTATCTATTTATTTTCAACAATTTTATTTGTTGGTTGCTTGAATTGCAGATAACTGGGATTTTCCTGTACTTGGGCAGATGTATAATCTCAAATAAATTTAGCCCTGGGGTATTTTGCATCATCTGTCATTTTTATACTGCACAAGTTAAAAATTGCATTAGAACAGGTTATATGATTGCTTAGCATACATAAGCACTCAATTATAATGTTTTTAAGTTCACAGCTAGCAAACACTTGAATATTGTTGATCATAAAATTTGGGAGATTCAAACAGAATTACAATGAATCTACTAATCTACAGGGTGTTCGAGCTTTAAATGAATGAATTCCATTTTTCCCTTAAATAAAGCACCCCACAAAATTGCAGACTCTTTCATCGATTTTCCTTTCCCCATGTAGGAATAATCTTTAAGAATAAAACACAGAATTGCTAGGATTATAGTAATAACACACAGAAAATGCTTGGGGAACTCAGCCAGTCTCGCAGCATCCATAGGAGGTAAAGATTGTATGATTGATGTTTCAGGCTTGAGCCCTTTTTCAAGGGATAAGCAAAAAGCAGGCAGGTATCTCTGGACCAAGTGAATTTTATGTCAAGTTGTAAGTTGGCACCAAAGTGGATAAGGTCGATGAGCTCATCATGGGTGTAAGAGACAACACTAAAATAGTCATCAATGTAGAGTTGAGGAACCTTGCCTGTGATGTCCTGTAGCATGGATTGCTCCATGTAGCCAACAAAAAGGCAGGCATAGGTGGTGCCCAAGTAGATACCCGTCCCACACCTTTAACTCGGAGAAAGTGAGACGAGTCAAAAGACGTTATTGAGGGTGAGGACAAGTTCTGCCAGCCAACCATTCCTCGAAGGAGAGTGGAGGTGGAAGGGGTCTGGTTGTGTCTATTGACCAGAAAGAAATAGAAGTTTGAGGTCTTCTGTATGGGAGATGGAGTGGTATAGTGATTGGATGAGGCAGATGAGTTCAGGGAACTAGAAGTTGTTGAAGTGATGAAGGGCATGTGAAGTATCGCAGATGAAGGTGGAGAGAGATTGGACCGGGAGACAAAAATGGAGTTGAAGTAAGTGGAAACCAGTTTGGTGGGGTAGGAGCACTCAAAAACAATTGGTATGCCAGGATAATTGAGTATGTGGGTCTTGAGTAGGATGGAGAAATAGGCAGTGCGGGGTTGGGAAACAGAGGTTGAACGCCGTGCCAGGGAGAAGACTAGAAGTGACAAGTTCAGAGACACAGTGGTTTAATGAGTTTTGGTGGGGTTCTGTTGGATGGGGTATCTGCAAGTTTTCATCAGCCTTTGGCCTGCCTGCTTTTTGCTTACAACTTGAAGAAGGGCTCAGGCATGAAATGTCTGTAATATATCTTTGCCTCTGATGGCACTGTTAGACAGGAATCATCTTTAACTTGTGTTACCTGGCCAAGAGAACAACTTTGACAAGTAACAGTGTGGAAGCAAAAAACTTTGTTTCAAACATTTTATGCATAGCAAATTAAAGATTAATATCTGCACAAAGGAATAAGGTAAAGGTTAATCTCCAACTAGAAAATCTAAGCCCAAGTTTTTGAGCAGTTTAAGGTGATACTTTTAAGATCACAAATGTAATTATCAACAGTTATGACCCAACTACTACCATCAGGAAAGAGGTATAGATGCCACAAGACTCACATCAGGAACAGGTGCTACCCCTCCATCAGACTCCTCAACAACAAACTCAATCAGGGGCTCATTTCAGGACTTTACTGAATTTTTTTTTCTCTCTGTATTTCACAGTTTGTTTACATTTCTTAATTTGGTTACATGCATACACTGTGTACAGTTTATTTTTGCATTACCAATAAATGGTAATTCTGCCTCGCTGCAGGAAAAAGAATCTCAGTGTTGTATGTGATGTCAAGTATGTAAGCAATAAATCTGAAATAAATTTGGAAAAAAATGTTAACTGTGGGCACATTAAAACTTAAATTGTGGATTGTTCCTCTAAATGACATTACTTGGCAATAATCTTTATCCCATAGGGTTTTAAACATTTGGACTGTAAAAGATTCATCTCTTGCAAAAAGCAAACAAGAGATACAAGCCAAAATATTGCAAAAGCTAGTTCTGATTGTAAATCTGCCAGCATTGTGACCTCATTTCTAAGAGGAATCTGGAAATGTCATGGAAATTTAATCAATCAAGGAATTGGACATTCACAAAAATCTATGAGACCAGGAAAGTTGTTAAAAGGCAACAATGTCACAGCACACATATAAAGTCCAACTCCTCCTAATACTGTAAGGTAAATCATATATTGAAATCCTGCAGCATTTTTAATAGTTTCTACAAAGAGAAAAGCATTCAATAGCCTTGATAAAAACATCAATTTTTCCAATCTATGGAGGTTTATGGACACATCCACAGCAATTCGTGCTGTAAGTGTGTTTCTTCATTGTCACAAGTTTCACAATAATAATGCAAATTGTTACAATCAATGAAGAGTGGTGGCAAGACCAGTGTCTGGACAGTGTGAAAGCAGTCATTAATGCCAGATACAGCTGTTCCTCACACCACAAAAATTACATAAATCATAAGTGTGGTGTGGAGATTGGAACATTTGTCCACTCCATCTGGCTATGTACAAAGATGAGACCTTTCGGGAAAGAATTGGGGGATATTTTGAAAAAAAATTACAAAAGTGGATTTTCCACAAATTCCAGAGTTGTACCTTTTGGGAGATATTGGAAATGTGAGTTTTAGACTGTCCAAGTATCAAATTCAGTTGTAAAGGTTGCCTGGTGGTAGCCAGGAAATGAATAACGATTATGTGGAAGTCCGACTCACAATTAAATAACTACACGATAGAATATAGAAATGCAAAATCACATTCCCTTGGAGAAAATCACTTACAATCTAAGGGGGAAACATGACACATTCGTTAAAGTGTGGCAGCCATATCTGAAATACATGGGTATGTAGATTGACTAGCTCTCCCTTCCTCTGTAATAGGGATATTATAAAAATCTGGCTTAGAAGGGAAGGAAATGGAACATGCCCTCTTTTAAGCTTGTTTATTTTAATTTGGTTTTTCTTTTAGCTTTTTTTTTTCTTTTATTTATTACTTGGGTTATTTAGTTTAGTAGGTTATTTTTGGTGCGGGCTCTGAATCTTACTTGTATTTGTATAATGTATAATCAGTATGGTTATGTTTTTGAAGCAAGGGAGGGGAGAGGAAGAAAACCAAGATGCTGTACATTTTGAAAAAAAAATGTATTGATTGTTGAAATTATTTTGAGTCTGTAAAAAGTCAAATTAAATAATCAAAAAAATGCAAATTGTTTTACTAGGAGTGAAACACGAAAGTCTGCAGATGCTGTGATTGTAGTAAAAACAACAGAAATGCTGGAGGAACTCAGCCTGTCTCACAGAGTCCATAAGAGGTAAAGATATATCACCAACATTTTGGGCCCGAGTCCTTCTTCAAGGAATAAGCAAAGAACAAGGTGGCTTCAGAATAAAGAATGGCAGGGTGGAGGAGTCAGTCCAACAAAAGGTGTTAATTAGATACAAGAGGAGAGGTGAGAATTGACTTTGGCTCTGTGAAAGGAGAAGAAGATGGGGTAAAAGTGACAGGGGGAAGAAGGAGGGAGGGGTAAAACAGTCACTGGACAAATCAATGTTAATACCCTCTTGTTGAAGGGTATACAGATGGAAAATGAAGTTCCAATTTGCGGGTGGTCTCAGTGTAGCAGACATGTCAGCAAGGGAATGGGATGGGGAATTGAAATGGGTGGATATTGGAAGATCCATGCTATTTATAGCAGACAGAGCTGATGTGTTCAATCAGTCTTTCTGATGTAGAGGAGATCACAGGATGCAGTAGATGGTCCTTGCAGATTCATAAGTGAAATGTTGCTTCACTGGGAGGGATTGTTGGGGGCCCTGACTGGTGACAAGTGGAGCATCTCCTGCAGTCACGAGGTACTTGCCTTGAAGTTTCCTTGAAGAAGGGCTCCAGCCCAAATGTGGGTAATATATCTTTGCCAAAAAGATCTTATTGATGCTGAATAAACCAGCTGAGTTCCATCAGAATTTTGGTTTTTACAACAATCACAGCCTATTAAGTTTCTCCTAGTTGCCAAGGGGACAATTGGAGGGGAAGAAGGAGTGGACAAGGGAGTCATGAAGGGAGTGGATGCTGCAGAAGGCAAAGAGTAGAACAGAGGGGAGTATGTGTCTCGTTGTGGGATCACATAGTAGGTGTTAGAAATGGCAGAGGAGGATATGATGGCCCTTCCAGAGGCTACTTGACCAACTGACTGTTTCCTTTCTGGTTTTATTTCAGATTTCCAGAATTTAGAGTTTCCTTAGATTTTCATGGATCCTGATTTCAGCAAAAAAATTCCAGTTTTGACCCATTTAAATTTATTTGTCACAAAATACCCAGTACAGCAAGAAGAGTTCTTCAGCAAGCAGACTAACAAGGAGTATTAAACACAACTTAAGAGTATAGAATGACAATAGAATGATAGTGAGTTACCAGAAGATTTCACTGAAGTTATGCTATATATTTGGACAGCACAGTTAGCGCAACACCTTTACAGCACCAGCAATCGGGACCAGGGTTCGAATCCCACGCTGACTGTAAGGAATTTGTACATTCTCCCAGTCTCTGTGTAGGTTTTCTCTGGGGATCCGGTTTCCTCCCTCTGTTCAAAATGTACCAGAGCACTTTAAATATTGTGCCTGGTCATCATACTTTGTATCTCACTGTCCACTGAATGGTTAAATGACTTTTTAATCGTCTTTACTTTGCTTTTCTAAAGGCTCCTGAATTCTGTGCAACTCCTTACCCCTGATTTATGTGTTATAAACCATGGTCACGATGCTTTTAATAATGTAGCCTATCAAGAAAAATACAATTTTAAAAAACAGGCAGCAAGAGGCCAGTTTTGTCTGGCTGCAAACAATAGAATTCATCCTTGAAAAGGTAAAATATACCATGTAACATTTAGAAAAAAATCTCACTGATGCTACCCTTTGACATTTATGCACAGAAATTTAGTATGCCATATTGTTCCAAATGATTTTCTGAGTAGAAGCCAATATCAACATTTAGAGCAGATAGACAAAGATGGGACTGAAGCACGAAGGTGATTGTAATAAAAACACAAAAATATTGCAGGAACTTGGTAGGCATGGCAGTGTCCACAGGAGGTAAAGATATATTACCAACGATCCAGGCCTGAGCTCTTCCTCAATAATGTTTTTATGCATTTTAAAACCAAGGTTGAATGCAGTTTTCAATCACAACTAACACCTCTTTGAATTGGGTCCCGCTTTATTGCTTCCTGATCCAAATGTGAATCTAATCCTGTAATCAATCTTTTAATGCCCTATCAATGGATAAGGGGGCAGACAATTTTCATAAGAGAACAATTTAACACTTATCCTTAGACTTGACATGACAAGTAATTTCCTGTTGTTTGTATTTATATACATGTGGGTGTAACCGACAAGGCCAGTATTTTATTAACCACCCACTAATTGCCTTTAATCCAAACAGTTAAAAATAATTTATAATCTGTAGGCTTGATGTCATGTACACAACAGACTGGATATGAACAGCAGATTTCCTTCACTGTGAGAAGCAAGAAAACCAGATGGGTTTTCACAACAACCCAGGAGGTTCATGATCAGATTTACGTTATTAACTGAAGTCAATTTCCTAGCTGTCATGACAGGATTAAAGTTATTTCTAAAACAGGTGTTTGTCTACTTGCAGTACATTTTTGACAGCAACAAGATAAGGAACTTGCACTCCAGTGAGTTGTCTGATAAAATTACACTCAGTAGAATTAAATGTATATTTTTTTTATAAACACTTATTTGAAGCTTGCTTTAAATTTTGTTTGGTTTTACATGAAACTAAAAGATTTTTAAAAATAATACATTGCACACAAAAAAATTCTTCTACTTCCTTAACCTAAGGTTTATAAGGAAATGTTTTCAGTTCATCATCAGGCCAAGAAACACCCAATTTCTACCAATTAGATAGCAGAAAGGTCTTTGGGCATCAGGACAAATCATTCATCAAATAATACACAACCTATCCCATTCTAATATGCAATGCATTTACCTGGCTGAACAAAATGAAGTTTCTAGTCAATAGTGACTTCAGGATATTAAAATTCAAAAGTTAATGCCAATGAATTGGGTGGGAGGTGAGAATGGCATCTCTCTTGCTGGAAATAATTATTGCCTGGTAACTTTGTCACGGGAATGTTTCTTGCTATTTATCCCATTCTTGACTATCGTCTCAAACTTGTTGTGTGCAGATATGGGTTACATATTTCCTGAGGAAAGAAATTGAATATTTGTACAAGTTCCACATGTTTCGGCATATGTCGACCTTCAGATAAGTCAGGTCCTCATTTTAAGGTTTTATCATATATTGGGTGTACAAGTCGATCCCCCCCAAAAAAAATCATGTTGACTGAGCTGTTGAGTGTTTGATTACTTCCAGCAAAAGTATGAAATGAGTTTTAAGTTAAAAATAATAGAAGTGTTCAAAATATCCAGCAATTTCTTTCTAATATACTGGTAGCTTGAATGTTCGATGCCTGGGAACAGGATTTAAATCTTACATCAAAGTTTGGGATCTAATTTTTAAACTGATTAATACTTCATCCTTATGTGCCCGTCGTTGCTTATTACAGTTTAAAGTCGTATGTAGGGCTCATATGTCTAAAGTTAAATGATCTCATATTTATTCAGATGCAGATCCTTAGTGTGATAAATGTAACAGAGAAGAGGCTTCTTTAATTCATACGTTTTGAACATGTCCTAGCCTTGAAAAATACTGGAAGGAGGCATTTCAAACTCAATCTTTAATTTTAAATGTAAAGTTAGAGCCTAGTCCTCTGGTTGCTCTTTTTGATAAACTGGAGAAAATTATATTCCTCTAACATCAATTAAATGTCATATTCTGTCTTTTGCATCTCTCCTGGCTAGACATGCAATATTGTTTAGATGGAAAGATGTTGCCCCATCCACTCATGCTCAATGGCTCAGGTGCATAATGTCCTGTTTAAATTTAGAAACAATGCATTATTCAATTAATAATTCAAATATAAAGTTTCAAATGTTGTGGGGACCATTCTTGAATTACTTTCATAATCGAATTATTTTTCAAAATTTTTATATTTGCCTTTTTGTTGTACAAAGTACATATTTTATCTAGTTATATACCTTGGGTTAGGGACTAAGGTTTAGAATCACACTGGAGGTGGAAAAATCTTTTTTTCTCTTTTTGTTATAATTTTGAATTATGGTTATATGTGCTTTATAGCTTGATGAGTTATAAAATTTGCTATTGATATTATCTATTCCATAATGATATGCATGCTTATTTTTTTAAAATTAATAAAAAATTATTTAAAAAGAAAGATTTGCTGTAGCTTGGGGGTTTTTTTGTGTGTTTCCGGTTGTCTTATACACCGAATCTATGTCAAGCATTTTTAAATATATAAAGTGAATTTAATGTCTAATTTTTGTATCCAACATACAAAGCAACCCCTGATTTTTGAGTGCTTCAAGACTTGGCTTATATGCTGAAATATATGGGTAGCTAACATCAGGAAGGGTGGTCATTGATGATGCACCCAAAGATGGTTGGGACTACGATATAGAACACTGGAACTTTTGCCATAAGGCTAGTAATAGTAATCTTGGATGTTAATAAGAGGCTTTGGACAGATATATGGATAGGAAGTACTTTGATGGATACAAACAGGCAAATGGGACTAGCCCAGAATTCGAACTTAGTCAGCATGGACAAGTTGGACTGAAGGGCATGTTCTGTTGAACTATTTCATCATGACTACTGTCTTTTTGGGAGTATCAACTCCAAACATTTGAATATTTTCCTTGTAATGCTCATTGATCTCAGTTTTACCAGTCCTTGGCATCACATTCACTCAAATGTGACCTTGATGTCAAGGGCTATTAGGCTCACTTCATCATACACAATCACAATTAAATCTTCAGCTCAAGTCACAGGCCTCTGGATAATAGTACAAGCATCCAGAACATCATCTTTGTGAACAGTATTTATTGCATGACCCTAACTTTTGATAAATTCTGATTTAGAAAATAGTAAGTAAGGAATGTGAATTCAACTTCTAAAATTAAATATTCTACTGATTTTGCATTGCTGTTGGGTAATTATCCACTAAACTGCAAGAACCCAATTTAGTTATAACATAAGAGGTAAAGATATAGAACTGATGTTTCAAGCCTGGGCCCTTCTGCAAGGTATACAATCAGAGCATTCGCAGACTTTATTGCATTTTACCCCATTTAGTTATAACTATTTCCCTTCACTAAGCAGATTCTAAGTCCAGATCCCAGGATTTTAGATAGTTGGTGACTTTGGAAACTAGAGGAGCACCCAAAGTTCCCTTAGAGAGTTCTGTTGCCTGTGCCAAATCACCTCATCAACAATGAGATTGAAGTAAAGATAAAAATTAAACAAACTAAAAACATTCTGAATTGGAAATGTAAAAACACTGAAATACTGTAGGAACTCGGCTGGTTTATTCAGCATCTCGGATCTTTTTGACAAAAAGATATTGCTGACGTTTCAGGCCTGAGCAAGGGGAGAGAAAAATAAAATCAGAAAAGGCAGAAGCAGGATACAAGAGAAAGTCTCCAATTCAAAGAATGGGGGAGAAATACAAAGCAACAAAAGGTGTTAATTGGATGCCAGAGAAGTTGATATTAATGCCATCCAGTTTGCGGTGCCCAGCTGGAAGATGGGATGTTGTTCCTCCAATTTACGGGTGGTCTCATACACGAGACCATGGACAGACATGTTGGCAAGGGAGTGGGATGGAGAATTGAAATGGGTGGCCACTGGGAGATCCACGTTATTGTGGCAGATAGAGCAGAGGTGCTCATCAAAGCAATCTCCAGTTTGCATCCAGTCTCTCTGATGTAGAGGAGACCACAGAGGGACCACCAAATGCAGTAGATAACCCCTGCAGATTCACAAATGAACTGCTGCTTCACTTGGAAGCATTTCAGTGTTTTTACTACAATCACTGCATCTGCAGCCTATCGGGTTTCTCTGAATTGGAAAGGTAATACTTTGTTGATACAGTAATACTTTGATTAAAAAAGTGAAAACTGCATCGGAATTTTCACCTTCAACTTAATTGACAAGACAATAAAGACAACAGAAAACGTCTGAAGAAAAAAAATCTGAGCATTACCAGGATATGCTGAGGATAAGTCAGACTTTTAGATAAAGACCTCTCCATCTGAACAAAGGATAAGTCTGCCTTATACAAAAGTCAGAGGAGGAAGGCTTTTCCTCCATGTATTATCTTCAGCTTTGTCAGCTACATTGACCCTTCTTTGTCAAACCTGTGTAACACCTCTGGCTGCTATGCGAAGAAAAATTATTCCATCCTTTCCCACAAGACAAAAATCCAATACAGCAAAGCAATGAATTCGCTTGATATTTCAAACGTACAAGCTGAACCATCCATTTCCATTCCTCTCAAGGGACCGTGGACAATTTCACACACTGGATAAAAATAGCATTAAATAACTTGCACTCTATTCTACAGAAGTCATTAGGGAAAAAGGAAATGGAGTTGTTGCTAACAGGTAATGACCCTTTGGAAAGGGATTGAGACATTTGAACTTTAGCTTCCAAGACCATGCTGATGAGAATATTTTTCCCCCACCACAAAAGTGGAATTTTGTTACAAGTTTTAAATTATATATGCCATAATTCCCAGTGGAAACAAAAAACATGCTGCAGTTTGATAGAAGTGCCCTTGAAGAGGTAAGGCAAAAAAAAAGTAATCTTAAAAAGTAGCAACAACAACAAAATTCAAGGTATTTGAATTTTAGAAGCTATTGAGAAAATAATTAAGACTTAATAACAAAAGTTTTCTTATTCTGGAAATCTGAAATAAAAAAAGCAAAAATGCTAATAATGTTCAGCCGGTCAAGTAGCACCTAGAGACGTTCAATTTTATTAGTTTTATTGAAAAGCCAGATACCTGTATTATTAACTGCATCTTTATTTCTGCAGGTGCAGCTTGACCTGTAGGAGGTTTCCAACAAAAGTCAACTAAATTTCCTTCAAAAAAAAAGCATTTTTTTATCAAAAAGCATTCATAACAATGACGAGGTACCTGCGGTATATCCCATTGCTGTAAGAAAGGAGACACTAAATAGGGAAGTAGTCTTCAGATAAATTAAAGCTTACCCAAAGGGCAGGAGAAAACTAATTTGCCAATACATAAACAAACTCACACACTGAAGGCAGCTTTTTTAAAAAAAAAATCCCCACAAAAATACACACAACACTTATCAACAAGGGTAAGGATTCTGAAATTCCATTCATAACAAAAAGCATGGAGAAAATTGCTTTTCATATTTTGCAATGAGAATTATGACTGCGTTGACTCGCATCAAGTGAATGCTTTGGTGAACTTTTAATTAGGGGCACTTTATGTATTCAGCAAACAGCATAAAAGCTATTGAAACTACTTCAAGGTACAGACAGAAGAAATTGACTGTAGATTTCTTTACATGGCATACTTGAAAACCTTTCTTGACTTTTATTAACACAAGTCCAACAAAGTACATTTGGAACAGTAATCCAAAAGGAATTGTGCTTTATAAAATGATTGGATATTGTATACTCTGAGTAAATCAAAAGTTTCAAGAGAAATACAAAACAATGTACAGTACAAAGCTCCACAAAACAATTAAATTTAGTTTGCCTTACATTCTTTGAATGATAAGCATTTTAAAACAAAAAATGTGAATCACAAAGAAACATCTGTGCCTTTTTCTACCTGATCATGCATAGAACTCAAATTAGAGAGTGCAAAAACGGAGGAATTGAAGACTTGTCCTTCCAGTCTTGGATTTCAATGTAAATCAATCTCACAAGATTGGATGGAAAAGGAATGGAGGGTTACGGGTCAAGTATAGGTCAGTGGGGTTAGGTGGGAGAAAGTGTTTGGTGTGGACTAGAAGGGCCATGTTGTAATTGTTGAATGGTTATATATGGTTCAATGCTACTGAGGCACACTATCATAGGTTCGCATAAGTGGAACCAGCCACTAAATGCTTCATGCAATTAAGTTTGTTGGATCTGGAGGTTTGAGATGGTCTCAAAGCAGGTTTTGAGATACAGAATAGCAACAACGCCTAAAATGATGTAATCAGGTGGCTTTGATTAGCCAGAACTAGTAGAAAACCCATCTGGAACCTTCTCATCGATGGTGAAGATGTGCCCCCAAATTAATTATTATTTTCCCACAAAATGCTATTGAATATTTCCCACATTAAAAAAAGAAAATTAAACATGATTAAATAATGGAAAATGCACTCAGAAAATTCTAAACTCAACCAATTTAAAATGTGCAAGTGGTTTAATTCTTGCCCATTCTACTTTGGGATCCTTATAACATCCATTCAAACCAATGGGTTTGTGAAGCCTTGGTACACACTCTAGGAGCAGATACCCCAGCACAATTGCAGTGGAATGCCAGAAGTATCCTGCAAACAAAGCGCAGACAATAAATTTGAAAGCATTGAGTTATTGCTCCAAATAGTTCTGTATTGTGACAGAGTAGGACCCCAAGTTATTAATTAAGTTAATTTATTTGGCTCAGTTAGCATAGCAGTTAGCACAAAGCTATTACAACACCAGTGACCCAGGCTAAAATCTGGCACTGTCTGCAAGGAGTTTGTACATTCTCCCCATTTCTGTGTGGGTTTTTCCCAGGAGCTCCAGTCTTCAACCCTCTAAAATGTACAGGATTGGAGGCTAATTTGGGTGGCACGGGGCTTGTGGGCTGGAAGGGCCTGCTACCATGTTGTAGGTCTAAATTAAAAATACAATTTTTCAGGATTAGGGCATTTCTGATATTCATTGCCCTTTCCTGATTGCTGTTGAACTGAGCAGCTTTCTAGGTAATTTTGGGATCTGTTTGATGGACTTAGAGTCACACATAGAAATAGTAAGACCTAGAAATTATTGAGCAAATGGTAGATGGGCACTGAGGGAAATAGGAGGGCTGGGCAGGATCTATAAGGAGTTATGTTTTTCAGTTTTCTACTCACAGAATAGATGAACTGGTTGAGGGTGGTATAGTTGGATTAAGGTGGTCTTTGTTCAAATGCCACACAATCTTCTATAAATTTGAGGACAATGTTTTACAGGTAATACACTGGTGTAGAAAACCACCTTTGTTGGATTCGTTTGAGAGGATGTGACTAGTGAGGTAGTACAGACTTCAGTGTTTAGGATCCAACTATTCACAATCCATATTAATAAGTGGCAAGATGGATCATGTTTAGTAAATCCAAGTTTAGTGGTGACACAAAGTTAGATTGCAAGATGTAGTGCACGTCGAAAGAACCAAAGACTTGTTGATCCAAACCAAGGCGTTTATTAACTAAAAGACTGGAGCATATCAGAAGTAGGTCGACCAGTCCAGAATGACCTGGTCTGGCTAGGAGCAACCCTTTAAGGCCTGCCAGTAGGTGTGGCCACACTCTCACCCAATCACAGTCATCCTACACTACCATCTGTACATATACACATTGGTGCTAGAATTTGTACTATCACACAGGACAAGCCTCAAAAGGGCAAAGATGTCGTGGGTGGAATGTGATGAAAAATATCAGATTATCTTCTTTAATTGAAATTAAAAATAGGAAGGAAGAGATGTTTCTTTAAGCAGCGAAGGAATGAAAAATGTTGGTATCTAGCAGGGCCTGGGTCAATATGCAAGTACAGGTACTGCAATTAAAAAGATAAGCTGCCTTTACAACAACAGGGACATTTATTGGACCCTGATAAGGTCATAGCTGGAATGTAATGTATCCATCTACTCTTGCTCTGCAGGAAGTATCTAGTTGGAATAGAGGAAGTGCAGTAAACATTAACCAGAATCCACAATTGGCTAAGAAGAATGTTAATCTCATGCAGAAAATTCTTAGCAAATGGAGTTGATGCTTCTTTATGCGGGGAGGGGGTTGGTGGAGGGCATGGGGTGGAGTGTAAATCTTTGACATTTACCAATCAGTTGCCGAGTATATTCAAAATCAACATAGATTTTCAGGTATTAAGGGAATGAAGTACAGTGTTACGCACTAACATCCCCTTTAATTACGTTTGGCACTAACACAGGGACAGCAATGGAAAATTCACCAAACAATGGCACATTTAAAATAATAGTTTTTATTAAACTACTAATAACATAACAATTTCTTACTTATCTCTACACTTAACCCCACAATGCACATATGTAAATGTACATCTATGTGATTATATAATTCAAAGTCCCATTCTAAAAAGTTAATCTTTAAAAGTTCAGCATCATTTTAGTCTTGCTTGAAGATTTAAATTCTCAGTGTGATAGGACAGATTCTATCACCAATGTGTATATGTACAGATGGTAGTGTAGGATGACTGTGATTGGCTGAGAGTGTAGCCACACCTACTGGCAGGTCTTAAAGGATTGCTCCTAGCCAGACCAGGTCATTCTGGACTGGTCGACCTATTTGTGATATGATCCAGTCTTTTAGTTCATAAAAGCCTTGGTTTGGATCAACAAGTCTTTGGATCTTTCGACGCACATTACACGTCATTCAGAAACATCTCGGCATACTACTGAAGCTCTTGAAGAGGAATGCTCCATTTCTCTTGGAAGCTTCCAAACAAAAAAATGACAGGTTTTGAAATGGAGAAACGATTTCTCCACGAAAAATGACAAAGCAATTAATCTCCAGATTCAGGTTTGCGGCATTTGCACAAGATTGCGGCTGATTTTATCTGCAATTGTGCATTGTTTGACTTTGGAATATTAATGTGATGTGCTTCTAGACTTGCAAGAACAAAATCACCAATCACTGAAACCAGATTCAAATTAAAAAAAAAGCTCTGCAGCTTCCAACCGAGCCAAACGTTAGTTCAATATAAAGGAAACAAGAATGTTTCCCTCAGGAGTACAGCAGTGCTGGATAAGGGGGAAAATGAAAACTGGTTGACATCTGCAATCTTCATGGAGCTGAGAGTCCTATCCCTAGAAAAATGATTCATTGAACCAAATCTATTAAAATAGTTACTACCATGCAATTTCATCATTTGAAAGAGATCAATATTAATATATTTTGCAAGATAAACAAATTGTTGAAATCTAAGGTGCGCAGCCATGAACTATTGAACAAAAGTAAACATGACTTGCATAGGATTTCTGAAAAAAAAAAGGATTGTTTGAAGTAGTTTTGTACACAAACATGTTTTATCAAATGTAAAAAGTTAAAATGATAAATTAACACAGAGCATTAAATTGAAAGGGAGAGGGTAAGAAAGGAGGTCAGGTGGACAGGGAGCAAAGGATGTTGGCTAGATAAAAGATAATGGGGACAATCTCTGGTTATTAAACCAAGCAGAACAGAACCTAGGGTGCCATGGTTGGTGTAGCGATCAGGACGGGGCTCAAATCCTCCACTGTCGGTAAGGAGTTTGTACGTTCTCCCGTTGTCTGCATGAGTTTTCCCCAAGGGGCTCCAGTTTCCTCCCACCTTTCAAAACATACTGGGGGTATAGGTTAATTGGGTGTAAATTGGACGACATGGACTTGTGGGCCAAAATGACCCGTTACCGTGCTGTACGTCTAAATTTAAATTTAAAATAATGGAATACTGGACATCAATTGAAAGTGGTGGAAAGAATCCTTGCTCAACTCTCAATGACTAAGCCAAATTCAAATGTTTTAGCCTTTGAGGGAATCATATTCTAAATCCTTGGCCTTGGAGAAGAAAAATAGAGGGTTTCAACCAAATGCTTGCATTTGTAGTGTTTTGTTTAGTTAGACCAGTGGTTCGCAACCTTTTCTTTTCACTCACATATCACCTTAGGTAATCCCTCTAACTACGGCAAAGGTGCTCTGTGGCTAGTAAGGGATTACTTAAAGTGGTATGTGGGTAGAAGTAAAAAGGTTGAGAGCCACTGCTTTCCACTCTCTCCCATATGCAGAACTAAGGATTTGCATGACAAATTCTAAAAGGGTCATGAGCAAAGGTACATTACAACTAATACATGGGCATTTTATGTAAAAATTAAATTTGAATACAAAAATTAACAATTTTACTTCAAAGCATATCTTTATATTGGTACTTTTAATTTTTTTCAAAAAATGTGTCCTTCTCTCAAAAGAAATGGCTCCTTGTAGACACCAGTTGCCAATTTTTTTTAAAAAGAGTAAAAGCTTTTGGCATATAACAGCATTTTATAGAGTCCTCTCATACAGCTATACATTTCTCGTTGATTGGATAAGCATTAACACAATGATTTATAATAGATTCAATATAGCCTGCAACAAACATAATTCAAAGAATCAGCCAGTTTTGCTCTTTGGTAATAGGCTATTCTGAAACATGGCTGCTGAAATTTTTGGAGATCAATATCCCATGTCAAAAGAGTTATAGAAGGCTCCTAGCACATTTGTTAGTCAAGGCATGATGCAGACGACTCTTCGAGCTCCAATATAAAAATTTACAAGGGAGTACATTTTGACAAGCAGACAATTTATTACGTTTGCTTGTCAGACACAAATATAAATATGCATTCACTTGGGACTACTTGTATTCATGTCGCCAAAATCAATCCTGATAAATAATGATTGACAACATCTTTAATCTTGTTCACTTGCCCTTAGTCTTTAATTTTGCTCCCAAGGGTAACTGTCTCAACCCATCTTCTACAGCTTCAAAGACAACAGATTGATCTTTGTGTCACATTGGGAAACTGTGCATGTGCTGGTCACACTTGCCCTCTGGAACCCAGATACTAGTCTAGGAAAAGATAAAGATTGCCAGAATCCCAGTCAATCATTAACATTTAGAAGATCATGGATTTATTGCAATATTCTGAAAATCTCTATCCTCAGGACCCTCACCATCTCTTCACAACTGCTACCATCGGGAAGGAGGTAGAGGACCCTGAAGATGAATACCCAGCACAAAAGGAGTGCTTCTTCCCCTCTATCATCAGATTTATTTCTTTTTCCATAATCAGAAAATACAGAGTACATAAGAATACATATTAAAAATTAAAAAATACATTACTCAAATCGAACAAATTATATTACAGCAATATTTTATTATTAAAAAATCTAAGCCCACTACCAAAAGTGGAACTGTTTGGCAAAGAGAGGGGGGAAAATAAATAATTATCAGAGTTATAATTTACCCTATTAGCCAACACCTCTACATTAAAACAAAATCAAAGATTTTGAAATTGTTTGAAAATTTAAATTCGAATCTGAAATTAAGCATCTCATCTTCTCTAAATTTAAACTTGACATGTCACGTAGCCATTGAGTATGAGTAGATGGAGCAAATGGCATTCCATCTGACAACGCTGCCCAGCTAGCCATTAAAAAAAAGGTTGATACAGATGCAAATCAGATGCTGTTCAAGTTACACCACTCTCTGCAACAATACAAGCAAAGCAATTAAAGGATTGGTCTTAAAATTAACTTTAAAAATTAGAGAAAAAGTTTGAAATACTTCATTCCAGTATTTCCCAAGACACCGACATGTCCAAAACATATGAATTAGTGAAGCATCTCCATTGTTGCATCTATTACAACAAGGAGATACATCTGCAAAAAAAAAACAAGATAGTTTGACTTTGGAAATGTGAGCCCTATGGACTACTTTAAATTGTAGGATGAGATATTAACCAAATTTAAAAATTACAGTCCAAGTTTCTTCAGAGATTAAAAGCTGCAGGCCCTGTTCCCAGGCTTTTTCTTAATTTATCTAAGGGAGCCTTGCTTATTCCCAACATGTAATAAATGTTAGATATTGAACTATTATAAAAAGGTTGCAAATTAAAAATTACATCTATTAAATTCTTATCAATGTATGCAAAAAACATTCTTTTTCAATATTTTTAATGTTTTTATCTAATGTTACATAAGTACAGGACAATAAAGTATTAACAAATTGTATATAGCAATACAAATGGTATTGGAACCTATATTATATTAAGAAAAAGAAATCATTATCTAATTATCTAAATATCAACCTCCTCCCTTCGGAGGTAATTGGCTTAACACACAGTCCACTACTAATAAAAGGTAAACATTGGGATGAAAAACCAGAAACTAGTTAATCTTACAAATTTTGAAAGGAACCCCATAAAGAAACAAAGTTAAGATTTCAAAAATCTCTAATCTGTAAATATCAAGAATAAATAGTATTTGGTATGCTATATTTAACTGACAGTTGTTCAAAAGAAGCAAGACTTCCCTCAATAAATAAATCTTTAAAACATAATGCCCAATCTATTCCATTCTTTAAAAGCTATATCATGGAAGGTTTAAAGAAATAATTTTAAAATAGGACTAGAAAGAGAAAATATGTAAATTAAAATGTTTTCTAAATTGTATCCAGATCCTCAAAGTATGTTTAACCACCAGGTTATCAGTTACTTTATTTATAGAGGAAGTGAGGATCTGAGAAAATAAATAATAGAAAATTGACAAAAAAGAGAAATTTAAAAAAGCATAGAAGGCAATGAAGTCTCAAGATTAGAAATAAAAGCAATAAATCATCAACACAAAATGAAACTTTGTGGACTGTGCCCTTCCTTAAAATGCCAGCAGTATCATTAGATTCTCAAAAAGTGATAGCCAAGGGTTCAAAAGCCAAGCCAAAAAGCAATGGACTTAAAGGGCATCCTTGTCTGATTCCATGCAGAAGTTTAAATGGTTTAGAATTTTGAAAATTAGTAAGAACTCAGACAGAAGAGGGTTAAATATAGTAATTTGATCCCAGCCCCAAATTTAATTTTTTCTAAAGTCTTAAATAAATAATTCCATTCCACCTGATCAAAAGCCTGCTCCACATCCAGAGATATCACACATTCCAAAACCTCCTTATGAAGGAGCGTATACTGAAATGAGAATACCAAATTTTTAATAAATCCAGTCTGATCATCAGATATAATAAATAGCTGAACAGACAATGAACCTCAGACAGTGCTGTATTTTCTCCTATTTTTTGCACTAATTTATCTTTAAACAATTTTCTGCCACAAAACAATGAATTTTGTGACATGTTCATGACAATAAATTCTGATTCTAAAACCAACATGTGTATGTAGGTCAGAGGTTTACTGCCAAGTGAACCAAATCAGCTGCAAATATTGTAACAATAAATTATTGCATTATTTCCAAAGTTATGCTTAATTTCAGAATTATTCATTTCATACATTCTTTGGCTTGGCTTCGCGGACGAAGATTTATGGAGGGGGTAAATGTCCACGTCAACTGCAGGCTCGTTTGTGGCTGACAAGTCCGATGCGGGACAGGCAGACACGGTTGCAGCGGTTGCAGGGGAAAATTGGTTGGTTGGGGTTGGGTATTGGGTTTTTCCTCCTTTGCCTTTTGTCAGTGAGGTGGGCTCTGCGGTCTTCTTCAAAGGAGGTTGCTGCCCGCCAAACTGTGAGGCACCAAGATGCACGGTTTGAGGCGATATCAGCCCACTGGCGGTGGTCAATGTGGCAGGCACCAAGAGATTTCTTTAGGCAGTCCTTGTACCTCTTCTTTGGTGCACCTCTGTCACGGTGGCCAGTGGAGAGCTCGCCATATAACACGATCTTGGGAAGGCGATGGTCCTCCATACTGGAGACGTGACCCACCCAGCGCAGCTGGATCTTCAGCAGCGTGGATTCGATGCTGTCGACCTCTGCCATCTCGAGTATTTTGACGTTAGGGATGAAAGCGCTCCAATGAATGTTGAGGATGGAGCGGAGACAACGCTGGTGGAAGCGTTCTAGGAGCCGTAGGTGATGCTGGTAGAGGACCCATGATTCGGAGCCGAACAGGAGTGTGGGTATGACAATGGCTCTGTATACGCTTATCTTTGTGAGGTTTTTCAGTTGGTTGTTTTTCCAGACTCTTGTGTAGGCGCTATTCATACATAACAGTACTCAAAATAATGAGAAAGCTTTTGTTGTTGAAATACTGAATGTTTCTACATTAAGCCAAATTAAAAACATATATCCTCCCCCTCCCCCCCTCCTCCACCAAGAAAATTCACGTTACTGAAGACACACAAGTAAATTGCCATAATGGAGTGCATTATCAGACATACAGAATAATAAATTACTGAAAGAGATTCGAGGTTACATCATAAAGGAAGAAATCTGATTACTTTAGAAAATAGCAAAGGTTTCCTGGTTTGTGAATGGTATAATCTTGATATCAAGTTAGTCTTTAACTCTCTCCCTTGCACACACACACAGAGTCATATTGCATTATTTAAAAACATAAATGATTAATCTATGTGCAGACCAGTTAAATGAAAGTCTAGCATTGTGCTACTCTAATAAATCTTTACTTGTTTTCTGAAAAGCAGATGGTGTTATCTTATTGTGCATTTCCCCCACTCACTAAAACATCTAAATTGTTTAGGTATAGACACAGTTGTTGCCCATGATGTTCCTTGCTGTTAAGATTGACTCTTGTGCTGGAAATAATTTTGAAGGTACTATTCAGGATCATCCTGACAAAAAAATATCCTATGAAAATCTCTGGCTGTTCTAGCAACCAAGGTCACTGATATTATATTGAGATATGATGCAATTATTGATGCTCTCAGAAATGGGATATTCAGTGAAAGTGGATGTAGGTGGCTTGCCCAACAGCTTTGCTGAATTGAACACCAACAATTGACTGTACACAAGGTTAATTCAATTGAGCATTCTTCAGAAAAACAGGATATGAAGTGATTCAATTGCACAACATACTTGAAAGCATAGAAACATTTTAGATCCAGGGGATTCAACCTTCATATCCCTTTGGACTGACCTTTAGCCTGTCCTCTTTGCAGAATGTTAATGCACATTAGAGCTAACGGAAATGGAATGACCATTAATAATGATCTTAAAATATACTCATCTGAATTATATCTCTAATTTGATTTCTACATTACATCAGTTAGATCCTGGAAATTGATGCTCAATGGATCCATTGCAGCAATGAACAGAAAGTATCTGTTTAAAATTTAACTGACTGCCATTGTGTGCAAGTGCTCTGACATCATGGACAGCTAAAATGAGCTCTTTGCCAACCCAATTAGACAGTACCACAAGAAGGGAAAATATTTTCATATTACTCTCAGTAGGAGTTACCTTACAATTTATAGTCTTGGTGCTTTTTCATCTGCTGTTCTCTAAAGATTCTTTAAAATTTTTCACAAACAATCTGACAATATCAATAAGTAACATTTTTGGGAATTGAAGGATGTGTTAAACCATGAAGGCAAAGCTCACAGTTTGTGCATGACATGAAACCCCATGGAGCCAATGCCCTTCAGTACAGTTAAAAAGTTTGTTCTTGGTACATAGGCAAGATAGCATTTACCGCATTTTAATTATACAGTAACTTAGAGAGTAGGAGGAAACCTGAGCACCAGGACAAAACCCATGCAAGTCACAGGAAGAACCTATAAACTCATTAGACAGCACCAGATGCAAACCCAGGTTGCTGGCGCTGTTATAGCGTTGCACTAACTGCTACGCTAACCTTGACGCCCTGTATGATACCTTGTCAGAGGATGTGGAATTTTGCCAGCTGGTAGGGAAAGAAAGGTCATACAGTTGATGACAATATCTTCCACAATGAAAGCTTTGTGGTTTAATCTAGTTTTAAAATGGCAGATGTGTATTTATTAAGCCAACATTTTCTATCATTGATCCACAAAATTCTAAAATTCAATTGCCAAAGTACAATAATTTGGGTAGAGCAAAGTAGTGAGTAAGGACAGCTGCCTTCCTCACCTCCCTCTCCGACCCACACACCACCCCCACCATTTACCATTGAAAGTTTTAAAAAGGTAAACAGGGGAACAAAAGAGATTTGAAAGTGTAGAGATAGAGATGACTACTTGATATTACATCCAACCATAAGTCCCCAGTCAAGGTCAAGATCACCTATGCTGAGCACTCACTTTGCAATTGGCCTTTTCAAGAGATCACACAGGTCACCATTGGCTCTGTTAATCACCTGTTCTGGTCTCATTGACCAGCAGCAAGGTATAAAGCCCAGCACATGGAGTTGCAGAGGCATCTTTTCCCCCAAGGAACGGACCCGAGCTCCACTCCAGGTCAGAAGGCAGAGCCGTTGCTGGAGAATGGAATAACAAGGTGTATGCCAGTAATGGGTGCGGGGCTTTGAGGTGCACACTGATTAATTGTCATCATACTGTGTTTCTTTTTTCCTTACTTAATTTGGGTGCCATAGCTGCATAAAGTTGAGTGATGGTGGGTACTGTTCATGTTATAGCGCGGTTTATATATTAAAGCTGTCTTAAAGCAAATAAGGGTGATAAGATATTCTCTCAGAACTTGAGGGAGGCTAGTGTAGAAATTATGGGGGCTCTGGCAGAAATATTTAAAATGTCCTTAGCCTTGAGTGTAATGACAGAGGGTAGAAGAGTAGCTCATGTTGTTCCATTGTTTAATAAAAGTTCCAGAAATATCCCTGGAAATTATAGGCTGGTGAGCTGTATGTCGTAGTAGAAAAATTATTGGAAGGTGCTCTAAGAGATCAGAAATACAATTATTTGGATTGCCAGAAAATTGCCTGTGACTAGTGGTGTGCCTCAGGGATCAATGCTGGGATCATTGTTGTTTCTTATCTATATCAAGGATCTGGATGATAATGTGGTAAATTGGATCATCAGGTTTGCAGATGTTATTAAGATTGGAGGTGATATGGACAGCAAAGAAGGTTTCCAAACCTTAGAAGAATCTGAATCAGCTGAAAAAATGGGCTGAGAAATGGTAGCTAGAATTTACTACAGACAAGTGTGAGGTGTTGCATTTTGGAAGGACAAACCAAGAAAGGACAAACCAAGAAAGGACAAACCAAGAAAGGACAAACCAAGAAAGGACAAACCAAGAAAGGACAAACCAAGAAAGGACAAACCAAGAAAGGACAAACCAAGAAAGGACAAACCAAGAAAGGACAAACCAAGAAAGGACAAACCAAGAAAGGACAAACCAAGAAAGGACAAACCAAGAAAGGACAAACCAAGAAAGGACAAACCAAGAAAGGACAAACCAAGAAAGGACAAACCAAGAAAGGACAAACCAAGAAAGGACAAACCAAGAAAGGACAAACCAAGAAAGGACAAACCAAGAAAGGACAAACCAAGAAAGGACAAACCAAGAAAGGACAAACCAAGAAAGGACAAACCAAGAAAGGACAAACCAAGAAAGGACAAACCAAGAAAGGACAAACCAAGAAAGGACAAACCAAGAAAGGACAAACCAAGAAAGGACAAACCAAGAAAGGACAAACCAAGAAAGGACAAACCAAGAAAGGACAAACCAAGAAAGGACAAACCAAGAAAGGACAAACCAAGAAAGGACAAACCAAGAAAGGACAAACCAAGAAAGGACAAACCAAGAAAGGACAAACCAAGAAAGGACAAACCAAGAAAGGACAAACCAAGAAAGGACAAACCAAGAAAGGACAAACCAAGAAAGGACAAACCAAGAAAGGACAAACCAAGAAAGGACAAACCAAGAAAGGACAAACCAAGAAAGGACAAACCAAGAAAGGACAAACCAAGAAAGGACAAACCAAGAAAGGACAAACCAAGAAAGGACAAACCAAGAAAGGACAAACCAAGAAAGGACAAACCAAGAAAGGACAAACCAAGAAAGGACAAACCAAGAAAGGACAAACCAAGAAAGGACAAACCAAGAAAGGACAAACCAAGAAAGGACAAACCAAGAAAGGACAAACCAAGAAAGGACATGCACAGTGAATGGTAGGGCACTGAGGATTGCAAAAAAACAGAGGGACACGGGAATAGATACACAACTCCCTGAAAGTGGCATCACAGATGGATAGGGTTGTAAAAAGACTTTTTAGCAAATGAGCCTTCATAAATCAAAGTATTGAGTATAGGAGTTGGGATTGTATGGTAAAGTTGTACAAGAACCTGATGAGGCCATATTCGAAGTATTGTGTGCAGTTTTAGTCACCTAACTACAGGAAAGATATCAATAAGACAGAATAAGTGCAGAAAAGATTTACTAGGATGTTGCCCAGTCCTCAGGAACTGAGTTGCAGAGAAAAGTTAAACAGGTTATGACTTTATTCCCTGCAGTATAGAAGAAAGATGGGAGATTTGATATTGGTATTTAAAATGTTGAAGGAGATAGGGTTTTTCTACAGAGGTACAAACCAGAAAACAGGTCAAGAGTGAAAGGAGAAAGGTTTATGGGAACGTGAGGGGGAACTTCTTCACACAAGGAATGGTGGGAGTGGGTAATCAGCTGCCAGCTGAGTGGTGAATGCGGGGTTAATTTTAAAATTTAAGAAGTATTTGGTCAGGTACATAGATGGAAAAGAGATGGAGGGCTATGGACTGAGCAGATCAGTGGGACTAGGAAAAAACGGGTTGAGCACACACTAGAAGGGCCAAAGGGGCCAGTTTCTCTGCTGTAGTGTTCTATATTACTTGCTTAGTTTATGTCCAAAGCAATTATTTGTTTATTCTGTGAGAACATGTAGGTGATAGTGATAGTGATTTTCTGTGGTGAATTTCCCTTGGAAATTCCCTTGGCTGTTATTACATCTGACCTGTGTCTAGACTTGTTGCTTCTCAGATCCCGCGAATGTGTTCCTCACACCAGTCTACTCATGCATACACGAGGAATCATTAAAAGATCTGGGTTCAGAAACAGAATGCAGCATGCTATTTATAGCTTGTATTGTGTACAACTATGCTGCCATATGTGGTGGCAGTGGTTCAGGATATGAACCTGAGGATGCTGAGGGCAGTCTGGCATCTTGAAAAGAAAAGGCTGTGAATGATTTGTCAGATTCTTTCCCATTTAGACACAAGTTGCTGGAGCTTTAAGAGGAAGAAAAGAATGCCAACAACTTTACAGGTGTATCTTTGTGATTTCCAAATTGATTACTCTGATAGAGGGGAACCTCAATATTATTTATATAGTTATAAAAATCTGTCGACTAGTGCTTTATTGACCAGAAGTCAGTCACATGGTTGTTAGTTTAGAATAAAACCAAAGAGCTAAAATGTTCAGAAGTTCAGGTAGTATCTATGGAAAGAAAAACAATTTGATGCTTCATTTCAGAGATTCAGGTGCTCTGACTGATTGTCTCAAACATAAATCATTAATTTGTTTTTTCCTTCCACAGATGCTTCTTAATCAGAGGTTTTCCCATCAATTTCTGTTTTTATGTCATATATTTGATTTTGTTGGGTTTTTTTTTAAATGTATTGTTTGTCTCTTCAGTCTTGTATAGAACCAGACAATGAAAGTAGAGCAAATTTCATCATCAAAAACACATCAAGTCAACCCATTTGGATGATTCATGGCATTCTTATTCATTTATTTGCAATTTGGATAGCTCCTGAACCCAGTGCGGGGGAGGGGGGGGGAAGAAACTTATTACCCCTTCTAGCGCCACCTAGTTGTATGATTATCAACTGGTGCACAAAATGCTTTAAAAATCAAACAGATGAAATCAACAAACTTTAATACAAGTGAAAACCAATTTTCAAAAACAATGTAATGGAGACTGGAGGATCATGAGACCCTGGGGCTGCAAAACTAATTGAACTCTGATTTATTTACTTTCATCTCACTAGTCTCATTCAAAAACTCCATTGTTGAAAAACTGGAGAAATACCTAAGCAGTCTCTCCAGCCAATTTACAACAGTTTAAGGTAAATGTTTTCACTGTAAATCTTGCATTTAGAATTTGAGTATAACCATTGTTAGCTCAGAGTTATTACTTAAGGCTTCTTGACCAATGAGTAAATCACCTTGGAAACAACAGCAAAAGAAACATTCTTATAAGAAAAATGTGAACCAAAAAGGCTCCCGTTGGCTCCAGGTAATTGATTATACATATCATCAATTCTTCAGTGCAGATACACTTGGAGACCCAGAGTTGAAATGTGATCTTTTACCATAGGGAAGCTTTCATTGAAAGTTCACTTTCTAGCAAAATTCACAAACAGGGAGAAAAGTAACAGTTGTGGCAGAAACAAAATGTAACCATCAACGACCTGGGTCCAGCAACTCCACTCATTTACAATTTGATAAAAAGAGTAGAAACTTCATTAGAAATCAATTGTAACCATATAATTAAATAAAAGCAGAAGTAAACAACTTCTTTTGAAGAGATACTGAGTTTTAATAACAAAATGCAAATCTTCCATATTCTAAGTAATGAAAGACCACAATATTCCTCTTAAAATAATCAGAATTCATTGGTAAAGCACTACTGGTTTAATATAGATGGTTCCACTTTATAAAGTATGCCTTAAGAAACACTTACATCCACAAATATATATCCCATCCACACATGCTGTTTGCCAGCATGTTATTTACATAAATGCACTTAATAAGAGTTCCTGCATCAAAGCTCAATATGTTTTCAAGACAATATTGAGCTTAAATTAAATGCATTTCACATCAACGCTTGTAGCAACTAGTTTCAAAAAGAAAATGCTATAAAAATAAGAACACTAAGACCCATTTCAATCAAGACCAAAATATAAAATTAGATGAAAACATCTGCAAAATAGCCATACATTTTTATAGGATTCATCTAAGGGACCTTAAGGTTTTGTAAGCCAAAAATGAAGCTTTCTTGTTTTGAGATTGAGAGCCTACAAAAATCCAAAAAATGAACAAGATCTATAGTTAAGAATTTCCACAGAGATAGCAAACAATTGGAGGATAAAAAATCCACTTTAAGCTAAGCAAATGATTGAATGTAGAAGAATGAGGGGAGATTTCATAGAGGTATTTAAAATTATGAGTAGCATATAGACAGTAAAAGTAGGTAGGCTTTTTCCACAGAGGGTAGGTGAGATATAAACCAAAGGATATGGGTTAAGGGTGAAAGGGGAAGGGTTTAGGGGGAACTTCTTCACACAGTGGTGGGAGTGTGGAATGAGCTGCCAGGTGAAGAGGTGAATGCAGGCTCAATTTTAACATTTCAGAAGAATTTGGACAGGTACATGGATGGTAGAGGTACAAAGGGCAATGGACTGGGTGCAGGTCAGTGGGACTAGGCAGACTAGTCTGTTCTATGAAATAAAGTCCTGAGTACAGAATTTATTTAAGCTCTTTGCAGTCAAGACTTTTTCATTACTGTTATTTGTATGGTATGAAACTGCTGGACAAACTATGGAACATTGACAAAAGTACAGAACTAGGGAAAGTAAAATAAATATTCCTTCTTGAGTTTGTTCTGATCTATCGTTGTTCCAGCCAGTAGTTATAGAAGGTTACACATGTCCTCATGATAGCAAGGAGACAATCAAACAATAAATCAGGCGCATTCAGCAATAAGGCCAAAGAAATAATTCCCAACACAAAAGGGACCTAGAAGCCATCAAGGCTTCACAGGGATCTTAATAAAAACCATTGTGATTTGCGACGAACATATTTTTTTTTTCCAAGTGAAGCCGATTCATTTTTCTAAACATTGTTTAGTGTTGTGTTGATAGCTTTTGGTTTGAAGGTGTGGGGCAAAAGATTTTCCATAAGTCGGTTTACACAGAGGAGGGCGCACTTGCGAAGAGCAAATTAGACAACTGTACAGAGTGCCCGCAATAACAAGCCATCTCTCATTCCAACTCGCCACGACTCAAGCAACACTTGACTCGAAACAAAGCTTGTGTTAAGATTACAACCATTTTTTTAAAGTCCGCTTTAATTAAAGATGGACGAAAACGGTACCTTTTAAATTGCCAACTATATTTTCCAAAAAATTAAGCCTTCCCCCATCAAATTTTCGAATAAAACTATTGACTCTCGAACTATGTGCGCTTTTAAAAACTCTGGAAAATGGTTCTCCGTGAAATAAATTTCCATTTCATATTTTGCTCTGGAGGTAGAATGTTACACGCGCACCAGACAAGCAATGTGCCTTTGAATGCAAGGCGACTAATTCAAAATTAGCCTGATTATCTGATACTAATTAATCAAACTCGTGTAAAGGGAGAAACAATGGGATTGGAATTGCTTCGTCGGGGGTTCGTCTGTATCGTGTTAACTGGTTATTTGTCACACGCGCAGACATCAGCAACTGTGTAGGTTAACTGCACTTAAGGCACTGCATTCAGTGAGAAAAAAAAACCGGTGTACAAGAAAGTAAATTTACAACCGGGGCATCGTGTCCATTTCCAACATCTTGCTTACTCTGAACCTTCTCATCGACATTCTCTGCCCGCTGTGGGCACCTACCGAGGGCAATAATCGTCTCTCAAAGTAGAACCGCGACAGTGTGTTTGATCGGAATCTACTGATGAGTATAGCGAAATTCCGACATAACTACGCAGAAGTGTTTTAAATCGAGGGCAGCAAGGTAAATACTCTTCAATTTGTTTTCGATGCTGTCCACGTGAATCCTATTCAGCGGAGATATCCACTTGAACAATCACGTTGTTTCTTTAAATATACACAGATTAACACAACACACTTCTCAGAAAACTCTTACCTTGACAGTGGACCTTCAGTAGAAAGGCGAGAAGCAAGAATGCCGTGCGCATTTCGAAACGAAAACGAGAGGACGCGCTTCTCCTCATTGCAGAGAGATTCTTCCAAATAGTTTCGGAGCTATTTGAGACAGTGCCACCCGGTGCTCGAAAAAGAGCGGGGGCGTCGAGACAAGTGGTCAGGTCTTCTGCTCTTGATCCGAACGATCGGCTTTGTTGAAAGGGGACGCGGGATGGGGCAAGAACAGAGCATCGACGCTGACTGAGCCTGCGAGCGACGAACGGGAGGAGCTCTGTTTATTCTGGCGGCTCTGGAAGCGGGTCGCCGCGGCTTCTGCTGCCGTCAGCACCGCGGACAGCACCAGCCACATTCGCCGACCACGTGTAGCGTGACGTCCCACCGCTGCTGGCCCCCTCCTTCCTTGCTTAAAGTTGTAATACGCCGTGATCATTCCCTACCTCCCCCCCACCCCCACCCCAATCATGACCGATTCTCACTCCGTTTTCGCGCCCACAGCGAAGGGGGTAGTTGACCACCTTTTTAATGCATCTTTTACGAGACTAAATCCATATTCAACTAAAGCACAACAACCCAAGGTTGGTGTTGGTTGGCTCTGTTGGTATTTTTTCTTAATTGTGCAGACAAGCAGCAATTAAATAATTTGTATCACGGGCATGCTGCACTCATCCCAATCGCTCCACTTCCTAAATCTAGCACATCTGAAGTGGTCAGTATTTTCCATGATTTCTCGTTGACTTCCAGCGTTTCCAGTCTCTCACTCTTCGGTTGTAATCAACGCGTTCGCACTGCAGACGAACTTGGATGCTGTCGCTTCAGTTCGTATGAGTTCCAGAAGGATGCTCAGCTTCGAAGTCACGGGTGGTTCAAGCTTCTCGAGGTTCTGTGCACACTGTTGGTCAATAAGAGAAAGAGTGAGTTCCCAGCGCATTAAGGAAAACCAGCTCTGCAATTAACGAGGATCTCTGTAAAAGTAAACCTCTCCTTTTCTCGCCACCAAATCTCTCCCGATTATAAACGGTCAATTTTCCGGGCCTAATAGCACAGTTAAAACTCGTGGGTATACATCGTGTCCCCCTAATCTCTGGAATCCAAAACATATTTCCCACATATGTATTTCATAAAAGTTAACATCTCAATTCAAATGCATATTACCACTCGTACACAAAACAAGCTTGCTTCATTATTTTTTTGGAAAGAATTTTATAATGTTGGAAGCGAAGAACTGATGTTTAATCTCCACCTTTCCACTGAGGTTATTTTCGATGCAAGCATCAAATGGTCACAATAGAATCATCCCTTCTTAAAATAAAATGATCAAGTTGGCATCACTACAAATTTGAGTGCGAAATGACACGGCTTTGTAGATTTTAAAGTCCAGTAAATGTACAAAGCCCGTAAATGTGCATTAAAATGAAAGCCGAATAATGCACAATACGAGCGCTCACCGCTATAATAGAGTCGGTACAATACTGGTGTCTGTACCCTAAAAGATCCCAGGGCTAGTTCTCAGTTCCTTTTGGTTTTGTTATTATGTTGAAACTGTTGGGGGAGGGGGGGGGGGGAAGGTCTGTTCATTGCATTTCATTTAATTAGATTTTTCTAGACATGTAGATAGTTCTCCCTCACGAATCTTGATATTTGTTAAGGAATCCACATTATCAAGAAGTATAGTTCAGATTTTAGAATTGAGCTTGGATAGCTGATGCCATTTGTATGGGGGGGGGGGGTTTAAATGTCTGGATTAGGTAACATTGTAAAATGTGTGATGTCAAGACCAAAGTTTTAAGGTGACACCACGTTCGTGGAGAGTATACAGAGTACTATGTTGAAGATGTAGAATATATATTGTCAATTTTCAATCAACTTGATATGGATATCATCACTTTGGACCAGAACAATCTAGTTAATGAAATCATATGAGACAGCAAAAAGACCCCCAAACTCCATTCCCACCAGTCTTATTTTAAGGGGAAATCAGGAGAACACAAACCAGTCCTCATTGAGCAGTCAGCAGTGGAGAGGGTCAAGAACTCCAAATTGCTGGGTGTCAACATCTCCTAGGATTTATCCTGGAGCCTCCATGTCAATGCAATCATGAAGGTTTGCAAGCAGCAGTATTTTGTGAGTAGTTTGAGGAGATTCAGTACTTCACCAAACACTCTTGAAAACTTCTACAGTGGGAAGCATTCTGGCTGGTTGCAGCCCTAGGCACTTTCAAGCTGCCTTGTAAAATGGGGTTAACCAGTTAGCACCTCACTCAAGGCAGCTTGAAAGAATCCAACCTGGTCAGTTTGCTCCTAAGTCAACCGGATCCCTGCCCTACCTCGGAGGTAGTCAGGGAACCCAGTTAAACTTACCTAGGTCTTGTCCACCAACAGCTTGAAAACAAAAATGGCTGACCTGATTATTCTGGTGATGTCATCACTTGCGTGCGTGCATCACCGGACAACATGTTGGTGTCAAGTTCATAGTAGAGGAAATCAGCAGTGCAGGTCAGGAAAGAGGAGATTACAAAGTGATTTAAATGTGCTTCCCAGGAAGAGCAAGGTTAAAATCTTACTTCATTTAATCCGGTGACACATCACTCATCATGGGGGCAGGATTCCCCCTTAAATCGTCAGGTTGGCGATTTAATGGAGTGATTTCCCCACAGGTTAAAAAGGTGCTGGGAGTACCTTTGACCCATTAAATGCACCCAAGTCCCTGGAGAGCTGCAGTTTAAAATCACTGTTATGGAGGTGCCAATGGTCAGGACAAGACAAAAACTCCAGAGGGTTGTTAACTCTACCTACAACATTATGGATTCCAGACTTCACTCCATCGAGAACATCTACAAGAATCAGTTTCTTAACAAAACAGCTTTTATCCTCAAAGATCCCCACCACTCAGGCCATGCCCTCTGCTACCATCGGGGAAAAGTACAGGAGCACTAGGCAGCACAAGGAGAGCTTCCTCCCCTCTGTCATATTCCTGAATGAACAATGAATAGACACTACCTTACTTTGATTTTTTCTTGCACTATTTTGATTTATTTTGTAAGGTGCAAAACAAATTTTGTGACATCTTCATCACAATAAATTCTGATATCCAATAGCTTACAGGATTGGATTCTGATTGATTTCTTCCTCCAAATGCTGTTGGGATTTTACAAGTGTTTAGTGCTTTTTATAGTAGTTTCAAATTGCAGGAAGTCTGCAGGGAGTTGTGTGGCAGCTGCTTAAGGAGTTTTTGCAGACTCCAAGTTAGTACACTTACCAGTTGCATTCAGGCATGGCAATGTTCAATAACAATTCTGTTTCAAATAGAGTTTAGCTGGCAGAAAGAGCAAGTGGTTCACAGGGAATGTCAAGCTGCAAGTCTCCCTCCCCCATCTTCCCATAGGCAGTGAGAACGCTGAACGATGAAAGGAACTGCTCACACTTGCCATCTGAGACTGTCATTTGTACAAAGCATTATTTATCTATTTATTAGAGATAAAATATTTGTCCTGTATATGTATTGTTTATCTGTATGTATGTGATGTCTGGTTGTGTAACTGCATGTTTTACGCTGAGGACTGGAGAATACGGTTTCGTCAGGTTGTACTTGTACAATCAGATGACAATAAATTTGAATTGAAGAGAAAGGAGAACAAAGGGCGGAGAGATCTAAGCGGGGAGGTACATTTTCCCCCCAAAGTGTTCTGCAACTTGAACCTCAATTTGTGAAACACATGCATTTTCATAAGAAAGTTCCTGCTCAAATAACTCTACAGGAAATCAGAGCTGGAGTACATCATTTGAAAGGATCAAGTTTGATCCTGGACCCAAATCCACCTTTTTACCTGGCACTACCAGCAAAAGTAACCTCAGAGCAGGGCAAAGCCCACATTCCCAGAAGTGATGAGGATGACCATGGAATTCCAATTTCTGCCCATGTCTCATTCCAAGCCAGAACGGATGTGCAGATTGCTTGCTCCCACTACTGGGCGAAGAAAGCCTCTGGCGCTCAATGCATAGAGCCAACCTTTTCTCTTTCCAAGGACCTTTCAATGAAGATTAGCCTTTAGAGGGGCTTCAGGCCTTCCCAAGTTGCAAGATGCCACTGGCTGAATGCACATTATTTTCATGATACCCCATGCCAGCTGTCATGGGCCAGAACCAATAATGATTTCACTTCCTCAGTAGGAGACAAATCTCTGCTGATGGGTAGTGAACCCTTCAGATCATATTCCAATATCATGACCACAAAATGCTGCCTGAATCCTTAAGAAGCATGCTCTTCCAGCAAAATTTAATCCCCCACCACAAACTAAAGGATGACTGAGAGAAAAGGGCTATCCAGTATCAAAATGGCTGATATTCTATTGCATACTCGTGGGTGGCATGCATGAAATAAAAAAGTTATTTGCCACCATTAAACAAATGGAGAAACCATTTGGTTCATTCCAGAAGTGGGGAGTGTGTTCATTGTAACCTGCTGCATGCTGTATAACATTTCCTTATGAGGTTACAGCCTCTGCTGGAAGCTATGTAGTGAACAGCTGAGGAGCAGAAATTGTAGGCAGAGGAGAAAGATGCTGGGGAAGAAGATGATTATAAGAAAGCAACTATTTTATCCGTGTTGTCTACAAAACTTATTGGAATGTGATTCCAGTAACTCTAATCTCTGCTTCACTTTCCTGGACTGCATTTTCACTTTGCTGACACCTCAAACAATCCTGACCACAATACAAAAGTAAACACAGCACAAAATATTAATTCCATAGTAAGCTTACAACATATACAGCAATCATAAACTAGCCACCCTCAGTGCCTATTATCATCTCTGCTTTCAGCCTCATATTCAGCAGTATGTATCCTAAAGATGGGTCATGGGATGAGCATGTAATGGTTCAACTTCCTCCTCTGGTAGTGCACCATCTTGTTCTAAACGAGGGAAAAAGTGTGTCAGTGAGTATCAGGGAAAATATATGGGGGATGTAGCCGTTGTAGTTGAATATTGGTTAGTATATTCAGCCTATTGGAATGTGGACACAGGGGTAGTAGTGGAGAGCAAATAAGTGAAAGCTGTAGCACATCCTATGCTGTTACACCATTCTTTGATGGATCTCAGGTAACTTTTATTGAGGAGCTCCTGGCACGTGTGCACCTCCTAATCAAGAGCTGCGTGCTGGCATTAAGAGACCAGCTGCAACTGGTGCACTCTATTGAAGTGTACAGTTAAAACAGAGCAGTTACAATTGTTTGGACAATTGCAATCATTATTATTTATGGACAGACTGCATTCATTATCCTGAATGCCTGCTAATTACTCATGCATTTCAATCCTCACCATTTTTTGGCTGTCAAATTCGCCCCCTATTTTGATATTATTCTTAAGCTGCCACATTCAGTGATTTTGCCCCCAAAAAAAGACACTGTTAAGCATATATTAAGAGAATAGAACTGGTCACCTTGGTACAAGGACACAAATAGAACAAGCAATCTTAAGCCTGAACTCTTGTGTTTCCATACTTAGTGATTTCATTCAAACTGAAAGCAAGTTTGCATTTTAGTAGTAACATTCACTGTGGAATCTAACTTTCAAGGAGGGAAGCCTAAAGTTTCTCTTGAGCTCTACTTGCAATCAACAACAAAAAGATCAAAGTTTTTAGATTCACACAAGGCAAATAATCTGGTTGCACAGAAACATAACTAAATGTTTGAGAAATTCCAGTTACAAACTGTAAGTGGCATGTTTGTCTTACATATAGTCCAAAGAAAAGTGGTTAAAAAGATGTGATTTTGAGTAAACACCACTCAGATTATGTAGATTGGTGTGAAGTTGTGGGGGGAGGGGGAGGGTTGGAATGGATAAAAGCAGAGTGACCTTATTAGTATTGATCCAGTTGCTTGAATGATGCAAAACTATTTTTGTGTTTGGCATGATAATATTAACATAAAGCAACATTTCACTTGTGAATCTGCAGGGGTCCTCTACTGCGTCTGGCGCTCCCATTATGGTCTCTTACATCGGAGAGACTGGACGATCGCTTTGTTGAGCATCTCTGCTCTGTCCATCACAATAGCATGGTTCTCCCAGTGGCCACCCTTTTTAATTCTCTGTCCCATTCCTTTGCTGCCATGTCAGTCCATGGACATGTCTGTCCATGGTCTCATGCACTACCAGACAGACACCAGCTAATTGGAGGAACAAGACCTCATTTTCTGTCTGGGCACTATCCAAGTGGTTGGCTTTAATGTCAACTTCTCCATTTTCTGTTTTAAAAAAACCCCACCTGTCACCTTTCCCCTAGCTCTGTCTTTCTCGCTTCCTTTTTTCGTCTGACACCATTCACGGAGTCAAAATCAGTTCTCACCACTCCTTTTATCATATCTAATTAACAGCTTGATCTGGACTTCCCCTCCTTTTGTTTGTTTATGACTTGAAGGAGGTCTCAGGGCCAAAACGTTAGTAATATAACTTTACCTTCTATGCATGCTGCAAGACCAGCAGAGTTCCTCCAGCATTTCTGTATATTTTTATTATTAGGATGTTATGGTGCATTTAACTTTACCTCAGTATAAATATAAATTTCTTCCTGTAAATTGCCTGATAAATACTAATTGTCACTATTAGTGAACAATGTATTAATTTGTAATAATACTCCAAATGTGGCAACAGCAGTGCTAATAACCTTTTTAAACCTCTAACTTCAAAATTAAAAAAAAAAATTAAGTGCAGGAAAGGGTTAAATTAACAGCCCTCATGAGCTAATTACATGGTGATACATACCTTCTAAAATTCAGTCAAGTAACATCCCTGACCTAGATACTGATTCAAGTGTTTATTACAGATTGTATCCGTCTATTCAATCAACAAGTAAGTGTCTCCCGTTTAGTGGACAGTATTCTGCCACCTGAGGCATAAGGTTACAGGTTCTAGTTTTTCCTCAGGACTAAATTACAATTCAACTGCCATGATCACAAAATTGGTTCCAAATTATTATAATAGAAAGTTTTAAGAATTTGATTAGGATAAAATGTACAATTTTTAATACTGTCTGATCTGCTTCTGGGAAAAATTCTAAAAATGGCCATCAATTTGAGGCTAAAAGGCAAGTGATTGATTTGACAGATCCTTCATTATAGCATGAAACTTATCATCCTGCCAAGAGAAGGGTTCTTTTCATCTAGATGGTATGGAAGTCTGGCCTGATTCATTAATCTTATGAAAACAATATGCATGCTTAATGAATTCCAGTTGTCACATTGGTGAGTTTCTTTCTATCTATCTCATTAAAAGATACCCAAGTGCCAATCGTAAAGGAACTCTCATTTTCCCGGAACACCTGTTCTTGTGTTTTCTTACAATAGGCACTTATGTGGAAAATACAATCTACAGATATTTATGGATAATAAGCAAATCTCAAAGGATAAGAATGCAGTTATAACTTTTTTTCATCTCCAAACTGCAATATCTATGACTCTTACGACAAGTAGGATAGGATAGGATGAGACTTCTATTGCTCCTCTAATCCCACAATAATGTTCTACTTTGCCGAGATGGGGTTAATTGTATATTCATGTCAGGCACCCAGACTTGGTGGATCTTTAATTGGGTTGTCTGCCACGGACGAGCAAGGAAATCCTTTGCAAATGAAACTACACTGAGCAGCTGCTTTGGGGAGTTGGCTAGAAACCAAATACCGAGCCTTTCAAAGCCAATGCTCTTTTAAGCAAGCCATTTGGTGTTGGATGGCAGCTCCACAATTACTCTGTCTGATTTTCTGGAACAGGGGCCTATTTGCACCTCTTCAGCACAGACATTGTCCTAGCAAGGTGAAACAGGATTGACAAAAGAGGACGATGGATCACTGGAGCAATTTTCCATTAACTGCATGGTAGGATTTCAAGTGTGGATAGGAAAAATCTTACTTTCCATTTTTAACTGTGGGGATTAAATGGGAAGATAATTTTTTTTTTATGGTGTATGCCTTTGTATCACTTTTACGGAGTAGATTCAGAGGATTAAAAAAGATAGAAGGCAGTTGCTAAAATCAACTATCCAAAAAATACTACAAACAACATAGCAAAGGAAAGTTTCACAAATGTTACAAATGGACTGCAGGAAAAAGAATGTCAGGGTTGTATGTTGGGTAGCCATTTCCAAAAAGGAGGACATGGTCATGGGTTACTTAAAACTTACTATACACACTTAAAATAAAATTATACATCTTTTTAAGAAAATGTAAATCTCATTGCAAAAGCAACAAAGTAACCCATGATCATGCCCTCCTTTTGGAATGGCCACCCCAGTTGCATGTGAACTCTGACAATAAATCTGATGTAAAAGTAGAAAAGTAGGACAACAACATCACCGGAGAGAGGAGTAGAATTAACGTTTCAGGTGAATGGCCTCGTCAGAATCAGTGAGGTTTTAAGATACAGGGAAAGAGAGAAGGAGTGGAAAAGTAATTGACAGAGGAGGTAGAAAGGGGGCTTAAATGGTGAAAGGGCTGAAAAAAAGTTTAAAAAACAGACAAGTCTAGAAATTGAACAAGTTGTAGAAACAGAATAATTGGCCTGGAACTTGCGGGTATTAGAGGAGGCTCCCAAAATGTGGTTTACAGCTCCCAGTATTTTTCCACAGTCAAGCTCGCTCTGATGCCAAATCGCTCAGCATAAGACATGGAAGCATGATTGTGACAACACGGCCAAATGTTGTGGCACATTCACTTACACAAAAGGAATTAAAGTGGGCTTGGCACTGGAATTGCTTTCACATTCATTTGCAAAGAGTCAAACTGGTACAAGGGATTGAATAAAGATCAGAAGTTTTAGACTGTGTAATTGATGTCAATGGTTTTTTAAAATATTTCTAAGTGTTCTTTATATTTTTTAATAGCTCAAATAATATACACTTTGTGATTTAAGTACCATAATCATCAAAAGCTTCTCACAGCTGCCTGTTAAAGTTTCCTTTGTTGCTTTATGAACAGGTTTTGTTTTACTCTCACTGTCCCACTCCTTGTCCCTCCATAATCATATCTTAGCACAGCAGGAATCCTTGTGACTGCACTGTGTATCACTGCAGAGAATCCAGTCAGTTTCTCGTTGCCTATTTGAACAAGGAGAAACATGCAAAGTCAGGTCAGCAGCATGTGCTGCTCTGGACCATTATCTGAAGTTACAAAGGGCAAATACTGGAAGTGATGAGAATCTGAAGTTTAAAAAAAATAGAAACAGTATTCTGGAGTATTCAGTCATGCAGCATCCAGCTGAACCACATGGTTTAAACTACACCATAAATTAAATGGCATCAAGTCTGCTCATGAGCTGGTACTATGAAAAATTTTCAAGATCATAATTTCAATGCATACCTTTAAATGACATGTTAAACTGAAATCTTACATAGAAAGAGTAAAACAGAAGTGATATGGCAATACTGTGTTTTTGCCATTATCTTTGCCCGAGAGAGAGAGAGAGAGAGAGAGAGAGAGAGAGAGAGAGAGAGAGAGAGAGAGAGAGAGAGAGAGAGAGAGAGAGAGAGAGAGAGAGAGAGAGAGAGAGAGAGAGATTAACTTACATTTGTTATACAGGAAGGACTGCAGACTTGCAGAGCAATATACAAAGGAAACTCAGCAGATCATTCAGTGTTTATCAGAGGCAATAGGATAAAGCCAATGTTTTGGGCCTGGCAAAGGGTTCAGGCTTGAAATTTAGGTTACATCCATTTGCCACCTATAGATGTAATGCATGACCTGCTGAACTTCTCCAACACTTTTGTGTATAACCTCTAGGACAAGATAGTGCACCACCAGAGGCAGCAACAAACCAATGAGAAAAGCAAGTTGGATCATTACATGCTCATCCATGGCCCATCATTAGGATACATACTGCTGAGTACAAGGGGTGAAAGCATTGAAGACAGGCACTAAGTGTGGCTAGTTTATACTTGTACGATAGCTGTATAAAATGTAAATTTACCTTGGAGTTGATATTTGGCGCTGATGTTTACTTTTGTATTGTGGTCATGATTATTTGAGATGGTGGCGAAGATGTCAGATTTATTGTCAGAGTACATACATGTCATCACATACAACCCCGAGATTCTTTTTCTTGTGGGCAAGGCAGAATTACCACTTATTGGCAGTGCAAAAAAACTGACTCAACATACAAACTGACTGCAATAGTGTTTTTTTTAAAAAGTCAATAAAGTGCAAGAGTTGTTAAACGAGTCCCTGATTAAGTTTGTTGTTGAGGAGTCAGATGGTGGAGGGGTAGCAACTGTTTCTGAACCTGGTGGTGAGAGTTTCATGTTGGCAGCAGTGAGAACAGAGCATGTGCTGGGTGATCCTTGATAATTGCTGCTGATCTCCCAACGGCAGCATTCCCTGTAGATGTTCTCAATGGTGGGGAGGGTTTTTACCCTTGATGTCCTAAACTGTGTCCATGGCCTTCTGCAGAGTTTTGTGCTCAGTTTTGAGCAAGATATGTAGAACGTGTTCAATTTCTACATAGCAAGCAACTTGGATGTTTTCTCTGGAGCTTTGGAATTTGGGGAATATACAAAATCATGAGAGACAGATAGGGTAGATGTCAGTTTTTTTCCCCCCTCGGGATAGAAATATCAAATACAAGAGGGCACATTTAAGGTGAGAGGAGTAAAGTTCAAGGGAAATCCATGAGACAATTTCTAGAGAACACTGGCAGCAGAGGTGGTAGAAGCAGATACAACAGCAATGTTTAAGAGATGTTTAGACAGCCACATGAATAGATAGGGAAAGGATGAGTATAGATATGTGTAAGCAGATGTGCAGTTTAAAATTGGCTTCTTGGTCAGGACAGAAATTGTAGCCTGAAGGGCCTATTTTGTTGCTTTACTGTTCTACGTTCAATGCCAAGCTCCCAAAATTGATCTGTTGGGTGATCTTACTTGAATTACACATCACATTTGGCCAGTTCAGCTCCCATTTCTTCAAAATAGTTGCTCAACAATCTTGTACATCATCTGAAGAAAACAAAGAGGCCCTTGGTGTTGTTCCTCATCCTAATTACAGCATCTCTGCTGGTGTTCCAGTTTTGTACTGGCATGTTAGCTGAGGTTGTTCTATTTATATCAGTGGAGTGGGATGTGAACCCACAACCTCCAGAAGCCAGAGTACTAGCCACTTGAGAAAGCACTCAGGCCTGAAACATTGGTAATATATCTTTACCTCCTATGGACACAGAAACCAGCTGAGGACCTTCAGCAGGTTTTTACTACTAGCCACCAAAATTCACCTGACGCTTACATTTTGGCTTTAAAACAAAAAGTCAGAACCTATTCTATGTCTGACTAATGGAACATTCCAACTGGAGCTCAAAGTTATTGAAATAATGCACATTTAATAAAATTAGAATTTTTTTTGCTGCATTACTTCTAGCCAGTCTGACAAAAGAACCATTATTTATGTTTACACCAAGGTGATGCATTTGCAAAGATAAGAATTCTCAATTTCAAAGTAACGTCAGACACCAACAATACAATCTCCTTTCCACACAGATAAAGGAGCAGAAGGTCATTTTTCTTTTTTTGTCTTGTCCACTTTTCTCCTAGGTCAATCTCAGAATAGGCATTGGGAAGAACTATCCACTGCTTAAACTGAATGAGTAAAATAGAGCCAGGTTTATACTCTATTAAATCAAGGTTTTCATTGCTGGAAAGGATCAATATCACAGTCAGAGATTCAGTGACTTCTAAATTGGGCAAGTAAATTGCAGCATTAACTAGGTATGTAATAATGTCATCTTTAATTACATTGAACTCACAGTAAACCAAGTCTGACCAAAAATTGGCCAAATTTGCTACAATGTCTTCAGTTTGAAGTATCAATGGGAGGAATATTTTATTACACAAACAAATGCTTGGAACTCTCAGCAGGTCAGGAAGCATACAACGAGGAGAGAAAAACAGCATTAAAATTTCACATCAACGACATCATCAGTCACTCTTTACATCCACTTGCTTCACAGGGTTGCTGTGGGATTATTGTTTGCTGAATCTTCATGAATGTTCACAAAAGTAAGAACTGTTCAAGGTGCTCAACAGCATTGTTCTTCCTTGTCTGTACCGAACCTTTTGTTTGCTAGTCTCACTGACCTGCACCCAGTCCATAGCCCGCCATACTCATCCCATCCATGTATGTCCAAGTTTATTTTAAATGTTAAAAATGAGCCCACTTTTCACACAGAGTTAGAATTTAACTTGGAGCTCGGTCACATTTGTGAATGGTGAGAATTTTAGTTCAGCTAAAATACAGAAGAGCAGAAAGATTTAGGAGTGACGGTACATCGTTCCCTGAAGGTAGAAACTCACGTGAATAGGGTGGTGAAGAAGGCTTTTAGTATGCTGGCCTTTATCAATCATTGCATGGAATATAGGAGTTGGGAGGTGATGTTGAGATTGTAGAAGACGTTGGTGCGGCCTAATTTGGAGTTCTGTGTGCAGTTCTGGTCGCCTAATTATAGGAAGGATATAAACAGGGTGGAGAGAGTGCAGAGAAGGTTGACCAGAATGTGACCTGGGTTTAAGCATCTAGAGTATAGGGAGAGATTGGACTGATTAGGTCTTTATTCTTTGGAGCGTAGAAGGTTGAGAGGGGATTTGATAGAAGTATTTAAGATTAGGAAAGGGATAGACAGAGTGGAGGTGGATAGACTATTTCCGTTAAGAGGAGGAAAGATTAAAACAAGAGGACATGAGTTAAGAATTAAGGGGCAGAGGTTTAGAGGTAACATGAGGGGGAACTTCTTTACTCAGAGAGTGGTAGCCGTGTGGAATGATCTTCCGGGAGAAATAGTGGCGGCGGAGTCAATTGTATTATTTAAGAAAAGGTTGGACAGGTATATGGATGAGAAGAAGATGGAGGATTATGGGCATTGTGCAGGGAGGTGGGGCTAGAAAGGGGTGTTTGGTTCGGTGCGGACTAGAAGGGCCTAATGGCCTGTTTCCGTGCTGTAATTGTTATGTTATATAATGATTTTGATAGTCATCCTTGAATCAAAAGCCAGAATGAATCACATGCGCCTGTCTATTTCTGACAAAAAGGGTCAGGTTTTTCTACAAACCATTGAATATTGCAGCACAAAGGAAGGCCCTTCAGCCCTTCTAGTCCACAATGATTATTCTCTCGTCCCACTGACATGCACCCCAACCATAGCCTTCCATACTTCCCCTATCCATGTACCTATCCAAATTTTTTTTAAATGTTAAAAATTGAGCCCGCATTCACCACCTCAGTTAGCAGCTTATTCCACACTTTCATTCTTTGCTTGAAGAATTTCCCCCTCACGTTTCTCCTAAACTTTTCCCCTTTTACTCTTAACCCATATCTTGTTTTGTACCTCACCTAAACTCAGTGAAAAAAATCCCTATTAATATTTACTCTGTCTATTCCCCTCAATTTTAAATTCATCTATCAAATCTCCCCTCATTCTTCTATGCTTCAAGGAATGAAGTCCTAACATGTTTAAATGTTCCCTGTACTCTGTTCCTGATGTCAGGGCAACATCCTAGTAAATCTTCTCTGCACTCTTTCTATCTTTGATCTTTCCTGCAGTTAGGTGACCAAAACTGCACATAATACTCCAAATTTGGCCTCATCAGGTTCTTGTACAATTTTATCATTGCATCCCAACTCCTATACTCAATACTTTGATTTATGAAGGTCAATATGCTACCTGTGATACCAATTTCATGGAATTATCTATCTGTATTCCCAGGTCCCACTGTTTTGCCGTACTCCTTAGTGCCCTATCATCCACAGTACATCTTTTCTTGGAATGTCCTTCCAAAATGCAACACTTCACATCTGTCTGTATTAAATTCCATATGCCATTTTTCAGTCCATTTTTGCAACTGGTCCAGATCTCTCTGCAAGCTTTGAAAACCTTCTTCGCTCTCCACAATGCCACCAATCTTAGTGTCATCTGCAAATTTGCAGATCCAATTTACTACATTGTTATCTATATCATTGATCTGGATGATAAACAACAGTCCCAGCACCAATTCCTGAGGCACACACTAGTCACAGGCCTCCAGTCTGAAAAGCAATCATCCACCACTATTCTGTGGCTTCTCCCATCTAGCCATTGTCAAATCTATTTCACTACTTCACCAGGAATACTTAACATCTGAACCTTCCTGACTCAGCTCTCATGCGGGACCTTGTCAACTGCCTTACTAAAGTTTATGTAGACTACATCCACAGCCTTTCCTTCGTCAACTTTCCTCATAACCCCCTTGGAAAACTCTACAAGACTGGCTAACCACAACCCAATGTGCACAAAACCGATGTTAACTATCCCTAATCAGTTTCTGGCTATCCAAATAAATGTATATCCGATCTCTTAGAACACCTTCAAATAATTTATCTTTTACTGACATCAGACTCACCAGTCTATAATTTCCAGGTTTACTTTTGGTGTCTTTTTTAAACAATGGGACAACGTGAGCTACCCTTCAATTGTCCTGCACCTCACCTTATGACTAAGGACATTTTAAATATTTCAGCCCGAGCCCCTGCATTTTCTACACTAGCCTCCCTCAAGGGAATATCTTGTCAGGCCCTGGGGATTTATTCACCCTATTTGCTTTAAGACAGCTGTAATCTGTATAGGTTCCATAACCTCACTGCTTGTTTTCCTGTGTCTGTTTCCTGAGTGAATACTGATGGGAAAAAAAAACATTTAAGCTCTCCCCAATTCTTTTGGCTCCATACAAAGCTGACCACTCTGATCTTCAAGGGGACCAATTTTGTCCCTTACTATCCTTTTGCTCTTAATGTACCTGTAAAACCCTTAAGATTTTCTGTCACATTGTTTGCAAAAGCGACATCATGTCTTCTTTTAGCCTACCTGATATCTTTCTTGAGTTTTATCCTGCATTTAAAAAAAACTCAAGTACCTCATTTGCTCTATATTGTCTATACCTGTTATACACCTGTCTTCTTCCAATCCAGATCCCCAATATCCCTATACCAAGATCCCTATGCCTTCTAATCTTGCCTTTGATTTTGACAGGACCATACTCTGCTCTCAAAATTTCACCTTTGAAGGTTCTCCACTTACTTCACACCTTCTTGCCTGAAAATAACTTATCCCAATCCACACATTCTAGATCCTTTCTCATTTCCTCAAAAATTAGCCTTTCTCCAGTTTAGAATCTCAGCCAGAAGCCCAGACCTCTCCTTCTCCATAATTAACTTTAAACTAATGGCATTATGATCACTGGACCCAAAATGTTCTCCTGTACATACTTCTGTCACCTGTCCTGACTTGCCTTGTCTCATTCCCTAAAAGAAGATCCAGTATCGCATTCTCTCTAGTTGGTACCTCTTCACCATGGCTTGTGCCTGGAAGGTAATCCCCACAACAGTATCCAAAATGGTATACTTGTTATTTGAGGGGAACAACCACAGGGGTGCCCTGTACTGCCAGCATATTCCCTTTCCCTCTCCTGACCATCACCCATTTAGCTTCCTCCTGTCTCATAGGTGACTAATAGCCCCTCTACCTCCCAAATGATCCAGAGTTCATCCAACTCCAATTCCTTAACTTGGCTTGTCAGGAACTGCAACTTGACACATTTCTCACAGATGAAGTCATCAAGGTTACTGACTTCCCTGATGATGACCCACATTCTGCAAGAGGAGCATTCACCTGCCTTGGCTGCCATTTCCACTGTTATGACTAGAAGAACAAAATAGATGATATCTAAAACCTGCCCTTACCTGTGCCTATCTGCTAAATCCTTTTGATTCCTTGAATAGGGTGTCACTTTCTTACTTCAACTCCTACTATCTCTCACATCTTACCTTTTCTCACCGAAGCCCATTGAGCCAAAGTCTGACTCAGTCCACTCGATGATCATACTGCTGAGCAGTTCCTCAATTTTAATAATGATACTCAGCTTCTAGCTGCTGCCTCGCCCCTTTTTTAAATTCTAACTGCCGCCACTTTTCAGGCCACCTGATCTCTCTTACTCCAATCAACTTCTTCCTCCAATCAGCTTCTGGCTGCTGCTTCGCCCCTTTTTTAAATTCTAACTGCCGCCACTTTTCAGGCCACCTGATCTCTCTTACTCCAATCAACTTCTTCCTCCAATCAGCTTCTGGCTGCTGCTTCGCCCCTTTTTTAAATTCTAACTGCCGCCACTTTTCAGGCCACCTGATCTCTCTTACTCCAATCAACTTCTTCCTCCAATCAGCTTCTGGCTGCTGCCTTTCCTCAGGCCACCTGATCTCTCTTACTCCAATCAACTTCTTCCTCCAATCAGCTTCTGGCTGCTGCTTCGCCCCTTTTTTAAATTCTAACTGCCGCCACTTTTCAGGCCACCTGATCTCTCTTACTCCAATCAACTTCTTCCTCCAATCAGCTTCTGGCTGCTGCCTTTCCTCAGGCCACCTGATCTCTCTTACTCCAATCAACTTCTTCCTCCAATCAGCTTCTGGCTGCTGCGTCACCCCTTTTTAAATTCGAAATGCCACCACTCCTCAGGTCACCTGACCTCTCTTGCTCCAATCAGCTTCTTCCTCCAATCTTTCCAGGGAAAATGAATGAAAACGAACTAAATGGAGCAATGCACAATAAAGAACAAACCAGAGACAAATGCAACACTCAAAAGTGAGTGATTTGAATCAATAATTTTTCCTGCATAAGAATTTTGTATGATTTTTGTTTGGGTAAGTTTGGAGCAACTTCCAAAGGACTGTGGTCTTGATTTATTGCCTGTACAGTTGGGATCAAACTCATCTGAGAGATCATCATGGTGAATTGCATTCAGGCTCAGAGTGAGAGAGAACATGCAAGGTGAAGTTATCATCAAGGGTTAAATCTGTGTAAAGACATCAGAGAATCAGTGGATATAGTTTGTAGCATTCGAAGTCTTTTTTTTTGTAGTTTCTTGTTACATTTTGAGCAATATGGCAATTTACATTATATTTATATGAAATCTGAGATGTTGAATTTATTTAGTTTTAATAAACATTGTAAAGAGTACCAGATTGTGCTATTTTGTGAGTCTTTGCTATTTATATTTGACAGGTTCAGGCCCATCTCAAAAAATAGGTATAAGGGAGAACTACCTGCACTGCTTAAATTAAATGGGTCAGATAGTACCAGGTTATGCTGATAGCAATCAAAATGTTTGCAAATGGAAAAAAAATCATGATTACAGTCAAAAATTCAATAACCTCTAAATTGGACAAGTTACATCGCAACTTCAAAAAGGTCAGTAATAATATATAACATCTCACTACATTCAATTATTTTTATATTATATTGGCTGTCCTTCGGTTCGAAGAAGACATGTTGTTGTGCAGTTTATCTGGAGACACGAAGGTGGCAGCGCGTGTCTTCAAAACTGGTGGAGGCGTCATAGCAATGGGATCTGTCAGCACCCACAGCTTCTCGTTCTCTTGGCTGGATTCCACAGTAGCGCTTGCGTGGACGACCTTGAAATCTCCTTCTGGTCTTCAGTTCACTATAGAGCAGCTGGTGAGGCATACAGTGTTGTCCATTTTGATGGCGTGACCACCCACCACATCTTGGCTCTGATGATCGGGGACTCAATGCTGGTAGACTTCATGTGATCCAAGACCTCCAGGTTGCAGACACGGTCTTGCCAATGGATGCCAAGAATGGAATAGTTGGCGTGCACGTGGAATTTCTCCAGTTGTTTGATGTGAGGCCAGTACAGAGTCCAGGTCTCACATCCATATAGAAGAGAAGGGATGACCACACTTCTCTAGACTTTTAGCTTTGTGGCCGTGTGGACGTTGTGTTGATTGAGCACTCTGGTACGCCTTCTCCCCAGACCCTCACTGGCCTTGCTGATCTTGGAGTCAATTTCTTTGTCCAACGACCCATCGCTTGAGATGATGGTCCCCAAATATTTGAAGCTGTTTACATTTGTCAGCTGTGTTGTCAACAGTGAATTTTGATTCTATGGTGTGGGTGTTTGGGACAAACTGATGGAGTACTTCAGTCTTGTTCAAGTTGAAGGTCAGGCCAAAGAGCTTAGCAGTATCTGAGAATTTGTTCAGCATTAACTGTAGATCATTATCTTTGTTCACCAAGAGTGCACAGTCATCGGCTAAAAGTGTTTCTTGAATGTAGAGGCATATCGTCCATGCATTCAAGTGGCGAAGGTCAGAGAAAAGGCTGTCCAGTCGATATCTGATGTACATGCCCTCCTCCAGACCTTGGACAGCATATGACCACATGCAAGTGAAGAATAATTTGAAGAACACTGGGTCGAGTACACAACCTTGGTTCACCACATGAGAAATGGCAAATGCAGCTGATGTATCACCTCTGCAGAGGACCCGTCCTATTATTCCATCATGGAGCAGCTGAATCATCTTTACAAATCTTCTAGGGCATCTGTAGTGTCTCAGGATGATCCAGAGAGCCTCCCTGTCGACATTGTCAAATGCCTTTGTCAGGTCAATGAAGACAGAGTAAAGAGGCTTGTTCTGCTCAATGCACTTCTCCTGAACTTGTCTCATGACAAATATCATGTCCATTGTACTCCGTTCTGGCCGAAAGCTGCACTGCTCCTCTGGGAGATTCCTTTCCAAGACAGTGACAAGTCTGTTCAGGAAGGTGCGGACAAAGATCTTGCCTGTGATGGACAGCAGTGAGATACCACTGTAGTTTCTGCAGTTTGATTTTCTTGCCTTATTTTTGTAGAGAGCAACGATGAGGTCATCGTGGAAGTCGTCGGTCATCGTGGAAGTCGTCGGGCATCTCCTCTGTGATTCATATGTCTTCCAGGATGTCTTGGAACACCTGTAATGCATTTGGGCTTAGAGCTTTGTATATCTTAGAAGGAATACTATCCTACCTTGTTGCTTTATTGAATTCATCTGCAAGATCGCTTTATTGATATTAAGGTATTATATTAATGTAATAAAATTTGACAAAAATAATAATCTTGGCTGATGCTATTTTAGTTTTATTGATTGAGCTGCCTAAATATTAATTTCCATAAACCATGTTAATGATGAATAATGTTTTTTTTTCCCAAACAGCATGCACTAAATGTATACAATTCGTTTGTCTCTGTAAAACCTGGATGTCAATATGCTTAGAAATGTCAGTTCAGAAGCAATACATTAACACTTAAATCTGTGGTAAAAAGAAAGCGATGTTGGATGTAAGGTTAATCAATGTTATGTTTCAATTAAAATGACTAATTTTACTGTTCAGATATACCCATACACTATCCTATTAAATGAGCTGTCTTAAGAATGCAAAGGGAGTAAAAGTCATTCTAATTTACTTCTGAAGGGATATGCTGTATTGTCAACATTAGTTATGGTTAATGTACTACAATTAAATGTATTATTATATACCAAAGCATTGGCTTTTTTTCCTGTTAAAGCACAATATTATCTTGTCATGCATTGCCCACTACAGTGTAGAGTAAAAATTTGTAGTTAACTAGATTATGATCATGTATCCTGATTTTAAGTGTTGGCTTTTTATATTTAAATAAAAAAAAATAGTTTAATGGAAAAATTAAAAGTAGAACTTGACAATTTCTTACACATTTTAATGAAAATGATGGCCAGGTTAATAAAATCCATTACATTACATATTTTCAACAGGAGCAAGATGAAATGAGCTGAAAAATATTGTCAACAATTCTGGTATAGCATCTCCAACTGATCAATATCTTTTCTCTCCTCTTTTAATATAACTACTTTTAAGCATTCTTAAGAAAATGGATTTTTAAAAAAAAAATTCACAGTTCTTTCCTTCTGATGCAAAATCACCGATGTGTAAAATTTATATTTTCCTTAAAAACTAAGATGAATTATATAATTACCCAATTAAGAACTGGAAATATTTTCATGCAAACAGTATTAGAAAATGTTTTGTTTGAATTCTTTTGTTGATAATTTGGTATTAATTTTAAATGATCATTTGCTGAATTCTTGCGAAAACATTGCACTAAAATGGTTGATTAAATGAAGAAGGCAATGCTTCGAGGAATGGTATAGCAGTAATATGAATTTAGGTGACAAAGCAGGGTTAAAATGAATGGCAAAGGAATGACAGGTAAAAGCTAGACAAGTTTGACCTTTAAAATACCGATACAAGAAGCTTTAAGCTTTTAAACTGTTAACAAGAGATATTACATCACATACACTAGCCCAAAGAAAGAAGCAGTTCTGTTGCTCAAAAGAGAATTGTAGAATTTTAACATTTAAAAGATATGTTTTTTTAAAAACCTCTCTAAAGCAATTATTCATGCACAATAGAGTCAATAAACCATGAGTAACCAAACGAAAGAGAATTGATTAGGTCCAAAAATGGAATACACAACTAGAACACAAATAGTAAGGGTTCATAAAGAGTAGATGATAGAAGCGTCAATGCAGGCATTACACAGGACAACAATTTTCTTCCAAAGGTTTGCTTCCTGAAAAATAATTGGGGATTATGATAGACAACTTCAAGCTGAACACAAGCATAATTTCAGATTTGTGGTATCACATAGGAAGTTAGAGACTCATTAATGTAATTTTTATTGAATTTAGCATGTTTAATCACATGGCGATGCTGACACATTGCATTAGTTCAACTGACCTAAAAATGTTTTGCCACTCATTTTCGTTTGCACTCAGCATCTGATTCCTCTCATGTCAGTGTCCATCAATAGTCAGCTAGCATTGATGAATTTTAGTTGACCTGATACTGACTAATTTATTATGGTCGCAATATTCTGGTAAAATCTTTCACCCAATGTTTGTCACTGACTGCACCAAGATCAAAAGGGAAGAAGTCCAAGGTTTCGTAAGTTTAAAAAAATTTTTTTTTTAAATTTTTCACACTGTGAACCATATCAACCAAAATATGTACAGATGTTTCTCATTAAATATACACAGTGGCATTTTCTCCCTTTTTTTCCCCCTTTCCCTCCCTCCCCTCTTCCCACCCCCCTCCAAAACCCATAAATATTCAACATATACAATACAATAAAAACATAAAACAATATCTTCACACGAAGGAAAATAAACAAGGAAAATACGTCATCTATTTGTTACACATTGAATCAAGTCGTTTTGCCTTCTTATCATTTTAGGGGATGGAGGTCCGAGGCAAGCTCTCTTTGTTATGTTACATGTATTGTTCCCAAATTTGTTTAAACAATGTGACTTAATTTTTTTAATTATATGTTATTTTTTTCCAATGGAATACATTTATTCATTTCCATGTACCATTGCTATACTCTCAGGCTTTCTTCTGATTTCCAAGTTGACATTATACATTTTTTTGCTACAGCTAAGGCTATCATAATAAATCTTTTTTGTGCTTTATCCAATTTGAGGCCTAATTTTTTTACTTCTTATGTTACTTAAAAGGAAGATCTCTGGATTTTTTTGTATGTTATTTTTTGAGATTTTATTCAATATCTGATTTAGTTCTTTCCAAAATGTATTCACTTTCGTACATGCCCAAATTGCATGTATTGTTGTTCCCATTTCCTTCTTACAGCAAAAACATCTAGCTGATAATGTTGGATCCCATTCTTTTAATTTTTGAGGAGTAATATATACCCTGTGTAACCAATTATACCGTATCATGCATAACCTTGTGTTTGTTGTATTCTTCATAGTTCCAGAACATAACTTTTCCCATGCTTCGTTTTTTTATCTTTATGTTTAAATCCTTTTCCCACTTTTGTTTAGGTTTATAGCTTATTTCATTATTTTCCTTATCTTGCAGCTTAATGTACATGTTCGTTATAAATCTTTTAATTATCATTGTGTCTGTAATCACATATTCAAAGCTGCTTCCTTCTGGTAATCTCAATCTGTTTCCCAATTTATCCTTTAAATAAACTTTCAGTTGATGATATGCAAACATTGTACCATGAGTTATTCCATATTTGTACTTCAACTGTTCAAATGTTAATAAATTATTTCCCAAAAAAACTATTTTCTATTCCTTTGATTGCTTTTCTCTCCCATTCTCTGAAGGAAAGGTTATCTATTGTAAAAGGGATTAGTGGATTTTGCATCAATAATAATTTTGGTATTTGGTAATTCATTTTTTCCTTTCTAATTGGATCTTCTTCTATATAGTAAGTAAATGATGCAATACTGGTGAGCTTTTATATTGCACCAACTTTTCATCCCACTTATAAAGTATATGTTCTGGTACTTTCTCCCCTATTTTGTATAGTTCTATCTTAGTCCAGTCTGGTTTTTCCCTTGTCTGGTAAAAACCTGATAAACACCTTAATTGTGCGGCTCTATAATAATTTCTAAAGTTTGGTAACTGCAAACCACCTTGGTTATACCTCTCTGTTAATTTATCTAACGCTCCCCTTGGTTTCCTCCCTTTCCACAAGAATTTCCTTATTATTCTTTTTAGTTTATTAAACAATTTTTCTGTAAAGGGAATTGGTAACATTTGAAATAAATATTGTATCCTTGGGAACACGTTCATTTTAATGCAGTTTACCCTCCCTATCAACGTTAGTGGTAATTCTTTCCGATGTTCTAAGTCTTCCTGCAATTTCTTTATTAGTGGCTGATAAATTTAGTTAGTACAAGTGGCTTAGGTTATTATTTAATCTGATACCTAGGTATCGGATTGCTTGTGCTTGCCATTTAAATGGTGATTCTTTTTTTAAATTCTGAATAATCCGCATTACTTATTGTCATCACTTCACTGTTCTTTGATATTTCTCCATATTCCTTCAATTTCTTATGTAATTCTTTTATTGATATCTCTGGTTCTGTTAGGTATACTATAATGTCATCTGCAAATAAGCTGATTTTATACTCCTTCTCCTTTATTTTTATCCCTTTTATTTTATTTTCTATTCTTATCAGTTCTGCCAAAGGTTCTATTGCTAAGGCAAACATTGAGGGGGATAATGGACATCCCTGTCTAGTTAACCTACTTAATTTAAATTGGTTCGATACATATCCATTTACTGCTACCTTCACCAATGGTCCATTATACAATGCTTTAATCCAATTAATATATTTTTCTGGATTGAACTTCTGCAATACTTTAAATAAGTAGTTCCACTCTACTCTGTCAAAGGCTTTTTCTGCATCTAAAGCAACAGCCACTGTTGGTTTCTTATTTCCTTGAACTGCATGAATTAGATTAATAAGTTAACAGACATTATCCGCTGTTCGTCTTTTCTTAATAAATCCAGTTTGATCTTGTTTTACTATTTTTGGTACACAATCGGCCAACCTGTTTGCTAATAATTTCGCTATTATCTTATAATCTGAGTTAAGTAAAGATATTGGTCTATATGATGCTGGTGTTAATGGATCCTTCCCCGTCTTTGGTATTACTGTAATTATTGCTGTCTTACATGAATCTGGCAAGTTTTGTGTTTCTTCTACCTGGTTCATTACTTCCAGGAGAGGAGGAATTAATAACTCTTTAAGTGTTTTATAAAATTCTATTGGAAATCCATCCTCTCCTGGTGTTTTATTGTTTGGCAGCTTTTTTAATATATCCTGTACTTCCTCTATTTCAAATGGTTTTATTAGTTTGTTTTGTTCCTCTTCTTGCAATTTCAGCAGTTCAGTTTTGGCTAAAAACTCCTCTATTTTATCATCTTTCCTCTCGTTCTCAGTTTGGTATAATTGTTTAAAATTCCTTAAAGTTTTCATTAATCTCTGTTGGGTTATATGTAATTTGTTTATCCTTTTTCCTTGATGCCAATACAGTTCTTTTAGCTTGTTCTGTTTTAAGTTGCCAGGCTAATATTTATTGTGTTTTTTCTCCCAGTTGATAATGCTTTTGCTTTGTTTTCATTGAGGTTTGATGTATTTGAAGCAAGTTGTCAATCATCTGGATGTAGTTTGGTGCTCAGTCATGCCAAGAAAATTCTCAACAACATCTTTAAATGCCTTCCACCTATTACCTCTTACCTGTTAACCTGTGCCCCTCCACCTGCCACCTCTCTCCTCTTCTCTCCACCTGCCTGCTTTTAACTCAGACACGAAATATTAGTTCCCCTTTACTTCCCATTGATGTGTGATCTGCTGAGTTTCTCCAGCATTTTTGTGCTTTCCAGTACAATCCCAGTCACTGTAATACTCCAGAAACAAGATAGGAACTTGATAGTAATTATTTAAAATAAATATTTTCTTCACACATTTCAATTTTTTTCAGTTTTGGCAGACTTCTAAACCAAGGACTTTAATCCTTCTGTTTACATTTTCCAATGAGGAAACGCTCATGGAAGTTTCTGTTTGGATTCCTGGTTTAAACTCTGTTGGATTTGTGTCCATGACCTAATGTTGCAGTTGAGTGGGTGGCAGATGTAGGGGCAGTAGGAAAACCAAAAAGGGTCATGACTGCATTTCATAAATTGTTGTTCACAATAAATTACATTTCCCTTGGCTTTTCACTGGCAGTCATTAACAGAAACTGTCAGCATTTCCTTTTAAAGTGAGACCAATCATTCAAAAGACCTAGTGGCCCATAAATTAAACTGGAAGACATCTACTCAATATATTGTTTCCTCCCAAAGCTGTACATATTGCCTTGTCATTAGTTTAAACACAACCAATAGAATATTTGCTAGACTGGTACCATTTTTTCTCAAGAAAAGAAAACCAATATAGGTTTGTTTTACTTTAAGTGAATTGGATACAATTCATTGACTTTGAGCTAAATACGAGCTTGTAATGATTTCTCTTCTTTCATTGTTTGTTTAACTGAAAACAAGTGTCTGTTTTTCAAGAGAATCATTCTTTTGCTGTCGTTACATTCTGCACAATAAAATGCACTAGGTGCAGGATCTATTTTGTGGGATAACAGAATAAGCAAGAAGCTACTGTACAAAAATAGCTTTATCACTTTCAAATACTGATTTAAGATGAGAAACTAAATGCTGCCTGAATTCTCACACACGTCTCTTCTTTAATTAATCTGGTACAGTCCTACAACAAATGAAGCACAGAGATTCAAGATTTATTTTAATTTGAGCCAATGCATTTTCTTGGTGAAAAATGATCAGTATCCAAGCACAACTGTTTGGCTGTCTCTGCCTCATTTTCCTTATTACACATTCGTGTCCTATCTATATTCAGAAATCCACCCATTTAAAATTGAAAATAATTCTGACAAAAATGTACACGAATCTTACATATAATCACAGTTGGTGGTAATGATTTTTTTTGAGCTAAATAAAAAGCTGTTGAAAATTTACATAAGGAAGCAACATTTAATTTTAATGCTACATTAAAAGAATGCTTCTAGTATTTTATAAGCATTTGCATTTATCTTCCAAATCATTTAAATTATTACAGCATCCCATGCATTAGTCACACCATGGGAGATGGTAATGATCCTGTAAATCATATTTAAAAGCTAACTTTAGTTTACCAAGGCTGAGATATCATACCTATTATAATATGCATTATGGCCAAAATAGTATGATAATGTAGTTTATTTATAGTTGTGCTACCATTTATAGAAATTTCTCTGATAATAAAATGATTGGCAAATGGGAAAAGATACAGGTGTCTATCCTTTTATCCGGGATTCCGAACACCACCAACCTCCAAAAATTGGCACTCTTTTCGGTAGATGATATCTGCTCATCATAGAAGGAGTTTGGTGCCAAACATAACCCAATGTGACCCTTGCTCAACTCCCACATTCTGCGTCGATAATTTGTGGCATCATCATCTAATAAGAGGCCCTTCGTGGTGCACGCCGTCCATATTAGTGCGACTATCACTTTATAAGAGCAACTCCTGCCAGGTGCTGTCGCTGATTAGCGTGATGGTAACTTTATAAGAGCCCCTCCCTGTTGAGCATCGTTGCCACTTTCCTTCTCACTCAATGCTACCCCAGTCAGAAGCCAGATTGAGCCAGTTTTATTTTGAAGTTTGAAATTAAAAAATGTTTTTAAATGCTAGTGATTTTATGGTCTTTCTTAATCTAAATTCATCCTTCACAATTTTGAAACAACATATTTCCTTATAGGGACCACCATTTTAAAATGATTCCAAAATCTGGAAGATTCCAAACAACAATAGGTGTCAGGTCCCAACGATCCCTGATAAAAGGTTACGTACCTGTATTGAATTCAACAAATTTTCCTGCAATATTTACTAATTCTTACATGAAATAGCACCAGTTGTAATAGGCATAAGCACATTTAAATTATAAATACTTTATATGGGGAAAAAAACTCCATCTACATAATATCTTATTTTCCAAAATATAATCACCTATGGGATCAAAGTTCACCATTTGCAACTGCACTGTAATTCATTCAGCATTTGGCCTCTGCTGGAGAAGAGGATCAGTAGATTTGCAGCCACTCATTAAATTTTAGATTTGTGATATAGGGGCAGTGCATTTATCGAACATAAAATTGATTGAAAAATAAATCGTGCTGCACATGAACACCTAAACAATCAGTTAGCAAAAAGCAGTGATGCAAAATGATTTGCCATCTCCGCACTTGGCATGATTCTGAAGCAAAATACCTTCTGAAGAATTGGAGAAAAATGTTTTTTTTTGTTATTTAATATAATTAATTTTTAGCAAATCATTGTTGAAATAAGTGATCTTGAAGGCTCTTCTATGCATCCTTCAAAATGCATCTTAGAAAATAAGTTTTAAAAAAACTGTAGGAAGAATAGACTTAATTTGAAGTTTCATGGTTGCTTCATCCATGAAGAGATATGTAATATGTAAAACATACAATAGGGACCCAGAAAGTAATTTTAAAAAAAGCCTAATTGTGGTGCACTGAGGTAGCAGCAAGCAAGCACAAACTCAGAAAAGACCAGTTCATGCCTTGGTGGCTCCCCATGTGACTGGCTCAGGAGGGGCCTCCTCAGGTCTCGATTCAGGTCAGCTGATTGACAGCCGGCTAGGTGGAGTCAGCCCCTTAGGTGGTCTTCCTGTAGGTACGGAGATCACCCCCTGCAGTTGGCTAATGGTCATATCACCACACTAATTAAAACATAATACGAGGAAGAAACAAGCTTTGACTATTTCTAAAAGTGCTGGGTATAGTTTATTTTGGTTTAGATCAAAGCAGCACAGGTAATATAAATTTAATTCGGCTTTATTCTGCAAACAGAAGAGTTTTTTCCACATTCATTTGTCAACATGTCTTTCGTTTTACAAGTCAATCGCGCTGGGTTGCAGAGCTTTGATTATCTTTGACTTTCCTGGTCTTATTACATTGCCTGTTTAACAAGTATAATAATCAAATTTTAAAATAGTTAAATTTAGAATGAAACCTGAACATTTGGCATCTTCTATAGTTAAGTTTAGAATAGTTAAGTTTAGAATGAAACCTGAACATTTGGCTTTCATTGATTCTCGGAAACATTCCAGTTTAATTCTATAGTAGTAATTCTCTTGCCAAATTAAGTTGCACTTCCCATTTGTCTTTATTTGGCAGAAGGCCAATATCATGTTCCTTTCCTGATCAGCCCCTTTTTTTTATTAACCTATGCTGCTAGGCCTGGAGAGTTTGAAGACAAGAAATGTTGATCTCATTATTGGAGCTCCCTTGTTCCTGTAGGGTTAAAAGGTGTCAATGTGGAGTGCCTTCATAATTGTTAAGGTAATTATCTGGAGGGAGAAAGGGAGAGGGGGTAGAAGGAAGGAAGGATTCAAACAATTTTTAGATAAGAAAACTGCTGACTTATTAATGGAACAGAGATAAGCAATAACCATGAAAATAAATATTTTATTCTTCAGCTTTAATTGAACTTTTTAACTCAATGTAAGGTGCTAGTAATAGGGAAGCAGACTTAAATAAGAAAGACTGCAGTGAAACTTCAAGTATCATCAATAACACTGACACTCTTTTATAGTAATGGTGCAAATATTAATGACATAATACATGTAGTGATCTGGGATTCACTTGAAGTGTCCTGTACTGACGACTGGCCCCAGCTCCCGGCTCCTCCCTCGGGAGCCTGTATATAACCCTGGTTTCCCGCCTAAACCCTGAACCCCTCTGAAGCCTGTTCATGAACCCTACCTGTGTCGTAAGCTAATAAAAGCATTAGTTCTCCCTCCAGTCGAGTGTGAGTTTTTATCAGCGCTACAATTTTATTAGCTTACAAACAAGGATGGAGGTGTTGCTCAAGCTCGGTATGCTGTTGATAGACCCCCCCCCCTAGTCCCCCGACTGACGAGTTTGCATATTGGCTCGACTGCTTCCAGGTCTACCTGAGGGTGACCAGGGATGTCTTCCACACACATGAACTCTGGAGGTCAGCGCTCATCTCTACCTGCTGGATCTGCAGACACTGGCTAAGAAGTGCAGGTATGAGGCTGCTTTGGGCCACATCCAGGAAGATTAACAGATTTGGGACACCCTGGTCGCAGGGGTCCACTTGAGGTACGTGAGGCAGTGGCTGCTCGAGTCGGGAAGGAAGGATCTCACTCGCCATGACAAACTGGCCAAACCATTGGAACAGGCCAGTCTCGAGAACGATGATCTGGAGGCCAGCGAACTCACACTCTCAGGTGAGCACCTCCAAGGACCGGCTGCTCCTGCTACAGCGGCCCCGCTCTAACAGCTGCCGCTTCCCAAGCACGGGAGTACTTTTTCTGCGGCAAGGAACAGCACCTCTATGCCCGCTGCCCAGCCAAAGACTCGGCATGCTCTAGCTGTGGGAAGAAGAGACACTTGGCGAGGGTCTGCCGCAAAAAGGGAGGTCTGGGAAAGTCCATGGCCTTGTTCTGCTCCCGGATCCGATTCCAGCCACAAATCATCTGCGCCGGACTCGCCTGAGATCACCTGCTGCACAACCCGCTGCCTACGGAAATGGCGCAAAAATGCTCGGTGGCCATCTTGCAGCGGCCTGATTTTGAATTCAGCACCATCATCATCGTCAGAGGAGGAAGGAGGGGGGCCATCTTGCATCACCACGGGATCAGCATCATCTTACCTGCACAGGTCAACTCAGAATGGAGGGGGCCACTTGAGGGAAGAGCATGGTGTCTCCAGCGACCTGGCTTCGCTGGTCCTCGACCAGAATAGACCTCACCGGCTCAACGGTGACGGTGAAGGTAAATGGACATTCAACCAAGTGCCTGATTGACACGGGCTCCATGGAAAATTTCATAGACTCATGGACTGTGCAAAAATATAACTTAAAAATGTACCCCTCTAATTACCAAATCTTCCTAGCATCCCAGTCCCATTCGGCACGGGTACAGAAACATTTCATCTGTCATTGGAAACGGAGGGTTGGGGGGCAGAATTTTGTAAATTTCGCATGTACATTTTAGATGAATTGTATTGTTGGGCCTGGACTTCCTGTGTCACCTTAAAAGCATAATCTTGGAGTTTTCTGATCCCCTTCCCCCAGTAATGGTTCAGAACGGAGGGCCCTTTGTGATGATGTTATGGGGGGGGTCCTATTATACTGACTGTTTGCTATTGGCTATGGCTGTAGAGATACTCCACCTGACTGGTGATGGAGTATGATGGAGATGCTTTCCCACTGGCCAGTTTAGTGGTGGTTATCTTTGTCTCTTTGGCTTGGCTTCGCGGACGAAGATTTATGGAGGGGGTAAAAGTCCACGTCAGCTGCAGGCTCGTTAGTAAAAGCCCAGTATTAGTATAACACTTGTCTGTCTGGTCCATGTCTATGACAAATCACCCTCAAAACCAGAAACCACTTGCAGCCTCTTCATGCTGAACATCGAACAACTCCCCCCCCCCCCCATCTCTGTTCCCAAACCTGTCTGCCTGGAGAGCACAAGTGGTGGTAGTAAAGGGGGAAAACAAGTCCAGGTTAGTGATTGACTATAGCCAAACAATTAACAAATATATACTCCTGGACGCAAACCCCCCCTCTCTCGCATTTTGGATATGGTGAACGACATCACGCAGTATCAGGTCTATTTGACCATCGACCTGAAAGCTGCCTATCACCAGCTGCAAATCCATTCCAAGGACCGCCTGTACACAGCATTTGAGGCTAACAGTCGACTCTATCAGTTCTGAAACATCCCATTCAGTATTACCATGGGGTCTCTATTTTCCAATGGCAGATGGGACAGGATGGTGGACAAGTACGGGTTGAAGGCTACCTTCCCCTATCTCGAAAATGTCACCATCTGTGGCCACACCATGGAAGACCATGATGCCAATCTCCAGAGTTTTCTCCATGCGGCGAGAGCCCTGAACCTCACCTACAATTCTGACAAATGTATATTCAGGACTATATGACTGGCTATCCTTGGCTACGTGGTGCAGAATGGCATCATTGGCCCCAACCCCTTGTTAGAGCTTCCCCTTCCCAGAACCACAAAGGCTTTGAGGAGATGCCTGTGGTTTTTCTCATATTACCCCCAGTGGGTCCCTCAAGAGGTTTGTCCCCTCTCAAAGGCCACCCATCACTTTCCCCCTTTCAGCTGAAGCCCAGACGGCTTTTCATTACCTCCAAAGTTACATTGCGATAGCCCCCATGCATGCAGTGGACGAGAATGTACCTTTCCAAGTGGAAAGTGATGCTTTGGATGTAGCTCTGGCCGCTACTCTCAATCAGGTGGGCAGCTGGTTGCCTTTTTCTCACGGATGCTTCAAGGCTACAGGCTCTGGAACCTGTCTGCGGAAAAGGAGGCTCAGGGCATTGTAGAAGCCGTAAGGCACTGGAGGCATTACCTGGGTGGTAGAAGATTTACGCTCCTTATGGAACAGCGGTCTGTCGCATTCTTGTTCAGGGACATAATCAAGAATGACAAAATTGCTAGGTGGAGGATCAAACTCTCCACCTACAGTTTTGACATCACCTTCCGACCAGGGGCCCTTAACGACCTTTCAGATGACTTGTCCAGGGGATGCTGTGCCTGCGCACACACCGGTCAACTGCATACCATACACAATGTTCTTCCATCCAGGGGCCACCCACATGGCTCATTTTGTGAAGTCCTACAATTTGTGCTACTCAATAGAAGATGTCAGGGAAATGACCAGGTCATGCCAGGTCTGCGCTGAATGCAAGCCGCACTTTAATCGTCCTGCGAAAGTGCACCTGATTAAATCATTCAGGCCCTTTGAATGGCTCAGCGTCAATTTTAAGGGACCTTTCCCCTCCACGAATAAGAACACCTACTTTCTCTCGGTCATTGATGAGTACTCCCGCTTTCCGTTCACCATTCCATGCCCAAACATGTCCGCTTCATCTGTTATGAAGGCCCTAGTCTCTATTTTCACCCAGTTCTGGTATCCCGGCTATATTCATAGCGACCAGGGTTCTGCCTTCATGAGCGAAGAGCTGCATCAGTACCTGCTGGTGAAGGGCATCGCATCCAGCAGGACTACCAGTTACAACCCCTGGGGGAAACGGGCAGGTTGCAAAAGAGAATGCCATGATCTGGAAGACTGTCAAACTTGCTCGGAAGCAAAGAGGCCTTCCAGATTTGCATTGGCAGAATGTCCTCCCCATCGCTCTCCACTCAATTCAGTTGCTACTGTGCATTGCATCCAATGCTACTCCGCACGAGCTCATGTTTACATTCGACAGAAGGTCGACATCAGGGTCTACACCTCCAGCCTGGCTCACAAGTCCTGGTCTGGTCCTTCTCAAGAAGCATGTGAGGAGAAGCAAGACCCACCCCGGATGGAAAGGGTGAAACTGCTCCATGCCAACCCCACGTATGTCTATATGGAGTACCCGGATGGCAGGGAGGACACCGTCTCCAACAGGGATCTGGCACTCACTAGAACTGAGGATTTGTTGCCTCAGGTGCTCCATGAGTTACCTAGCTTTTTATTCCCACCCCTGCCCAGGGCCTCAGGGGACCCAGTTCAGGAGGAGAGTGAAGCCCCCTCTATCATCCAACCGGAGCCCCAATCCATTACCCTTCCATCACAGGTGGACCAGGAGACTCAAGGAGCCCAAGACCCCCCTCCCCGGTGCTAAGGCACTCCACCAGGATCTCCAGACCCATGGACCACCTGAATCTGTAAATAGTATTGTAAATATTTCTCTTCTGTGTCAATTACCGATTGTAGTGTAAATAAAAGCTCACACTTGACTGGAGGGAGAACTAACGCTTTTATTAGCTTACAACGCAGGTAGGGTTCATGAACAGGCTTCAGAGGGGTTCAATATTTAAGCGGGAAACCAGGGTTATATATGGGCCCCCGGGAGAAGAACCAGGTGGCGGGGCCAGCCGTCAGTACAGGACACTTCTATTGAATCCCAGTTCACTACAATGCACTTGCAGAAAACTGGCAAGTTCTCAATCTACAGGGTGCAATCTTGATGCCATGTGCAGACTCATTCAGTAAGATGCATGAAACTGCATTAAAATGCCTCTGGATAACTATATCCTGAGGAAGAAACAGAAATAATCCATCTATATGAATGGATGTTTTCGATCAGAACTCGGCCTTTCAACACCAAATATGTATTGAATTTTTAAACTAAATGCATTCACATGATTAAAATATCAAATAAAACTGAAAGGCCTTGTAGGTAGACTGATCATGAAAGAAGGAAAGATGTAAGAATATATGAACAAAGTACAGTGAATCCCTGGAATTCAAGCAGCCAGCACAAAAATTACAGAACATAAATCGGTAAAAAATACTAAAATTTAAAATTGGCGCCCCTTAGTGGTCAGTTCACCAATCACGCAGCACACAATCTCAAGTAACTGGGAATTTCATTTATCCGGCATCTACAAATCCCCAGAGGTGCCAGACACCAGGTATTTAACTATAAATTTAGTCCAACCTGAAGAAATTAGAAGAATGGGATGTGATCAGTTGCCAATTTTTCCACTCAGCTAACTGACTTCAATGAAAAATAAAAGCAGATAGGACATACTATCGACGACCAATCTGATCAAGACAAGTACCCATTAGTTCACTTCAATTTATTAAAAGGCAAAGCATTTGTTGAAGTCAATGAGATCGGATTGAGGCTGAATATAATGTGTAACAAGATGTGGTGCTTCGAGAAGTTCAAGTTTGTGTTTGTTAGCATCATAGTTGCCCATTCAGAGCCAGCTCTTCAGCGCTTGACGTCCTGCTTTGCGGAAACTGCCAAAATGTTTGGCCTGGAAGTCAGCCTGAAGAAAACTGAGGTCCTCCATCAGCCAGCTCCCCACCATGACTACCAGCCCCCCCACATCTCCATCGGGCACACAAAACTCAAAACGGTCAACCAGTTTACCTATCTCGGCTGCACCATTTCATCAGATGCAAGGATCGACAATGAGATAGACAACAGACTCGCCAAGGCAAATAGCGCCTTTGGAAGACTACACAAAAGAGTCTGGAAAAACAACCAACTGAAAAACCTCACAAAGATAAGCGTATACAGAGCCGTTGTCATACCCACACTCCTGTTCGGCTCCGAATCATGGGTCCTCTACCGGCACCACCTACGGCTCCTAGAACGCTTCCACCAGCGTTGTCTCCGCTCCATCCTCAACATCCATTGGAGCGCTCACACCCCTAACGTCGAGGTACTCGAGATGGCAGAGGTCGACAGCATCGAGTCCACGCTGCTGAAGATCCAGCTGCGCTGGATGGGTCACGTCTCCAGAATGGAGGACCATCGCCTTCCCAAGATCGTATTATATGGCGAGCTCTCCACTGGCCACCGTGACAGAGGTGCACCAAAGAAAAGGTACAAGGACTGCCTAAAGAAATCTCTTGGTGCCTGCCACATTGACCACCGCCAGTGGGCTGATAACGCCTCAAACCGTGCATCTTGGCGCCTCACAGTTTGGCGGGCAGCAGCCTCCTTTGAAGAAGACCGCAGAGCCCACCTCACTGACAAAAGGCAAAGGAGGAAAAACCCAACACCCAACCCCAACCAACCAATTTTCCCTTGCAACCGCTGCAATCGTGTCTGCCTGTCCCGCATCGGACTGGTCAGCCACAAACGAGCCTGCAGCTGACGTGGACTTTTTTACCCCCTCCATAAATCTTCGTCCGCGAAGCCAAGCCAAAGAAAGAAAGTTGAGGCTGTGGAAGAAATCAACTCGGTGAACTGACAAAAGCATGGATGGAGTAGGTCTTTGATGATATCAAGGGAAAAGCAGGTACTCAAAGGAAGATGGAAATAAGTGATATTGATGAAGCCTAAATGATAGAGTTCAATGATCAATGGCAGGTCAAATAGGTTAATTGCCTTCAGGTAACCTTGAGGTAACATTACCAATAAATTAAACAGGGATGAATGATTTCCATTCCCTTGATGCTGATGTAAACTGCATAGAACGAGAACAGGGTGCAAATAATAATTTGGTGCAGAGGAGGAAGAAAATGTTGCCTTGTGCCTCAGAAACTCCTGGTGGTTCTTGTCAGCTCCAGGCAGCAAGTCTTTAAAATGTGTGTTTAATATAAACTAATATGGACAAATTAATTCAGATAGAACAAAAATAATTAAAGTCAGTTGAAATAAATGGAAACCTGAACAAACTGAATATGTAAAACAAGATTTGATAAGGGTGTAAGCAAGGTAAGTGACATTAATGTTAGATGCTGAAGATCCCAGAAATAATACTGTAGTTTATCTGCATCTTTAGGAATTTTTGATCAGTGCTAATGAGTTGGAGCCTGAGCGGTTTACATGATACTGCCTCATTGAAGAAGAGAACTACCTGGACAGGTTGATCTCAGAAGCAGTCACATGACTTACTTTGGTAGTAGCCGGAATAAAAGCAATGGCCAGAGATGGATTGCTAAGGTGATTCAATATGTAATGTTAGGGTAGCTTCACCTTTCAACTTATCCATCAGATGCCAGACACCTGCTGCCTCAATAATGTGATCAAAAACTGTGGAGGGGATGTGCAACCTGCCTATGGCACCATGGCAAACCATTCAGCAGAAGGGAATGAAAAGTAAGGCTGGAATGAGAAGAGACAACAATTTCAAAGGGGATGATGACAGCCCCTGCAGCCAAAAATGTGAGTCCTGAAGCCTGTGATTCCTGTCCAGTGCCAGAATTAGATGTATTTATCCATCAGCTCCCAAGCAAAGCTCAGTCTCATTGGGATTCCTCAGCCCCACAAAGGGAAGTCCACCTCTGCGATCCCACATCAAGCAAACCTAGTTTTAGATCTGATTCTTTGATTTATTTGCATGCTCAATCTAGATATTAGGAAGAGAATGGAAAGCTCAGTTACTTTATAGTTCTTTTACTTTTTAGTTTTGTTTTAAATATTCTATTATAGAGTTTAAAGATTCCATTTAAAAAGAAAATTCCTTTTTAAATTATTTGAAACTATTGTAATAATTTTACATGATATGTATGGTTAAAACATTCTCACAAAACCAACCACATTGATGCAATGATCAAAAAAGCACACCAATGCCTTTTACTTTTTCAAAAGACAAAAGTAAGTTCTCAATGTATCCTTCAAAAGTTTCTGCAGATGTACCTTTGAAAACGTACTTTCCCAGTGCTGAGCAAAAATACTGAAGACATCCCGTCCCAGAAACAATCTAATTTCCCTCCTCTCATTGGGGTGAATGGCTCAAAAATGTGAAATTGCTTACCAATAGGCTTAAAGAGAGTTTCTTTCCTGCCGACATCAGGCTTCTGAATGAACTTCACAACAGAGTTTTCATGCTACCAACGATTGATACTTTTTCCACTGTAACTCTACACTCTGCCATTGTGCTTTTGTTCTTTACGTGGCTTTCTTTTTTAATACTTTTATTAGTTTTACACAAATAAACATATATGTACAAAATATTTATGGAATGCACAATAAGTGACAAATTACATAGCTCAGCAAAAGATAAAGGTACATAAAGTGCATCCATAATACAAAAGTGCATCTAATAATAATTTTATCACGGAAAGCTCTGTCTTTAAACCCCATCCCCAACCCAATGTTGTATGACAAAAAAATATACTTCATTCCTGTGGTAAAATAGCTAAGTCCTGAAATTCAGGATTTATATTATGCCTAGAGGTTGTAGAAATAATTCAAGAATGGTCCCCACAACATTTGAAACTTTATATTTGAGTTATTGAGTAATGAATCTTTTCTAAATTTAAGCAGGACATAATGTCCATCAACCATTGAGCATGAGGCTCGGGAATCACGTGATGGAGTAATGGCCGGTAGGAGAATACCAGTCCTCTCCAGAAAAGAAGGAAAAAAGTAAAGAAAAAGCAAAGCCACAGACACGCAAACCACAACAAATAAAAAATAAAGGTGTGGAGGAAATGGCACCAAAGAAAGAAAAGCCAAAAACAACGGGAAGAAAAGAAAAAGGAAAGATGCCGGAAGAGAAAGGTGAAGGCCTTACCTGTACGAAGAGGCAGGGACCTGCCGTGGAAAGAGGAGCCCACTCCTTGAGGTCAGTGGAAACCCCGAAGGGTTGCGACCCACCGAACGCAGGACTACAAGGATGGCTCACGGAGCCAAACAGAAGTGCGTAACCGCGCATGCGCGAGGAATAGCGCATGCGCGATGCGCACGACAAAGACAACACCAACGGGAGGGGGTACCAGCTGTGGAGTGGAACTCCACAGCTTGAACAGCTGAGAAAGACCCGACAGCAGGGCTCCCAGCAGGAAGATATAGAAACTAACGGGAACAGGAGGGAGGAGAATGAAAAAAGGAAATCAGAGACACAGCAGATGACCAGCCCAGAGGAAGAGGACCAACATCAAAACACCATTAAAAAAAAACCCAGCAAACTGAGATAAACAGCCCAACAAGAAAGTCAGAAGAGACACAGATACAAGGAAGAGAGGTAGAGGACACAGGTCTTGGAGTGGACACAGGGGAAGAGGAGGGAGAACATCAAGCTCTGCACAGAGAAATAGAAGATAAAGGGAATGGACTGTACATAGATAGAAAATTTTTTGAAGAATATATGGAAGCAGTAAAAGAATGGCAAACACGAGAATTTAATGAAATAAAAAGAAGAATAAAAGGTACAGAAGAAAAAGTGAGTAGATTAGAGATGGTCATGACAGAAGTAGGGAAAAGAGAAGACAAGGTGGAAGAACAAGAAACAGCCGTAGAAATGGAAGTGGATGACTAAAAAGGAAATTGGAAGAATCTGATAAAAAAAGTTAAAGAAACACAGGAGTTGTTAGCTCAGAAGATGGATATAATGGAAAACTATAATAGGGGAAACAATATAAAATAGTGGGCCTTAAGGAAGATGAAGAAGGCAAAGATATGAAAGAATTTATAAAAGAATGGATCCCCAGGGTCCGAGGAATGCCAGAAATACAGGAAGGAACAGAAATAGAAAGGGCACACAGAACATTAGCCCCAAAACCACAGCCACAACAAAAACCAAGATCCATTCTAGTAAAATTCCTGAGATATACGACAAGAGAAAATATATTGGAGAAGGCAATGAAAAAACTGAGAGAAGACAAAAAGCCATTGGAATACAAAGGTCAAAAAAAATGTTTCTACCCAGACATAAGTTTTGAGCTCCTGAAGAAGAGGAAGGAGTTTAACCCAGCAAAATCGATCCTTTGGAAAAAAGGCTATAAATTTATGTTAAGGTATCAAGTGTTGCTTAAAATAATTATCCCGGGGCAGCAAAGCAGACTGTTCTTGGATCTGGAGAAAGCAAGAGAATTTGCAGAATGCCTGCAAAACAGACAGAGAGAGATGAAGAGATGTAACAAGAACAAGAATGATGACAAACTTAATATAAAGAAGAAAAATAGTGTATAAGTAAGAACTAAGAAGGGGAAGAAAGGAAGTAAGGGGGGAATTAAGAGGGTGAGCTTTGTTATATGTGAAGATAAAAGTCTTTTCTGGAGGGGGCTGGGTGGGAGAGTCACAGCGAAATCAGTTGACGGTTGCAAGCGGGTTCGCAATCCAAATGGAGAGGGGAGTTGTGGTTGCTAACAACTCCTGTGTTTCTTTAAAGGGGCAACTCAGAGAGGGGGGGCATTTGGGGTTAAGGGAATTTTAGATGTGGGAATAGTGGAAATATTTTATGTTTTAGAAGTGTTGTCTTACAATGTGTTCAAAAAAAAGAAAACAGAAATGGATAAGGAGGAAAGGTGGTGATGAGGAAGCAGAAATGAGAGGTAAACAAGGTATGAAATGGCCATGTTGAACTATATGACAATAAATATTAACGGAATACATAACCAAATAAAAAGGAAGAGGCTGTTAAATTTACTAAAGAAAGAAAAAATTGATATAGCATTCGTGCAGGGAACACATCTAATGAAAGTGGAACACAAGAAATTAAGGAGAGACTGGGTAGGACACATAACGGCAGCATCATATAATTCAAAAGCCAGAGGAGTAGCCATATTAATCAATAAAAATGTACCAATCAAAATAGAAGAGGAAATAATAGATCCAGCAGGGAGGTATGTAATGATAAAGCGTCAGATATATTCAGAATTTTGGAATTTGCTCAATATATATGCACCTAATGAGGAGAATCAAAAGTTTATGCGGGATATCTTTTTGAAGATTGCAGATACGCAGGAGAATATACTGAGAGGTGTAAGGTAAAACATCATGAGATGGGAATGTGTAAGGAGTTACCCTGTACAGGGCTGTAACAAGATGTGAATGCATCCTTGTACTTACAAGATAAGAGAGACATTGATGGATTGAGAGGCAGGAAGCTAGCAGGGAAAGGATAGCAACAGTTTTAGTCATTGGACAAGTAATGATATGATGATGTTCTAAGCACGTATCCAAGGGTATAAAAAATCACCATTTTGCTGATAATGGCAGAATGCATTCTCCGACTAACATGGTTAGTTGCAAGTGTTACAATCCGGTAATAAAGAACAAAGAACCCTGATTTCGACTCAGTCTGGTGTTTGTCTCACTCATTCATGAACAAAGCAGACCTAACAGAGGAGGGGACTTTAACCTTAATTTGGACTCAAAGATGGATAAAACTGGACAAAAGACTAGCAGAAAGAACAAAGTAGCCAAATATAAAGTTGCAGGAAATGCAACTTTTGGAGATATGGAGGAGATAACACCCAAAGGAGAAGGAATACTCATATTATTCGAGTAGACATAAAACATACTCAAGGATTGACCTGTTCCTGTTGTCAGCCCATATCCAAGGGAGAGTTAGGAAAATGGAATATAAAGCTAGATTGTTATCTGATCACTCACCCCTGTTATTAGCAATAGAACTGGAGGACTTCCCACCAAGAACATATAGATGGAGATTAAACTCCATGTTACTTAAAAGTCAGGATTTTAGAGAATTTATTGAGAACCAAATTAAAATGTATTTTGAAATAAATATGGAATCAGTGAAAGACAAATTTATATTATGGGATGCAATGAAAGCCTTCATCAGAGGGCAGATAATAAGTTATGTAACTAAGATGAAAAAGGACTACAATTGGGAAAGAGAACAGCTGGAAAGGGAAATAGTAAGTACAGAAAAAGAACTAGCAACAAGGAAAAATACAACAAAAAGAAGAGAAATGGTGGACAAAAAATTAAAGTACGAAACATTACGAACATATAAAGTGGAGAAGAGCATAATGAAATTAAAGCAGAAGTATTACAAGCTAGGAGAAAAAATGCATAAAATACGAGCCTGCAACTTAAAATAGAACAAGCTAAAAGAACTGTATTGGCATCAAGGAAAAAGGACAAACAAATTACATATAACCTAACAGAGATCAATGAAAACTTCAAGGAATTCTACGAGCAATTATATCGAACTGAGAACGAAGGGAAAGAAGACAAAATAGATGAGTTTCTAGTTAAAATTAAACTACCAAAATTACAAGAAGAGGAGCAAAACAAATTGATAAAACCATTTAAAATAGAGGAGATACAAGATATATTAAAAAAGCTGCTGAACAATAAAATGCCTGGGGAAGACGGACTCCCATTAGACATCTATAAAACATTGAAAGAGTTACTAATTCCTCCTCTCCTGGAAGTAATGAACCAGATAGAAGAAACACAAAACTTTCCAGATAAATGTAAAACAGCAATAATTACAGTAATACCAAAGACGGGGAAAGATCCACTAATGCCAGCATCATACAGACCAATATCTTTACTTAACTTAGATTATAAGATAATAGCAAAACTATTAGCAAACAGATTGGCTGACTGTGTACCAAAAATAGTAAAACTAGATCAAACTGGATTTATTAAGAAAGGACGAACAATGGACAATATCTGTAAGTTCATTAACTTAATCCATGGAGTACAAGGAAACAAGACGCCAACAGTGGCAGTTGCCTTAGACACAGAGAAAGCCTTTGACAGAGTAGAATGGAATTATTTATTCAAAGTATAACAGAAGTTCAACCTCGCAAAAGTGACAGTAAATGGATGTATATTGAACCAATTTAAATTAAGCAGGTCAACTAGACATGGATGTTCACTATCTCCTTCACTGTTCACTTTAGCAATAGAACCACTGGCAGAACTGATAAGAACAGAAAATAAAACAAAAGGGGTAAAAATAAAAGAGAGGGAATATAAAATCAGTCTATTTGCAGATGACAATATAGTATACTTCACAGAACCAGAATTATCAATAAAAGATATACAGAAGAAATTAAAGGAATATGGAGAAATATCTGGGTACAAGTTCAGTGCAAATAAAAGTGAAGCGATGCCAATGAATAATGCGGATTTCACAAAGTTTTTTAAAAAATCACCATTTAAATGGCAAACACAAGCAATCTGATACCTAGGTATTAGACTAGATAATAATCTAGGCCATCTATACAAAGAATTACTATAGAGTAGCACAATTAAGATATCTATCAGATTTTTATCAAACAAGCAAAAAACCAGATTGGATCAGGATAGAGCTAGATAAAATAGGGGAGAAGGACCAGAACATATACTTTATAAGTGCGATGAAAAACTGGTGCAATATAGAAGTTCACCAGTATTGCACCATCTGCTCAACGTTTGGAAGAAGATTCACGCAGAAATGAAAAAAACAAATTACCAACTACGAAAATTATTATTGACACAAAATCAAATTCCCTTTCACAATAGATACCTTCCTTTAGAGAATGGGAGAGAAAAGGGATTAAAAGAATAGAAAATTGTTTTTGGGGAAATAATTTATTATCATTTGAAAAAATGAAGTACAAATATTGAATAACTCATGGTACAATGTTTGCATACCACCAACTGAAAACCTACTTAAAGGACAAATTGGGAAGCAGACTGAGATTACCAGAAGGAAACAGCTTTGAATATGTGATTACAGACACAATGATAATTAAAAGATTTATAACAAACATGTACATCAAGCTGCAAGAGAAAGAAAATGATGAAATAAACGGTAAACCCAAAAAAAAGTGGGAACAAGATCTAAACATAAAGATAAAAAATAAAATATGGGAAAAACTATGTTCTGGAACTATGACAAATACAATAAACATGAGGTAAAGCATGATACAATATAATTGGTTACACAGGCTATTTATCATGCCCCAAAAGTTAAATAAATAGGACCCTACAGTATCAGATCGATGTTTTTGCTGTAAGAATGAAACGGAAACAACAGTACATGCAATTTGGACATGTGAGAAAGTGGAAAAGTTTTGGAAAGATCTAAATCAGGTATTAAATAAAATCACAAAAAGCAACATACCAAAAAATCCTCGAACTGGATGAAGCACAAAAAAGATTTATTATGATAGCCTTAGCTATAGCAAAAAAATGTATAATGTCAACTTGGAAATCAGAAGAGAGCCTGAGAGTACAGCAATGGTACATAGAAATGAATAAATGTATTGCATTGGAAAAAATAACATATAATTTAAAAAATAAAGTCACATTGTTTGAACAAATTTGGGAACCATACATGGAACACAACAGAGAGGGCCTACTGCGGACCTCCACCCCCTAAAATGACAGAACGAGAAGACGAAATGAACTGACCCAATGTGTAAAAGTAGATGACACAATTTTCTTGTTTATTTTCATTGTGTGATGACATTGTTAAATGCATTTATTGTATTGTATATTTTGAACGTTTAATGGGTTTGGAGGGGGTGGGAAGGAGGGAGGGAAGGGAGGGGGGAGAATGACACTGTGTATATTCAAGAGGGAAATGTTTGTGTGTATTTTGATTAATATGGTTCATAGTGTGAAAAATTTTTTACATTTTTTTAAATTGGTATAGATTGAAAAAGATATAAAAATTTAGGTAAGATATTCATTTTGATAGAATTAGTATGACCAACCAGAGATATAGAAAGGGGCAACCATTGTGTAAGGACTGTTTCACATGCTTTAATAAAGTAAGGAAATTTTCTTTAAAAATATACTTATGATTCTTTGTAACTGTAATATATTTACATAAGTACATTCATTTTCCACAATCATAAAAGGAAGATTAGTGTACACTGATGCAGGTGCATTCAGAGGGAAAAGTGAATAATTTTCTTATTTTCTTTCACCTATATGAAGATAATTTTCTTTGATCTATATCCCAAAAACTGACTAAATTGGGAAAGTTGTAACAATATGGAAGGTAAAAAGCTGTCAGGGCTTGATATAAAAAGCAAATTATCATCCACATAAAGGGAAACTTTATGTCCAATTCCCTTCCTACAGATCCCTGAAATATCCTTGCACTCTCAAAATGCTATCACCAAAGGCTCTATGACCAAATCAAAAGCAATGGATTTAGAGGACACCCTTGATGGGTTCCATGTTGGAGATTGAAAGGGTGTGACTGTTGAAAGTTAGTGAGAATTGAAGCTGTAGGGAATGAATACAATAATATAATCCATGTAATAAAACATGGTCCAAAATTGAATTTTTCTAAGATCGTAAATAAATACATCTACTCAACCCGATCAAGCACTTTCTCTGCATCTAAAGAAAGAACACATTCAAGAACTGCACTGGAAGGTAAGTATAAAATAAGTGATGGATATTAAAATAAGAGTGAAGGTTCTTAATAAAACCAGTCTGATCTTCAGAAATAATTGATGGTAAAATATTCTCCAATTTAAGGGTCAAGACTTTAGCCAAAATCTTAACATCAACATTTAATAAAGAAATTGGCCTGGAGGAAAAGCACTCAGTTGGAATTTTACCTTTCTTTACTATGAGAGATATACACATTTTATTCTGGGAGATTATCCATCTTAAACAAATCAGATAACACAAAACCTAAATGCTATGAAAGAAAATAAGAAATTATTTTTTTTTAAACTCTACAGGAAACCCATCAAGTCCTGGAGATTTTCCAGAATGCAATGAAGAAATGGCAGCAGCTATTTCCTCTTGCAATATAGGCTCATCTAATCTAATTTGGTTATCTGAAGAAAATGTGGGAATATTTAAGCAATCCAGGAAACTTCATCAAACTGCTATCATTTCGGAATTTAGAAGTATAAAATCAGGAATAAAATTTCCTGAATGTATAATTTATCTCAGAATTATCTGTAATAATGTTACCATCATCCATTCGAATCTTTGTCATTTGCTGCTTGGCTTCAAAACCTCTTAACTGATTAGCTAAAAAGCTTACCAGATTTGTCACCGTGACTCTTACTCTTCAAAAGTTGGCATTCAATCAGATACTTTGAAAGGAGATCAAATTTTGTTTGAAGTTCAACTCGCTTTTTATAGGATTTTTCATTTGAGTGTGTTGTTGATGTTTAATTTGATTAACTAATTCTAATATTTCTTTATTGGCCTTCTTTTTTATATTCACAGTATAAGAAATAATTTGTCCCCTGAGTAAAGCTTTCAAAGCATTCCAAACAATCAAATTAGAAGTTTCTAATGAAGTATTTGTGTTGAAGAAAAAAGTTATCTGCTCCTTCATAAATTTCACAAAGTCGAATTGAAACGCCAGTCTCTTTTTATTTGAGGAAAATCAGGAAGGGTCATGGTCTGATATTATTATATTCTGATAATTATAAGAGTGAGTCAGTGGAATTAGTTAATTAACAATAAGAAAATAATCAATTCGTGAAAAAGCGTGAACATGTGAAAAAAAAGAATACCAGACATCAAAAATATCACAATTTGATTTTAAAAAAAGAATGAATTAATGAACATAGAACAAAACAGCTCAGAACAGACCCTTTGCCCCTCAATGTTGTGCTGACCCATACACCCCTTCCTAAAAAAAACACTCAACCCTCCCTATTCCATAACCCTCCATTTTTCTTTCATCTATGTGTCTATCTAAGAGTCTCTTAAATGCTCCCAATGTTTCAGCTTCAACCACCACCCCCAGCAAGGCATTCCAGGACCACAACTCTCTGTATAAAAAACTTATCTGTGGTGTCTCCCTTAAACTTCCCTCCCTTAACTTTATACATATGTCCTCTGATGTTTGCTGATTCTGGTGTTCGCTGATTCTGCCCTAGGGAACAGGTGCTAGCTGTCCACCCTAGCTATGCCTCTCATAATCTTGTAGTCTTCTAGCAAGTCCCCTCTCATCCTTTTATGCTCCAAATTGAGAAGTCCCAGCTCTGCTAACCTTGTCTCATAAGACTTGCTTCCCAATCCAGGCAACATCCTGGTAAATCTCCTCTGCACCCTCTCCATAGCTTCCACATCCTTTCGATAATGAAGTGACCAGAACTGAACACAACACTCCAACTAAGGAAATTAATAAAATTATCAATTTTTAAAATTAATAATGTAAGCTGATTAACAAATAATATCCCGACTCCAGATGTCAGCCTTGAAGCAAAAATGTGAAACTAGTGATAAATTGAAAGTAAAGCTTACAAAATCAGAACTTGTAGATTCCTAAAGCCATAACAACCTTGAGAAAGCAACTCCCTCTCTTCCATCCCCCTCCCCCAAGCCTAAAGCCAGATAACTGCTGAAAATGGCAAACAACACTCTTCAAAACAATCATCTTCACCCAATCAAATCTTCCTGCTGGACATGTTATCTCTAGCTCCAGAGCTATAGGTTTCTGTGAGGGGCGCTGGACAAAGTGGAGATTCTCTTCCTGCCTTATGGTAGACAAAAGTTAAAGAATTTCATGTATGTTACATGCTACAATGATGTTGATGTTAAGATTTTGGCTAAAGTCTTGACCCATCGATTGGAGAATATTTTACCATCAATTATTTCTGAAGATCAGACTGGTTTTATTAAGAACCGTCATTCTTATTTTAATATCCATCGTTTATTTTATACTTAACTTCCAGTGCAGTTCCTGAATGTGTTCTTTCTTTAGATGCAGAGAAAGTGCTTGATAGGGTTGAGTAGATGTATTATGTAACAATAATGGAGCTTTGGATTTTTAAAAAATCTTCAGATTTGAATGACCTTGAGGTTTTGGACAGTAGGCCTGCTAGAAATAAATTGGAACAGTCATGCCTGGAGATTGCAAAGCCATGGATAACAGTTTCAGTAGCACATGATCAAAGGCAAGGTGGAGTAGGGTGACATTATTCAAATGGGTGGGATCAAATATGACATTAATGTTCCAAACATCTATTTCAATGACATACAATACACTGGGCAAACATTGGAGCTGGCAGGAAGAGATCCAATTTGACAGAGTCAGCCTTCCCACTGTTGGAGAAAATTTTTGTTCATTCATTATTGGACATCAGATAAATAACTTGGTAAGTGTAAAAGCATAGAAAGGGTTAAGATGTCATAACCTCAACTTCCAACACAGCAAGTTGGATATCTAAAAGGCAAGGGACACATGATTTGTTCCAAGTTACAGAGAATTCTATTTTGGAAATATTATCATTATTCTTTCAGAATTATTTGTTTGAAATCCTGAAACCGTTTACCAACAGCACTTTTATCACATGTTCTACAGGGATTCAGAGTGGTTAACCATCACTTTCTCAAATTCAGATGAAGAGTCTTCAACCTGAAATGTTAACTCTATTTCTCTTTCCATAATAACGGACTAATCTGCCAAATGTTTCCCAGCATTTTCTGTATTTATTTCAGATTTCCAGCAATTGCAGCTATCTTGATTTTCACTTTTGATGTAACCCAACACCCAACCCCAACCAACCAATTTTCCCCTGCAACCGCTGCAAACGTGTCTGCCTGTCCCGCATCGGACTTGTCAGCCACCAACGAGCCTGCAGCTGAGTGGACATTTACCCCCTCCATAAATCTTCGTCCGCGAAGCCAAGCCAAAGAAGACCAGTGACATACAAATCCCATCAATGAATGATGGAAAACCATAAGAGGCCTTTAATTAATCAGCTCTCTGCCAGTTCTACTAAAACTAGAATCTGATTTGTCAACATATTCAGAATGCAAAGAGAAATTTCCTTCATTTCTTCACATAGAACCAGAAAACATTAGAGCCCAGAAAATGGCTCTATGGCCAGTTCCGAAATATTATTCTGCCTAGTTCCACCACTAGCCCTCCATACCCCTATCCATGTATCTATCCAAATTATTCTTAAATGTTAAAATTGAACCCGCATTCACCACTTCAGCTGGCAGATCGTTCCACAATCCCACTACTCTGTTAAAATACCCCTCATGCTCCCCCCTAAACGTTTCCCCTTTCACCCTTAATCCACGTCACTTGGTTTGTATCTCATCAACCCTCAATGGAAAAAGTCTACCTATAGTTACTCTGTCTAGACCCCTCATAATTTTAAATACCTCGATCAAATCTCCCCTCATTCTTCTATATTCCAAGGAATAAAGTTATAACCTGCTTAACCTTTCCCTGTAACTCAATTCCTGAAGTCCAGGCAACACCCTAGTAAATATTTTCTGCACTCTTTCAATCTTATTGATATCTTTCCTGTAGTTAGGTAATCAAACCTGCACACAATACTCCAAATATGGCCTCACCAATGTCTTATACAAATTTACCATAACATCCCAACTCTCATACTCGCAGGCAGCATGGTTAGTGTAGTGGCTAGCATGACATCATTACAGTTCCATTGATAGGGAGCAGGATTCGAATCCCACGCTGCCTGTAAGGAGTTTACATGTTTTCCCCTGTCTGCATAGGTTTTCCCTGGGGCTGCGGTTTCCTCCCAGTTTCAAATGTACCAGGGGTTGTAAATTAATTGTGTGTAATTTTGCAGCACAGGCTCGTGGGCCAAAATGGTCTATTACCGTTTCCTATGTCAAAAATGTATTAAAAAACAGTACTTTGATTTATGAAGGCCAATATACCAAAAGCTCTCTTTATAACCCTGTGACACCACTTTCAAGGGATTATGTATCTGCATTTCCAGATCTCTCTGTTCCACTGCACTCCTCAATGCCCTACCATTTACAGTGTATGTCTTGGTTTGTCCTGCCAAAATCCGTACTTCACACTTGTCTGCATTAAATTCCATCTGCCATTTTTCATCTGTTCTAGAAAGCAATTTTTGAAAGCCTTCCTTGCTGTTCACAATGCCTCCAATCTTTGTTTCATCTGCAAACTTGCTGATTCAATTTACCACATTATCATCCAGATCCTTGATATAGAGGACAACAATGGTCCCAGCACCGATCGCTGAGCCACTCCATTAGTCACAGGCCTCCAGTCTGAGTCGAAATCATCCACCACTACTCTCTAGTTTGTCCCATATAGACAATATCAAATTCAGTTTACTACCTTCCCATGAATACCAAGCATTTGAACCTTCCTGACTAACCTCCCATTTGGGACCTTGTCAAATAGCTTACTAAAGTCTAGGTAGACAACATCCTCAGCCTTTTCTTTATCAACTTTCATGCTAACCTCTTCCAAAAAATCAATAAGATTGGTTAAACACTGCCTACCATGCTCAAAGCCATGTTGACTAACCCTAATCAGTTCCTGGCTACCCAAATACTTGTATATCCTATCTCTTGGAACATCTTCCAATAATTTATCTATGACTGATGCCAGGCTCACTGGCCTATAATTTCCTGGGTTACTTTTGGAGTATTTTTTAAACAATGGAACAACATGAGCTACCCTCCAATCCTCCAGCACCACAACCATGTCTAAGTACATTTTAAATATTTCTTCCAGAATCCCCGCAATTTCTACACCTGCCTCCTTCAAGGTCTGAGGGGATATCTTGTCAGACCTTGGGGATTTATCCACCGTTATTTGCTTTAAGTCAGCAAGCACCTTCTCCTCAATGTTGTTTTCCTTACTTCTTTAGACACTGTGTCAGTTTCCTGAGTAAATACTAATGCAAAAATCCCATTTAAGATCTCCCCCATCTCTCTGGCTCCATACAGTGAAACACGATTGTTGGGCTCCATAAAATCTAATCTTGAAAAAAGCGGGGTCAAGCTAAATCGGGGTTTCACTGTATTTCCCTGCTTAATTCACATACCTACATAATTTCCATTTCTCCTTTATTTGGAACATTCCAGTTATTCTGTACATATTTTAAATCAATCTAGGAGCTGAGGTCTTCATTCCTACTGGGAGCCTGGTGCCCCCATTCCTGCCAGGAGCCCAGCACCTCTGCTCCTGCCAGAAGCCCAACATCCCCACTGCTGATCAGAGCCTGAGGTCCCCGCTCCTGCTAGGGAGCCTGACGTCTCTGCTCCTGCCACGAGCCTGACACCCGAGTCCAATGACTCATCACATTATATCCGAATTCGCATTAAATCGGGGCATGTAAAATCAATATTTCACTATACATAGCTGACCACTCTGATCTTCAAGGGGAGCAATTTTGTGTCTTATAATCCTTTTGCTCCTAATATACCTGTAGAAAACCCTTGTGATTTCTTCACATTGTTTGCCAAAGCATGTCTTCTTTTAGCCTTCCTGATTTGTTGCCTGAGTTTTTCTTCCATTTTTATATTCCTCAAGTACCTCATTTGCTCTGTGTTGCCTATACCTGCTATACACTTCTCTCTTCCTCCAAAGCAGATCCCCAATATAACTCAAAAAACCAAGGTTTCCTAAGCCTGTTAAATTTGCTTTTAATCCTGATAGGGACATACAAACTCTGTACTCTCAAAATCTCACCTTTGGAGGTCTTCCACCTAGCACATCCTTGCCAGGAAAAAAAAACTTTTCCCAAAATTCGCTTTCTAGATCCTTTCTCATTTTCTCAAAATTGGCCTTTCTCCAATTTAGAATCTCAACTAGAGGTCCAGACCTATCCTTCTCCAAATTAACTCAAAATTAATGGCATTATGATCACTGGACCCAAAATGCTCCCTGACACATTCTTCTGTCACCTGTCCTGTCTTGACCCCTAATAAGAGATCCAGTATTGCACTCTCTATAGTTGGTACCTCTATATTTTCAATTTGACAACTTTCCTGAACACATATGATGAACTCCAAGCTATCCAGCCCTTTCACAGCATGGGAGTCCCAGTCAATATGTGGAAAGTTAAAATCTCCTACTATCGCAACTTTATGTTTCCTGCAGCTATCTGCTATCTCTTTACAGATTTAATCCTCAAGTCTCATTGACTATTGGGCAGACTGTAATACAACCCTATAAAGTTGTTTAGTTGTCTATCTCTTAAAACAATGTATTCTACACAAATAGGTGATCAATATTGAAAGGATCTGATAAGATAAAAACATGGTACATCTTAAAAACAGAATAGTTATTCTCAGTTGGAAGTCTACAATAGAGATTCCTAAATCCAGCTCTTTGGTACATAATGGTATTTTAAGTAGAGAAAGGGGAATCCAGTATTAAGTACATGGGTGTCCTGTTGATGATGCAAAATGTCATCTCAGGACTGGATTTGACATCCAAATTGACAAGAAGTTTGATTGTGACTGTTACCCAAAGGCTAGCGTTCAAACATAAGTCTCAAACTCCATCACTACACTGGACTTCCTTACTCATAAGTTCCATAAGATTAATATCTCTGTTAATTCAAAGCCCACCAGCCTTTTTTGACTGAGTGGGTATGAGTGAAGTACAATGGCAATTGTGGAGTGGCCTTGAAAGAACCAGTAATTGACTTTGTTCTCCTCTCTGGGTCCAGAAGAAACTCCTGAACCTACAAATCAAATTTTAATTTTAGATTTTAATTTAGATATAGAGCATGGTAACAGGTCGTTTTTCCCCATGAATCTGTGCTGCCCAATTTACACCCCATTAACCTACATGTCCAGCACATTTATGAAAGGTGGGAGGAATCCGGAGCTCCGAAGAAAACCCATGCAGACGCAGGGAGAATGTACAAACTCATTACAGACAGAACGGGATTTGAAACCCAATCTGGTCTCAGTCGCTGGCATTGTAAAGGCATTGCGCTAACTTATTGCCAACCGTGCCACCCAAATATAGGTATTTCTTGCACCATTTGTCAAATACTTAACAAATACTCCAATTCACATTGAACTGCATTGTTCATTTTCAGGATATTTAAATGCCTGGACAATTGCATCACCATAAGATTTAAACATCAAATATTGATCTTCATGCTTGAAGTTAAGCAACCAAATTTCTTCTTCTAGATTTCTTAACTATTTTGACCTTAATAATCAAATTGCTGTTCGTATGCTGTGAAATAAACAGTGAAGATAAGCATCAGTAAGATCGTCTATATAGCATGCTTCATTGAACTAATAGCTCAAGGTTTCCCAGGACTGGTTGTGATGTATTGTTGATCCTTTAAGAAAAAATGATTTTGGCATTTAAAGATAAAATCTAATGATAAATGTTCATATTTCTTATGTTCCTCTGATCCCATTTGAGCAGGTCACTTTTGAAATCTTAAATGGAGAATTGTTTCTGTCATTGGGCAATCTACACAAATTACTACTGATTTACTCAGAAATCAAACAGCCGAGGTTTGCAAACTGCATGGTTCTGCTGGGGATTAAACATCTATAAGCAATCTTAATAACAGCCATAGAGTTCCAACATGAAAAATGAGCTAGAGACCTGGGAGATGTAAGTTGGTTACTCAGGAAATAATGTATTTGAAGGGCTGTTGTCACTAAGTGTATGTGAACAAATGAGCTACACCCAACAAGGTATGAATCTCATTATGGTTCTTTCAATAAAAGGACATTGAATATTTGAACAGCAGCCCCTCATGATCAATAGATTCTATGCAAGTCTATTTTATTATGTTAAAGACACTATTTAAATGCAAGTTGTTGGTGTTTGATCTCCTATGATTAAATTGAAAAGATTTGTGGCTGATTATTGGAATGCTGTATTATCAAAATACAGAAATTAAATATTCTAGTTTAAGATTGATATTTCAGAATCAGAATCTGAATTTATTATCATGAAAGCATCAGAAAATTTGTTTTGTGACAGCATCACAGTGCAAACATTTATATAAACCACCTTACTAATACATAAAAATAATGCAAGAAAAAGAAAATGTCAAAGTAAGGCAGTGTCAATGTTCATTCAGGAATCTGATGAAAGAAGGGGAAGAAGCTGTGCCACTGTGTGCTTGTCTTCAGGCTCCTGTACCTTTGAGCAGAGTGAAGAAGGTTCGGGATCTTTTAGAGGTTGCTTTCTTAAGACACCGCCTCTTGTAGATGTCATCGATGGAGTGAACACTGGTGCCCGTGATGTCACAGGCCAAGATCAGGAGTTTATTTCTTGTCCTGAGCATTGGTACCTCCATACCAGTTATGCAACCAGCAAGAATGCTCTCCTGTAGAAATTTATGAGAGTCTTCGGTAACATACCAAACCTCCTCAAACTCCTCACAAGGTATAGCCACTAGCAAGCCTTCTTCATGATTGCATTGACATGGAGACTCCAGGACAGATCCTCAGATATGTAGACACAGAGGTATTTGAAGTTGACCCTCTCCACACCAGAGCCGTGATGATGAGGACTGGTTCATGTTCTTCTGATTTCCTCCTTAAGTCCACGATTATCTACTTGATTTTGCTAACGTTGACCGCAAGGTTGTTGGTGTGACACCACTCAACTAGCTGATCTATCTCCCTCCTGTATGGTTCCTCATTGCCACTTGTAATTCTGCAGAAAATTGTGGAGTCATTAGGAAATGACCATTGGAATTATGCCCAGCCCCACAGTCATGGGTGTAGAGTGAGCAGTGGGCTAAGCACACATCTTTGTGGAGCACGTGTTGATTGTCAGTGAGGAGGAGATATTGTTACAATTCATACCGACTGTGGTCTTCCAGTGAGGAAGTCAAGGGTCAGGTTGCAGAGGGGAATGCAGAGACCCAGGGTTTGGTGCTTGCTGATTAACACTGAGGGTAAAATAGTGTGGAAGGCTGATCTGTATTCATTGAAGAGCAACCATATGTATGAGTTGGTGTTTTAAGGTGATCCAGAGCTGAATGGAGAGTCACTGATATTGTGTCTGCTGTGGAGCGATTGTGATGGTACATGTCAATTCTGATGTGTTGATTTTTATTTTATTCTCAATCCGTTGTCAATATGAGATGAAAAGTAGTGTGCAAAAAAAAATCACAAATACAAAGCGAGAGTGGAATGCAGTGTTTATGCAAGCAGCAGTTAATCGATCTATATAATGGTTTATTCAGTGGTTGGGAGGAAAGGTGAATATATCTGGCAGCTTTAAATAGTTTCAGTGACTCTTTATGCCTTTCTGACCACAAACTAATCTATTAAGGTCGCTGATTGATGTTACACTCTTGATTCTTTTCTCTGAAATGTACACATTTTCTGATGTAAAGTGTAATTTTATTGTCTTATGTTAGACATGATTAATGCTGTGCACCATGGATGAGTTAATGAGAATTACCACCATTCAATGTGTTTTAAAGTGACCTGGTCTCTTCATTGCAGAGTCTTAAAGGGAGGTAACTTTTAGATGTATAATAACAGGTGACAGGAGGTGCGGTGACAAGAAAGAAATTGAACCAAGTAATTCTAATAAAGTCTTTGATCAAAACAGAAAATAGTCATCAGAGAATCTGAAGCTGAAATTATTGACTTAATCATGCTTATATTTGTGTTTGACATTGGTAACACACAAGATGGTGTTTTATTTGAAATAACTTACTTTCTGTTGATGGATTGGTAGGATTGTAATTATGGTCTGATATCCTTAAGCCTAGAGACAAGATCCAATTCCCACCGCAGCACTGGAGAAATTAAATTTGTTTTTTCAATTTTGAATTCTCAAATGCAAAACTAATACAAAGAATGGTGAGAAAGAAAATATTAATTGGTGTAAAATTAATCCATGATCCTTATCATTGCTCATTTAGCCTGGATGTGACATAAAACCCATCGCAATATGATTGTCTCTTCATGGCCTTTAAAATATTTCAGCACGTCATTCAGTGCATTGTTCATGATGCCCGTATCTCTTGAATTCATAAACATGAATTGAAAGCCTTAACAAATAAAACAGCAGAGATTTAAAGCTTGCTCTTGTTCCCTTTGTCCAGTTCATGCGAAGATTGAGATTTTGGCAAGTCCGATCACCTGGCTGTACTCCTTCTACCTTCTTACAGAAATGAGAGGCTCCAGAGATCAGGTCAGCCAGAAGATGGTTGTGGGAGGCTGAAGAATGGTTACAGAACTGCCTAGAGTCAGTGAATTGGGTGGTGTTTGAGAACTCAGCTGAGGGTTGTTACAGACTTTACCAAAGCAGCTGTGGATGACTGTGCCTCAATCAAATTGTTCAGGTTTTCTCTAACAAGAAGCTCTGGATAAACAATGAAATCCAGAACCAGCTAAGAGACAGATCACAGACATTTAAATCCAGAGGTCCAGAACACTACACAAAGATGGAAACAATGAGGGATACCTGACAGCTGAGGCAGGACCTAAATGACATAACCTACCTCAAAACCACATCTGGTGCAGAAGGAGATAGCAAGGCTTCACTTCCAGATGAACTCAAAGCCATCTACACTCGATTTTCCCACCACAACAAGGAAAAGCCGCAGTGGACCCCCATGATTCTCTACTGTCAGTATTTGAGGATGCCAATGCAGTCTGTTTTCAAGAGGGCGAATCCAAGGAAAGCATCCGGTCCAGATGAAGAACCAAGCCAAGTACAGGTACTCCTCAACTTACATCCATGTTCCATCCTCTGTTTCTCCTTCTCCATTATGGGTGCCCTGCACCAGTCCCCTGCTCCCCCAGATTCTGCAACCCCTTATGGCCACTGCCATACATAGGCACCGCCATCTTGGGACCAGATCCCACGGTTGTAAGATTTTAAATAAAATACCATCTGCTCTTTTAACATGCCATTTAAAGCAGTAGGACGCTTCGGGAGAGTGCTATGTCTCTGCTCCCCACTCTCTCTGGGTCCTGCGGCAGTGCTACCATTACAGCAGATCTGGCAGCATCACCATTTTGGGGGGTGGGTGGGGGTTAATGGGAGACTAATAAATCAAAGTGATTTTCTTGTGTCAATTATCTATGTTGTAATTTTACCCCCTCCATAAATCTTCGTCCGCGAAGCCAAGCCAAAGAAAAAAGAAGGAGAATTCACTATAAAAAATAGTGAGGTATCAATATTTCTTCTATGGTCAGATGCATCACATGTTGCTGACCTTTTTAAGGGATATTACATGGGGTGATAATACATTTTTCAATTCACAGGAACGAGGACCTGGGTGAGTGAGAAGGAAGTATGTGTGTTCAGAGGAGTGAAGAGACTATCGCCCAGTGTCTTCAAAGGAGAGTTTGAACAGAGCCCTTGATTGTTAGAAAGAAAGTGGGCACTAGGGTCCAAATTTATTAGAAGGAGCATGGGAACCATGACCCCATTGTGTTAGAAAGTATGCAGAAAATGGGACACTGGTCCTTTGACAGTCAAGTGGAAAGGGAGCATGGGAACATGGGCCCCGATATGTTTGAGGAAATTCAGGAACTAATGCCTCAGTGAATGGAAAGGGAGCACAGCAAACATCACCTATGAAGCCAGATGCCAAAACATCTAGATTATGTCCTATGATTAGAGTTTTATTCGACATGATGAGAAGGGAAGGGATTTCCCAATTTAAAATGTTTTTCTTTTGACCACTTGTCATGGGCACGAGTGAGAAATTAGGATAAAAGGACAATTTTAATGGGCAAATCAGTCAGGGTTAGGGTGAGATTATTGAATGATATGGGGTTTACAACACTTCTACAGTTTGAGGTCAATTGGTCTCCTTGGCATCAATCTGAAATAATTGCATTTCATCTTCCAATTTGCCACGACAGGACTTAAATCCATGACTTGCTTGTTGCCACTTCATTCCAACCCAAGGCAACAAATCAACATCGACCTCCTTTTCACTGTGTTTTTATGTGGAACTGTAAGTGGAGATCATGGGAACCCATTGCTGGGATCTTAGCCCTGTGGAAGTTCTTTGTTGAAGATGACGATTTATAAGCAGCTTTGATGGCAATCATAAATGTTTTAAGGTTAAACCTAAATGTGTTAACTTCCTAATACACATATTTTTTGTTTTATCTTTCTGCTTTGCAGATACTTTTAAAATGAAGTCTTGCATTCACTCAGCACAAAATTATAGAGCTGCACTGACAGCCTAATCTTTTTGAACACAAAAGGTTGTCTATTCCTTAGTTTCTTTGCAGTGGCTCTCTCTCCCTGCTGCCTTCAGACATATTTGCGATTGAATATACAGGTTTTTTTTTCCTTCAGTCTTTCACAGATGCCCCAAGACTGCACTGATGAAGATTATTAATTATAAGGCTATCTTCTGGGGCATAAAACTCAACTTAGTCTTTTCATTATTTTGTTTCTTTAATGATGATTAAAAGCTACATCAACAGGAAAAGGAATGTAACAAATAACTTGCAGAAAAGGAAGCATAACAGGGGTTTTTGGCAAGTTGAATTTAATGTAAAATTATGACTGAAATATTACTATCCATTTCACATGGATTAATAATTCTTAAATGATGAAATTATCATATAATAATGTGATAACTGTGTATAATAGTACTGCATTCATGCCTGGAAGGAGTAGAAAGGTGCACTCTTTATTTATGTGTGTGGCTAGACAATCTAGAGAACTGCTTCCCTTTAATTAATGGAAGTAAACAAAGTAAAAAAAAAAATCAGCAAACAAATAACAAATTAGTGTGCTTTCTCACAGTGCTGTGCCTTTTTGCCTTTTTAAAAAATTTAACCCAAATCCACAGCTATGTTGCAGCTCTAGTTATTTTTCTTTATTGTTGTCTGCTGCATTACGAGCTGTCCTTGAGATTCAATCACTGTCAATCAAACCAGGATGCTCAGAGTGTTTTTTTTAAATTAGCTTGTCATTCAGTTTCTTGACAGTCGGATGTCATCAGCCAGTGGTCCAGGTGATGAAATGAAACTCAATGCTGGCAAATGCTGTAGTGCATTATTTTGAGAGTGGGTCAAGGAAAGTGAGTTTTTTTAAAGTTTCATTTCTATTGGCAGCATGCATTAGATCTTTGCTGATTTCATGACTGCCAAAATTCACTACAGCTTTAAAGTATACATGGCAACCAAACAATGCCAAAATTCTTTAAATTATCAAAGATACCTCATAAACAAATGGTAGGCAATTAGATTTTACAAAGTTTTCAGTTTACTTTTAAGCATCAACTATTGTATAAAATTCATGCAACTGATCTATACATTTTAGATCAGTTATATACATATATATGTGGCGGTGCATATCACTAACAGCAAGCGAACCGGCTTCATGTGTTACGGTCATGGCAGCGGAGCAGCCGCGTCAAGATGGCGCTGCAGGGGTTGTCTTTTCCGCTGGCCGGGATGGGTCCGCATGCGTGCAACGTCATGACAACATTTCCGTCGTGAGGGCAGGACTTACCCGTAGCCTTATGAGGCACAGCATGGGAAGTTTCAAAAAACAACTGGAATGCAAACAAGCCACCAGCTACTGGTCTCATTCTTCCTGACTCCATTTAGCTGCAGCTATACACACACACACACACATATATATATAAATATAAAAATACATATATATAAAATATACATGAAAATAATATATACATGAAAGTAATATATACACAAAATATATATATATATAATATACACGAAAATAATATATACATGAAAGTAATATATACACAAAATATATAAATGTTTACATATGTAAATTATATATATATAATATATATTAATGTAATATTTTTTACATTCTTAACAATATATCAGGACAGAATAAAAGATTGGTGAAAAATTAAAGCTGCTGCAGTTTGAGAGCTGATACATTAATAAAGTTTTTTTCAAATATTTCGGTGCTAAAATTAGACATCAAGTGAAAAGTTGTTTTTATTTCATGTAACTCACAAGAGGCATAACGAAAGGAAATGCAACTAATATGACAAGGGCATTTTGTCTTACACATGTAAATAGAACAGGAATATTTTCCTGTGAAAGGCAAAAAATCCTGCATTATAATCAAGGTTGTTTAAAAAAAATAAGCTTACCAAACAAAGGGGAAAAAAATTATTTAAACTTGAATGCATTTCACTTATTTATTGTTTTAGCTCTATCGAATATAATGGAGCATTGGAATAAAAACTAAAATCAACTCCTCTAATCTGTGCTGGACTCCAGCACAGGGTTCCCAGGTAAAAGACTGTGGTCTTGTCTCACTTAACAATGCTAAATATGAATACTTAAATGTACTTAGAAAAGGTATATGAGGGGATATATTGTGTTCTTCTTAACTAAAACCTAAAAGTGACTTTTGATGCTAGTACCCAAGCCTTGGCAATGCAACAATATAAACAGATGATAATGGAGCGAGGAATACTGAATGAATACAACAGGAATTACAATCACGGAGTCATACACCATGAAAACAGGCCCTTTGGCTTAACTTGACGTGACCAAAAAAAGTCCCTCCTGCTTGTAGTTTGGCCCAAATTCCTCTAACCCTATCCTATCCATGTGTTACGGTCATGGCAGCGGAGCAGCCGGGTCAAGATGGCGCTGCAGGGGTTGTCTTTTCCGCTGGCCGGGATGGGTCCGCATGCGTGCGGTGCAATGTCATGACCACATTTTAAATAAGAAATAATTCCAGAAGCCACATTTGTCTTTCTTCATACAAATCCTCAATTTGGCAATAGAAACAGTTTCCAGTAATGCTGTTGAGATCTGCCTGAATAGGGAACTAAACATATTGGAGGTGTGGCAGGCTGCGCCAAAGGAAAGCACAGACACAATACTGTTTGGGGCAACACAGCTTTATTCCACTCATATAAATATCTAGTTGGCTGCTAGCTGTGCTTACAGTGGTCCCAAAGGGGGGAGAGAGAGAGAGAGAGAGAGAGAGAGAGAGAGAGAGAGAGAGAGAGAGAGAGAGAGAGAGAGAGAGAGTGAGAGAGTGAGAGAGAGAGCATGGTCTGGACCTCGGCTTTATACCTGGTGGTCAGATGTCATTAGGCCGGGTGCCGTGTCGCTAGGTCACCTTTTGGCCGAGTGATGTACCATAGCGTATCATCATAGGAGGAATGTGGAAGAAGAATAAGAGATTAAAGCAAATATAGTAAAATTCCTGTTATCCCGAATTCAAGCAACCAGCAACCTCAAGAACTGGCAAAAAAAAAATCCAGGAAAATAAATAGGTAAAAAATACAAAAGTTTAATATTGGTGCACCCTAGCTGTCAGTTCACCAATCCATGCAACACACAATCTCAAGCAACCAGAAAATTCATTTATTCAGCGCCTGCCAATCCCCAGAGGTAACAGATAATGGGGGTTTTACACTCCTCAGAAAACAAGTCATTGTTTCTCACCTTCATGTTTTAAGACTACCTAAAGAGGTAGTCAGTAAGTTTGTTATCTACAGGGTTAACCTGGCCTAGAAACTCAGCCATGCACAATGTTTGAGGCACTGCAACTGGCGGACAAACACCAGGGAATGTTTGAGGGATCTACTGCGGCCTGAAAAATTTGCTGGCAGCAACTCTGGCTCTGTCTGAGAAGAGTCCATTGTGGAGATGGCTGAGGTGGAATCTGGAATGTTGGTGTGGAGGCTTGGAGGATAACGGTGCGGACTAAGCGACCGGTGTGGAGACCAGGGTGGCCCAGCCTGTGGTTGCGACGACCAACATGAAGCTGCAGTGACTGAGGTGGAGCCTAGGGTTTGTCACTGGGAAAGTTAGCAGATGTGCTTGACGGGATGCCTCACCAAGGTTATGAAATTGAACTGTGCAATGTTTGCGGGGCCAGGATTTTTCCCGACTGGTGGAATGCTCCTGACGGCCATTTTGTGGGGGGGTTGGTGGCAATGTGGGTGCCTGTGGGGCATGGAGGTGCCTATATTATAACCCAGGCACTAGAGAATGTGAACGGAAAGACTCCTTACTCGACCTATTGAGGGCTGCTGCAGTCTTTCAACCCTACAGTGCTAGTGTTGGTTTCCAGTCGAAGTATTGGTGGCACAGATTTTTTGTTTTTTATATAACTGTAACTGAGTGTTTTATGTATAATAAATTTAGTTTAGTTTGTAATTTAGGTCTAAAATTGTGTTTAGTTTAAAATATCTTGTGTTTTACTGTAATGATGCACCAGTCTCCAAGAGTGTTATCTCATTTTTTTCTACTGCTGCAGCTTTAAGAAATGATGATAAGCTTCAAATTTGTATTGATTCCCTTGACCTCAGATAAAAGTCTTGCCTCGCTCTTGTCATGGTTGTCTAGGGAGCTGCAACGCCTGCCCAGGTAGTTTGGCTTGTAGGGCACGGGGCTGAGTCAGCCATGCCAATATGTTTAGGCAGCCTACATATTTCTCCAACCCATTACTATTCTGCGAGATGACTCTCTTGTCTACTGTCTAGACTTCTGTGTTTCTTGATTTGTGCTTTTTGTATTCTTTTATTAACTGGTATACAGCACATTGGAGCCACATTCTGTTGTGTTTAAAATGTGCTATATAAATACATATTAAATTAAATTAAATTCATAAGTGTACATTAGTTTTGGCCTTTGTGCATTCAGTAGCTAAGTACCGTGCACCATTGTAGGCAAGATCCCACCACAACAAACTTGATACTAAACTATGGGATATGTCATTGGAACAGTAGCTGCCAAATGGCTGTCAAGACAAACATTACCTCTCAGTCTGCACAATTCAATAATCCTCCATGAAATCCAGCAAATTTGTGGAAACTTAGTGGTATGGTTCATTCAACAATGCAATTCCACCCAACTCCACCCAGGCCACTCCCAACAAGCATCCAGGGTCATGCAGGCCCTCTTGGATCTATAATCTCATCTATGTGAGCAAGTTTCAATCCTACTGCAGTATGGAAAGTTTAAAGAAAGTAACAAGAGGTCACAAATAAAGACCTTGTGAAAAACTCCACACAGAAGATTCCTAGTATTGACTTCCCACATAAATTATTTTTAATGTGTTTCCACATAAATCGTGACAAATGTGGATAGCAAATGGAAATGAACAACTTCCTTAGTATGTAACTATGCCAATCAGGTACATAATAACTTGAAATGCAATCCATTAACATGAAAGAGTCTTCATAAACTTATTCTCTGCCACCCAAGATGTGATTATCTGGTTCCAAAATGAAGTTAAAATTGTTGTTACCCTGCAGTTACACAAGATAGCTGTACAAAACCCAGATTTACAGGAATAATGCTACAAAAAGATATTATACCTAGATAAAAAGGGAACTTTAAGTGTCAGAAAGATCACTAATTATATTTCATTTCTAAAGTGAAATAAGTCTTAGGATTCCATCCTCAATTTCAGATTTTGGATGCAATTAGAAAAAATAATTCTTAGTTTATCATGTTAAATACACCTCATTTACGCCATTGGAGTAAATAAACATATAATTTTACTTTCCCTTTAGAACTTTTTTTTACACAAATACTCAAATATTAAAGACAGCCAGAAAGAATCCACTTAGCCAATCATGTCTACGATTGAAAGAACTACTGTTTATGAATTATATATCAAGCTTGAACTACTGATCAATACAAACTTCCCTTTTCTTTCTTCAAGAGTTCTCAATTTCTTTTAATGTTATTTTTGCATTCCCAAATGTTTATGTTGTTCTCTTTTGGCAGTTACTGCTCTGTAGCATATGTTCCCTATGCAATGAAATATTGGTCGACACCACTTGGTGCCAACTGCTCTTGTCAAGGAGTAAACCCAACACTCATTTATGGATAATTACTCATTCATACCAATTTTATAGATTGTGAATCTATTCCTCTGTTAATAAATCTAAGGCATTTTTCTTTAAACATTCTTCTAAAGTTATGGTGGCACAATTAAAGGTGTGTCTACTTACACCTTTATGTCTTTAGCCTTTGCTTTGCAAAATAGTACCATTTTAGTTCACATTGCCTTTCATTCTAAAAGTTTATCAATTCATACTTTCCCTCATTAACATTCATCTATCACATAGTTATTGATTTGATGTTCATATCTTCTGAAGACTGAATCAAACTCCTTATTTCATAGGCAAAAAAACAATTGGCTGGAGGAACTCGTGAGTTGAGGAACAACAGTTGAAGAAAAAGAATGGTCACTGTTTTGTGCTGGAATCCTTCATAGAAAGTCTTGCTGAGGAGTTCCAGAGTAAAACTTTGACCATTCTTTTTCTCCCATTGATGTTGCTTGACCTGCTCAGTTTCTCCCGCAGATATTTTTTTGCTCCAGATTCCATTATCTGCAATTATTGTGTGTCCTTATTTCTGACACTTTTTGAATATCAAATTACCTGCAGCACTTGAAATTATGTCCATGTACCTCTGTCCTAATTTGATCCTTATGGAAACCTTGAGTTTGATAAACATCACCTTACCTTTGATGTCTACTTCATGCCCTTGAGCCAATTGTGTTCATGTTATTTCTGTCATGGGAAACTGTTTAATTTTATGTGGTGGAATTGGGCACAACTGTGAACTGTTACTACCCTTATCTCATCAGAATCAGAATACATTGTCATGAACAAGTCAAGAAATTCAGTGTTTTGCAGCAGCCTCATCGTGCAAACATACATATTATAATAAAATTAAATTAAAATAATATTAACAATAATCGTGCATCAAAAGTAAGGCAGTGTCTTTGGTTTATTGATTATTCGGGAATCTAATGGCAGCAGGAAAGATGGAGTGAAATCTGGTGCCTGTGATGTCGCAAGTTAACAACCCTCTGGAGTTTATTCTTGTCCATACCAGACAGTAATGCAACCAGCCAGAATGCTCTCAAAGGTATACCTCTAGAAATTTATGAGAGTCTTCGGTGACATACCAAATCTTCTCAGACACCTAACAAAGTATAGCCGCTGGTGAGCCTTCTTATTGATTACATCAATGTGGAAGCTCCAGGACAGATCTTCGGAGAGGTTGATACCCAGGCATTTGAAGTTCTTGACCCTCTCCACTACTGAGCCCTCGATGAGGACTGGGTCACGTTCCCCTGACTTCCTCCTGAAGTCCATAATCATCTCCTTGGTTTTGATGTCATTGAACACAAGGTTGTTGTCGTTACACCATTGAATGAGCTGATCGATCTCCCTCCTGTAAGCTTCCTCATTGCTATTTGTGATTCTGCTAACAACTGTGGTGTCATTGGCAAACTTGTAGATGGCATTGGAATTGTGTCTGGCCACACAGTCAGCAGTGGGCTAAACATGCATCCTTGGGGTGCACCTGCATTGATAATCAGTGACGAAGTGACATTGTTTCCAATTCGAACTGACTGTGATCTTGCAATTACAAAGTCAAGGATCCAGGTGCAGAGTGGGTACAGAGGCCTAGAATTTGTAGCTTCTTGACCAGCACTGAAGGAATAATGGTATTGAAGGCCAAGCTGTAGTCCATGAAGAGCAACCAGATGTATGAATTGCTGTTTTCGAGGTGATCCAGAGCTGAGTGGAGAGCCAGCGATATTGCCGTGGAGCGATTGTGACGATAGGCAAATTGCAGTGGGTCCAGATCTAGATCTTTTCTTAGGTATGTGATTATTCTGGCCATGACAAGCCTCTCGAAGCATTTCATCACAGTAGAAGTTAGTGCTAACCTTCTTGGGTACCAGGATGATTGATGCCCTTTTGAAGCTGGTGGGAACCTCTGACTGCCACAATGAGAGTTTGAAAATTTCCGTGAACACTCTGGTTAGTTGGTTGGTGCAGACTTTCAGTACCCTGACAAGTACACCGTCAGGGCCTGACACCTTGCAAGGGTTCACCCTCTTGAATGATGTTCTGACATCGCCCTCAGAGACAGATATCACAGAGTCCTCAACCTTTTCAGGGATTCAGGTAGGCACTGTTTGCTTCTTCTTCTCAAAACAGGCATTGAAGGTGTTCAGCTCATTGGGTAGTGAAGCATCACAGCCATCTAGTGTTTGTCTTCACTTTGTAGGCTCTACTCTACAGAGTCTCTACTTTAGCAATGTCAGTCAAATGCCTTCTTAAATTAAGTGTAACATACTTATGCCAACTGCACCACTTTTATTAGCATATATAACAAAGGGATCAGCCCAAAATGTCGACTGCCTATTGTTTTTCATGGATGCTTCATGACCTGTTGAGTTCCTCCTGCAATTTTGTGAACAGTTATCATTATCTGCTGAAAGGAGTAATTAAATTAGTTGAGGTATTAGAAGTTGACTACATTGAAGGTTAAGGAGACAGATTTTAAAAGTATATGCTGCAGGAGAGTATAATTGTAACCATACTTTGTTTACATTGCACTTTTTTTATTATAATGTGAATATTGGAATCCAAATATAAAAACAGATGAAAACAGGAAATACATTCAGATTGAAGAACCTTGAGAGGTTTTATAGTTCTGAAATAATACAAAAGCAGGCACAGCATGGTACTTTTTATAGTGAATGGCAACATGCAAATAAAATGTCATGAAGTGTTTCACCATGAAGATATGGAGAAAAACTGCGTCGTTGTGCCCAATTCCACCACATAAAAATAAATAGTTTACCTATCAGCTGAGAGGTCAGACGGAGGTATTGATAAGCAGTTGTATGCAGTCCAAAAAGTAAAAGAGAAATTAATACTCATTATGTTTCAAAGGCAGTAATGTTTACTGGATTAAACAATGAGGCTTTGGAGGGACTCAGTGGATCAAGCAGCCTCCATAGAGAGAAATGGACATTTTGATTCAGGACTATCGTGTGAAGGGGAAATGGTAAGAACAAAAAGAGGGCGAAGACATTGGATAAATGAAGGTCTTCTGGAAGGGCAGAGGAGTAGAGGTAGAGACCACTAAAAAGGAGGGAGGGTGTGGAGGGACTCGTTACGAGTAAAAATCAAGTAACGGAATGGGTAAGATGAATGGGAGCAAGGGAAGGAAACAGTGGAGTTTATTTTTGGGATGAGGTTTGCCTGAAATTGGAATATTCAATGTTTCTACCATTATGTAGAGGCAAAATAGGTGAATTATGACATGCTGTTCAAGTTTATATTTGGCTTCACATTGGCAATGGATGAGACCAAAAGTAAGATGGTCTGTGTGAGAATTGGAAGAGAAATGAACATGGCTGGCAACCAGGAGTTTCAGCTGATGCTGTTTCCTCAAAATTATAGCTGGGGCAATGAAAATAAACTGATGATATTGTGGGTCTTGATAAATTTCCTGCACTTTTACATCTTATGTCACTATTGCAAAATGCCTTCAAGCCTTCATTTCAGAAAATCAATAACAGCATTTGCTCCACATCACGTGACATTGTTTAATCTTTAAGCAGTAATGGAAATGCAGTAGCATAAAGGTTAAAAAGAGAATTTGCAGCTTGTACAACTAATAAAAGAACCATTTTCAATGAATTTAAGACAATAATCTAATCCTAGGATTCAGGCGACTAACATGAACCACTCAGCTTTATTTACTGCTTATGAAGTCATCTGAACTACTTGAGTACCGTATTGATTGCAATTTACTGACAGGAGGTACTGTCCTTTATATTACTAAAGCGCTTGCTTGATCTGAATACTAGCTGCAAGATACAAATACTCCCAACCACAAAATAATTTTCTCTTGATTGGTCTTGCAAATGAACACAAAAATTAATAAATATTTAAAAGATTGGCTTGTTTAAATGAGTAAACCAAATCTTAGGAATAATATTTGACTTGTCATCTCCATTCAAGAAGTAAGGAGAAATGACTCATGTACAAGCTACATCATCTGCTTGTATAAAGATAATTCCTCTGGGATAATGGTCTTTACCTTGGAACTATCTGTTATGCTATTATTATTAAACTGTATTATTTGTAATAATTGCTTGGAAGATCTCTATTTTTAATCTCTTTCCATGATTTATAAAAGATTCCTAGTCCAAAATTTTCTTCATAAATACTAATAAGATCAATATTTAATTTATTACTATTAACAACTTAACCCACTTCTAATTCTAAGCGGACGTGTATATAAAGGGTATGTGTTCAGGAAAGTTCTTTGTTTCACTGTCCAGTCATTCACTTTTCACTTCTGCAAGTTCCCTGGTATTTGGCAATTTTCACACTGTGCATAGAATTTAACATTTATGATCTTCACCGGGGTCTGGTGCTTTAACTCACAATGTTACCGCAAAGGAAGGTCTTTGTTGGTTTCAGAGAGATATTTATTGTTTGTTGAACACACACAAACTGATCTCCTTTAATTAGTCACTTTAATGTCTTGCCAAAGAAACTTAACCCTTCATTGGTTTTCCAAAAGATAACCTCTTCTTCCATGTTACCACAGAGAGTTCTTCTTTTTCCCCTATTTCAGGAGACACACATTAACCAGGCACATCCTCTTTTAATTGACTACAAGGGTTTAGAATAGGCTGAACTCAGAACTCAAAACCTTTTCAAATCGGGACTTGTAGCAGGTCAGCAAAAAGTAGTTTCCAGCATCAACTCCTGCAGTAAACTGACTGTCTCTCCCTCTCTAGGCCATTTTATGTCAGGCCACCACCTGGAGGCCAGCTACAAGAGCGGATCTAAAACATACCTTTCACACAGCAGCCCTAAAAGGTTGCTCCAGCGTCCTGAATGTACAGCCACTGCAAGCAGCTGGTTAGGGGTAGGCTGTTGATACCATCATCAATCTCCCCACTCAATCCTCTCTCTTCATGACCCCCTCAAGGCAGGGGCAGTAGGGGCCAGCAGGTGTCATTAACAGCGGGAGCCGTAAGAGGAGCAGGAGCCATCAATGGGAGCTGGCAGGGGCCAACATGGCAGCAGGAGCCATTGGGGCTGTGGGAACTGTCGGAGCAGCGGGAGCCGGCAGGAGGCATCAGGAGGTGGCTGGTGCGGGCTGTGACAGCCTCACCACTCCACTTCGGTTTTAAGGGCCACTCTCAGTGGCTCAAAACATGGCAGAGCAATGTCCGTCTTCCCTACGCATAATCCTCCATGCAACTGGAACTGTTCTGGGAACCAGTAGGGAAGACGGCCATGGCTCTGCCGTGTATTTATGACAGATGGCACTACGACACCAGTCGCCCCGCCTCCATTGGCTCCGGAGGGCGCCTCGAGGCGCCTCTCGATATGAATGAGACGCTGGAGCAGCCTTTTAGGGCTGCTGTCTGAAAGATAAGTTTTAAGTTTTCAATCCATTCTTGTAGCTGGCCTCCACATGGAGGCCTGACATGAAATGGCCTATAGAGTCTATGCTTAGGCATAACTCTTGCATTTTAAATGAGATCTCTTTTGTGAAATGTTAATGTCTCTTGTGGAAAGTTAACTGAGATGTCTGTTTGTGAAGTGTACCTAAACTAAACTCCCACAAACTATATCTTTTTAAGATATTTTATCATAATTTTATTAACCCATTCTGTAACATGTAGGTGAAGCAAGAAGAAAGCAGAACATTATAAAAGGGGAAACAAGTGATCAGAAAATATAACTAATTTGTTTATTTTAAATATTTCATTTTGTGATGTTAGTTTCATTATATACCTCTATAGTCATGGTAAGCAGTGGATATATCATCTGGAGATTAATTAGTTAATTTTGCCTTCAGTGGCAACTAATTAACAGCATTACATTTAATTTTAATATTTCATCCACTTCTGAATATTCAAATATTCAAATAGCTTACTTAACACCTTGTTGCACAACCAATTTTAACCATGTATTAATCAATGTTATCACCCATTTTCTGCTAACATGTTTAAATGTTTCAAGTATAAAGGAAAGTATAATCAAGGTTTACCAGTAGCCTCTAATAAAATAGTCATGCTGCAATGTACTGGTGGCTGGTGTAAATGCAACCCCAAATGTTCTCTGTTCACCAAAAAGCATTCCTTTCATTTAACTAAAAGCCACCATCTATGATCTCATGCCTTAATGTGGCATTAGATTGGATGTGGGAGAGAGGAAAGTCTTGGTGGAAGTAGGTGAAGTTCAGGGCTGGGGATAGGGAAGAAGATTTTGGGGATTGTTGAGGGCAGGTAGGTGGCAGAAAGTAGATGAACTGTGACGTGACAACTATTAGGAGAGGATATTTGACTGTCAAACACTAAGACAGAAGGGTAAAGGATCCTGTAATGAAGATAGTTGTTTGGGGATGAATGGTTCTGCAGAAACAATTAGTTTTGGAGATGGTAGGGATAGACAGTCACTTAGCATTTACTCTGGGTGCTCTGGATTCCTCCCACCATTCAAAACGTACCAGGATTGGAAGATAATTGAGTGTAGTGGGCGGCACGGGCTCGTGGGCCAAAAGGCTCTGTTACTGTGCTGGATGTCAAAATTAAGAATGATCCTGCACCCAGGCCACACAAGCATGGTAGAGTTTTGCACAGGACTTGCATTTAATGTGCATATAATTTAATTTTTAAAATAATCCATCATGCAATACAGAAAATCTTTGCAATTATCAACAATCTTAACATCCAGAAAGTTGTTAACTGGGCCTGTGACATCACAGGCACCAGACCTCACTCCATCGAGGACAACTTCAAGAGGTGGTATCTCAAGGGCCTAAGACATGCCCTCTTCACTCTGCTCTCTCAGACCCGCACTAGCATCAACACTATTGTTACATCAACACTGCCATTTTATTTTACATTTGGACTGGATTGGATCTTGCTAAAGCTGGTTAATATCCATCCCTGTTCCTCACCTCATTGCAAAGTCCTTGGACTCTTCATATTGATTATCTGTCTCAGTGAATGCCACTTCCTATCATTTCCAAAAATAAAAACCTTCTCCAATTGTCTCTGCAGCAGAACCATTTACACCCAAACACTGAACTGGACCTTGCTGAAGACAGGTAGCAGCCAAAGTCACTGCCCTCCCACCTCACCTGACCAAGCTCAACTGAACCAAAGGTGGGGCAACAAAGTAGAGCAATGCCTCAGTTGGTGTCATCTAAGACTCCACGCACAAAACACCATGACAACCCTTGGCAAGAAGCAAAGATGAAAAGAGAGCATTATTTCTCAGTCACGCAAGGAATATAATTAAAGTTTTATTTTTTTCTGATATTCAAAGATGTAAAAATTATTATATTCGATGCAAGTGAATAAAATAAAAATTAAAAAGTTTTTTTTACAATCGTAACACATGAAGCAATAATTAAAAATGTAAGTAAAATAAGCAAAAGATAAATATTAAAAAAATTCTTTCAAATTCTTAGGAATCCTCATGCAACTGATTGAGAACTTTGATTTTATGCCACTTCTGGCTGGTGCAGGATCAGAATTTGCTTATTGCTGTAGCTAACAATAGGTTCACTGTAGTAATCCAAGTGGAATACTGCCACAAGAGAAAGCAAAGGGTGTGCTGACATCTGAGACAGTGAAGTCCACCTTTAGGATTCTTACATATTGGCAAAGCAGCCACTTTAGGTCAGAAACCATCTCATTTTGTTTTGATCGATTTACTCAATACTGTACACATTGAGTTGTTGCTGCTTTCTGATTTCCCAGATGGACAGAACTTGCCCTGAAGTCCAAGTCCAAAGTATGTTTTGTTTATTTGTCCACTTCAGTTGAATGAAGTCAGATACTGTGAAAATTGGGGGTGAAAACCCTTCTTGTGTTTCAGTGTATAAACAAATTTCTCTGTGAACTAAATCAGCCTTTGGAAAGCTATTAGCTTCCCTGACATTATCTAGTTACTATGATAGGGGAGTGTTCATCGTGGTCATGCTTTGATCCTACATGATCTTTTTTTCATTATACTGCATCCTTCATGATAAGAGCTTCCATTAGTACACACAGGATATTTTATTTTGATACTAAAAAAGTAGATTAAATTGTGGATCCACATGAGTAAATATAGCACTGAAAGCACTTTATATGCATATTTAATCAGGAACTGCATTTCATCATTGCACAATGCAGTAAAATTAAATTGATACATGCAAAATGCCTATCAGATTCAATTAGGTAATGGTCTAACTAATAAGGTTTAATTGAACATATGCTCTCATCATACACATGCAAAATAGGAGGAGGTTGATTTTTTTTTCCAACTGACTGAAAGCATTCTGACCCCCTTCATTTCAGAAATAGTTGCACAAATCATGGCAGACAGGCATGTGACAAGACAACACATTTGTAATAAAAATGAGAAATGCAGGAGACACTCAGCAGGGTAAGGCCACATCTTCAGAGAAGGAAACAAGAGTTGACAATACAGGTCCATGAACTTTAATCAAAACTGGGGAAATTTAAAATAAAGGTATAAATTGCAGAGGTTTGACAGGGTGGAGAGAAGTTGTGGCTCAGAAAAATTAACTGATATAACTGGTGCAGTGGCCAGTAATAAATACAGTAATAAAAACAGATAAATGGATTGTGTAAATAGGAGGAAATGAATGAAATTTGAAGTTAATAGAAAAATGAGCAATGGAATAGCTGATTATTTTAATAATAAATTCTGGAAAGTTAATCAGAGGATGAGCACTTCCTCAAGCTCATGTTAAACTTTGTGGGAATAGTGCAGGAGACCAAAAACAGAGAGGTGGGAGTGGAATGGAGCATTAAAGTGACAGGTAATTGAAGCCCAGAGCCACCCTTGTGGACACACCACAATGAGCTGGTCACTCAATCTATGTTTGGTATAGAGAAGACCATATACTGACCATTGAGCACAGTATCTTGATTGGAAGTACAAATGAACTGCTTCTTCAACTGGAAGGAAAAAAAAGGAGGAATGGGAAGGGAGGAGGTAAAAGAGCAGATGTTGCCTCTCCTGGTGTGGTAAAGTGCTGTGAGGTAAAGTGCTGTAAGAAGAGTGTTGATATTGGTGGAGTGCAAAAATACTATACGAGGAGGGAGGTCATGAAATATCTGATAATGGTATTGTGCAAGAAATATCAGAGATTATGAAGAATGATTCTTTAAATGTGACAGCTAGAGGCAAGGAGAGGAGGACCCTATACTTGTATGGTGTAGCGATATGCCATTAGGCAGGCAAACAGGCCCCGCTTGTCACGCACGTAGCAGGGCAGCTGGCCAAAAAGGCGCCGTTGGGGGTTTCCTCCCGACCTCGGCACCAGGCTTGGAAACCCACGCTGGGGGACCCACATGACGCCCCGGTGACGTCGAGGCCCCCCAGCATGGTTCTCAGCCAGGTCCAGGCTGGGAGTATAAGACCAGCCAGGCAGCCTGTAATAAATCAGTTTTTGCTCACTGAACTCAACTTGTCCAGTTGTGCGATCCTTCAGTTACAGGTGTAGCCGCCGCTACAATTGGTGACCCCGACAGGGTCAAATATCTTTGAACCCAACATGAATGACCCTTCGATCAACGCTTTAGCCATCAAGCTTCCTGACTTCTGGGTTCAGGAGCCAGAGACCTGGTTCAGCCACGCAGAGGCTCAGTTTCACCTCCGCCAGCTTTCATCGGATTTGACCAAGTTTTACTATGTGGTCGCCGCCCTGGACCATGCCACCGCCAAACGAGTCCTGCATCTCATTCAGTACCCACTTGCGGAAGATAAGTGCGGGACCATCAAGCGGGAGCTCACCAGTTCCCTCGGCCTCTCCAGGCGCCAGCGTGCCGCTCGGATGCTGTGCCTCGACGCCTTAGGGGACAGAATTCCAATCAATTTGATGGACGAGATGCTCGCGCTCATGGGCGATTACACCAACTGCCCACTCTTTGAGCGCATCTTCCTCAACCATCTGCCTGAAGACATCCGGCCGTTACTGTCCCAGGAGAGCTTCATTGACCCTAGGAAAGTCACTCAAAAGGCTCTGGAGCTATGTCTCGAACGATTCCCGGAGGGCTCAGCAGTCCAGCAGGTTACGAGTCACAGGCATGACCATGCCAAGCCTTCCTCTAGCACTGTGGTGGAACACCCGGCCCCTGCAGGGGCCTCAAAGAGCTTAGCCAGAAGCAAGTCATCCATTTCAGGCCTTTGCTTCTTCCACCAGCGCTGGGGAGCCAAGGCTCGGAAGTGTCGTCAGCCCTGCTCGTTCCAGGAAAATTAGCAGGCCGGCCACTGTTAATGGTTGTGGCGGCTGACCAAGAACACAGCCTCCTCTACCTGTGGGATTCAGTCAGCAGCCGACGCTTCCTCGTCGACACCGGGGCCCAGATCAGTGTCATCCTGGCCACAGCCATCGAGTCCTGGAACCAGCCTCGAAGACCTCACCTCCATGCAGCCAATTCGACAGAGATCCGGACGTATGGAGACAAGACCATCCACTTCCAGATCGGCCAGCGGAAGTTCTCGTGGAGGTTCATCGTTTTGTCCCTTCAAACTGCCATCCTGGGTGTTGACTTCCTTCTCGCCCATGGACTCCTGGTCGACATTCGAGGTAGGCGACTGGTAGATGCCCGTACCTTCCAATCCATTCACTTCAACGCCTCCTGAACAGAACAGCTGCAGATGGCTATGGTCAGCACGCCCAAGGACGAGTTTCAGCGTATCCTGGACAAGTTCCCGTCCCTCCTCAAGCCGCAGTTCTCCGCCGCCTCACCACGCCACAGGGTGTTTCTTTACATCTCCACCCAAGGCCCGCCGGTCCACGCCAAGGCATGCCGACTCCTGCCAGACAAGCTCCAGATTGCAAAAGAAGAGTTCTCACATCTGCAGGAGCTGGGGATCATTCAACACTCTGACAGTCCTTGGGCCTCACCACTCCACCTGGTCCCGAAAGCCTCCAGCAGTTGGCACCCCTGTGGAGATTATTGATGGCTTAACGACCCGACGGTACCTGACTTTTACCCGATCCCTCACATCCACGATTTTACAGCCTACCTGCATGGCACGAGGGTATTCTCCAAGGTCAACCTGGTGTGTGGGTATCACCAAATCCCAGTACACCCTGAGGACATACCCAAAACAGTCATCATCACCCCTTTCGGCTTGTTCGATTTCCTACGCATGCCGTTCGGACTCAAAAACACCGCCCAGACCTTCCAGCGCTTTATGGGCACAGTGGGCAGGGATTTGAATTTCGTATTCATTTACCTGGACGACATCCTTGTCGCCAGCAGAGACCAGGCACAAGTCTCACGTGCGCACCCTCTTTTCCTGACTGGCCGACTTTGCCCTAACAATCAATCCAGCCAAGTGCCAGTTCGGGAAAGAGTCCATGCAGTTCCTAGGTCATACCATCACGGCCGAAGGAGCCACACCTGCTGCTACGAAGGTCACTGTAATCAGGGAGTTCCCACGCCCGGACAACCTCAAGGGGCTACAGGAGTTTGCAGGTATGGTCAATTTCTATAACCGCTTCATTCCAGGCACTGCGCGCATCATGCAGCTGCTCTTCGCCCTCATCGCAGTCAAAGACAAGGCACTCGTCTGGACTCCAAAGACCAGCAGGGCATTCAAAGCTATGAAAGATGTCCTCGCAAAGGCTACCCTGCTCGTCCATCCACGCATCGACCTGCATATGGCGCTCTCCATCGATGCAGTGCTGGAGCAGCTGGTGAATGGACAGTGGAAACCACTGGCATTCTTTAGCCAACTTCTTCGCCCGCAAGAGCACAAGTATAGCACTTTCGATTGTGAGTTGCTGGCAGTACCTGGCAGTACGTCATTTCCGCTATTTCATGGAGGGGAGGCCTTTCACCATTTTTACCGACCATAAACCCCTCACTCAGGCACTCGCTATGGCAAGAGATCCCTGGTTGGCCCGTCAACAGCGTCACCTCTCCTTCGTGTCGGAGTTCACCACCGATATTCGGCACAAGGCGGGGAAAGACAACGTGGTTGCCGACACACTCTCATAACTGGCCATTTGCATGCTGAAACCTGGCCTCGACTTCAACCAGCTCGCCCGGGACCAGAAGTCTGACGAGGAGACGCGGGCCTTCAGGACTGCCATCACGGACTTGCGGTTCCAGGACCTCCTGACTCCTCACGTTGAAGGCACCATCCTGTGCGATGTCTCCATGGGCACCCAGCGACAAGTGGTTCCTCAGCAGTGGCACAGGCAAGTCTTCCACCATATCCATGACCTTTCCCACCCTTCCATCAGGTCCACGGTCCGTACGTATGGTGGCAGAACATAACATCTGGCATGGGCTTCTGAAGCAGATTGCGGACTGGGCCAGAACCTGCATCCATTGCCAGCTTTTCAAGGTACACAGGCAGACCAGAGCGCCCATACAAGATTTTGAACACATCTGGGAACGGTTCAGCCACATACATGTGGACATCATCGAATCGTTGCCCTTTTCCCGAGGTAACTGTTACCTTTTCACAGTGGTAGACTCCACCACTCGTTGGCCCGAGGTGATCCCAATGCCAGATGCCTCCATGGGCTCTTGCTCCTGAGCACTTTTGAACAGTTGGGTTGCCCAGTTCGGCATCCAGAACCACCTCACCAGTGATCGGGGCACCCAGTTCACCTCTGCGCTCTGGGCACAGATCGTCAACAGGCTGGGGATCAAGCTACATCACATCACGGTCTATCAGCCACAGGCCAATGTGATTGCACCACCACCTTAAGTCGGCACTCAAGGCCCACCTCACCAGCCCCAACTGGGTGGACGAGCTACCTTGTGTGCTCCTGAGCATCTGCTCGACACCCAAAAACGACCTACAGGCATCATCAGCCAAGCTGGTCTACGGTGCACCACTAGCCCTACCCGGTGACTTCATCAACGCACCTCACAACCCCCAGCAGTCACCGCACGGTCTACTTCCCCCACCTGCAGGCCCAGTTGGACTCCTTCACACCCCTACCACCGCCCAGACACGGCACACGGGTCTCTTACGTCCACAAAGTATGTTTTTGTCAGCACCTCTACAAAGACCAAAGGGTCGTACAAAGTCGTCCAGCATTCAGGATCCACTTTCACACTGGACATCATAGTGGTAAGAGGGAATAGTTTACGGTGGACAGGTTAAAGCCAGCCCACCTCAACCCCTCCGAACCAGTAGTTGTGGCCCAACCCAAGAAGCGAGGCCGCCCGGAAAAAAGGACATTGGCGCCGGTTCTGGTGGGAGTTCTGTGGCAGTACACCATTAGGCAGGCAAACCGGCCCCGCTTGTCACACATGCGGCCGGGCAGCCGGCCAAAATGGCGCCGTCGGGGGTTTCCTCCCGACCTCGGCACTGGGCTCAGAAGCCTGCGCTTGGGGATTCACGTGACGCCCTGGTGGAATACAAACCCTGTCAACGCGGTTCTAAGCCAGGTCCAGGCTGGGAGTATAAGACTAGCCAGGCAGCCTGCAATAAATCAGTTTTTGCTCACTGAACTCAACCCGTCTGATTGTGCGATCCTTCAGTTAGCAGTGTACCTGCTGCTGTAATGGCACCATTTTGTTATTGTATCATATTCCAATTTATCACAGCACCCTCCTTGCAGTTTAAAGCTTATTTAATTTCAATTTTTTCTACGATCACCAACCTGAAATGTTAATTCTCTCTTTACAGATGCTGCCAAATTTCATTAATATTTCTAACATTTTTAAGTTTTATTTCAGAATTCCAACAATTGCTATGTTTTGATTTTAATACATTAATAATGTTAGGAAACCAGAGTATACAGTGATAACATTTGATTTCTTCAATGTACTTTCTGACACATCATTGGACTCTTTTGCAGTCCATTAATTATTTTTGTTACTTGCACTGAAAGGAAATATTAATTATGATTGAATTCAGATACACACTCTGAAATGTGCTCTGGGTTGTTCAAGAATGAATGAAATCAGGTGTGTGCCTGAATGTGTGCGTATGAATGTCTGTGTGTACATGTTACTGTGATTTTAAAGATAATTCCGAGACATAGTTACCCAAGTTTTGAAAAAAAGCTCGCAAATTTAAAAGCACAATGGCAACGTCCAAAATAGCAAAGACTAACTAACCATATATTTGCATAAAACTTGCCATGGGCAAGAAAAATATTAACATGAATTATTTGTTTATTTGATTTCCAAGGATGAACGGAAGACAATAAGGTCATGTTAAATTATCCATCATCCACTTCATTGATAAGATGTAGATGTATTCTCTTTCAAGGATCCCGAATAACAGAACAAAAGGTGTGCACTAAGATTGGCTTTCGATAGGTTGTTGCTCCACTTTGGATAACTGCCAATCTTTTTATCTTGTAAGGCCACTCAGTTTTGTTTGGAGAGATTTTGCCTCAAGCTAAATCAAATATTCTGCTCTTAGGGAATTTTGTAAAGATTTTTTTTCGTATTTTGAAATTGTTAACTCTTTGCTTCTTAAACATCTTATCAATGCTAGGAAAGGGTTTGCCTGTGATGTCTGGGCTGTTCCCACTCCCTTTTGCAGGATTCTACACTGGGAAATATTAGTGTCCCCATACCAGACTGTGATGGAGCCAGTCAGCACACTTTCTACCACACATCTGTAGAAATTTGCCAGGGTTCCTGATGTCATACCAAACCTCTGCAAATTCCTGAAAAGGGCACTGATGTGGTTACTTCACAAAGCCATTAGTGTTTTGGGTCCAGGAAAGATCCTCCGAGATAGTAACTTCCAAGAACTTAATTTGCTCACCCTCTCCATCTCTGATCCCCCAATGATCATTGGATCGTACACATCTAGTTTTCCCTTCCTGAAATCAACAATCAGCTCCTTGGTTTTGGTGACAATGAGTGAGAGGTTATTGTCACTGCACCATTCAGCCAAGTTTTCAATCTCCCTCCTGTATGCTGACTCATTGCTGGCTGCATCATGGTCTGCATCATCCCCGAACGTAAAGGGCTCCAATAGGTAGTGGACACAGCCTAGGACATCATAGCCTTCTCACCATCGAGAACATCTACAGGGAATGGTGCTGTCGGAAAGCAGCAGCAATCATCAAGGATCCACACCACCCAGCACACGTTCTGTTCTCACTGCCACCATCAGGAAAGAGGAATAGCTGCCATAAGACTTGCACCACATTAAGGAACAGCTTCTACCCTTCCACCATCAGACTCCTCAACAACAAACCCAATTAGGGACTCTAAGGACTCTTACTTTTGCACGTTATCGTTTTTTCCCCCTCCTTTCTGTATTTCAGTCAGTTGTTTACATTTGCTTATTTATTCACGTGTACATTGTATTCAGTTTTTATTTGCACTACCAATAAGTGGTCATTCTGCCTGATACTCAGGAAAAAGAATCTCAAGGTTATATGTGATGTACTCTGACAATAAATGTGAAATTTTATCTGCTGACATTGCAGAGTTTTCATCATTTTATAGTCCAACATCGCATGAAGTAGCACATCTCAGCAGGAGGAATAAGAAGGCCAATAATTATTTGGAAGTCAAGATAAATGAACAAAAGGATTTTGATGCACAATTACTGAAAATTGTGGCTCAGGGTACCAAGGCCATAAATGTGGAATACAAATAACAAGAGTTTATTTATTTTGGGATGGGATTCCAAAGGAGAGAAAAGTTTTCTCAATTCATCGCATGATCACACAAGTTATGGCTACCAATATTACAAAAAGGATCTAAAGGCACTAGGGAGGGTAAGGTCACTTACAAAAATGTGTCGGTGTAGTGACAGGGAGTAGTGCTCCGTAGTCAGAGGTATATAATAGAGCAACCACTAATTTCCTTAATACAGTCAAGAACTAGTCTTCAAGCTACTTTCAAATGTAACTTGCAAGCAGTAATCAAATTCTGAAGTCAGCTGCCTTAACAAACACTTATGTGAAGTGAACAGGCTATTTAATGGCTCTTTAAGAGATATGGATTGGAAACTGACAACAATACTTGATTCATCAACAGATGCTTGCATAAAGATATCTGACAACTATTGAGGTGAAGTAAATGTGATATGATCATGGATATTCTCATATCAATAGACCAAATGAATGGCTAACGGGGATTGGTTAGTTAAATTACATTGAAATTCAGCCACATTTAGTCTAAAAGCAAAGTATGACATCAATCCTTAGGGAAACAATAGATAAAGGTGGTCTCCAATCTCAGAGTAACACTAAGAGATTTCACCCTGCTATTTTGTCACTTAACACGCAAAAAAAAACCACTATACTAATTGTCAACCCCCTCCCATACCTTCCTAATAAAAAAATGGAAGGTAATCAGTGGGGTAAAAAAAAAATCAAAAGTAAACTAACCTTACAAATTTAGAAAATAATTAAGAAATGAACCCCATAAGAAAACAAAATTAAGATTCATTTCAGAAGTGGACCATCTAATTTTTTTCCAAAGTTAGACATCCCATTATATCAGACAATGATTAAGTATGAGTAGGAGGGACAGCATCTTTCCATCTCAACATGGCTCTTCTAGTGATGAGGCAAAAATAATTACAATGGATCGTGAAGCAGTCAACATCAGACCTGTTGGCCCACTTATTCCAAAAAAGAGCAAGAGAAGGATATGGAGTCAAAGTAATGATAAGAACTAAAGACAAGATACAAAATAGACCTTCCCAAATATCTAATATCCCAGGATATCCAATTCATAATTTGCCCAGAAATGGTGAGAATGTTGAAACAAGCTAACACGGAGTTTTTGATTAAAAATTTGTAGGTGGCTATACAAGTAGACAAGGCAGAAAGAAATTGGGAGATGCACTGGATTCCTTCAGATGAGAAGATACGGTAGAAAGTTTGAATGGAGCACAAATGGATGACCCAGATGGCCTGTTTCTCATAAAAACATTCATAAAAACATACAAATCAGGAACAGGGCTAGCCTGTTGAACAATCAAATCAGCTCTGCCATGCAATGTAATTAGGCCAACCTCAAATCCACATTCCCAACTATGCGTGATAACCTATCAACCCCTTGTTTACGAAGAATATATTTTTTAATTTGTCTATAAATATCACATTCTGTTTTCCCTGCCATTTAAAAAGGAGAGCTCCAGAGATTCATGAGAGGAAAATAATGTCTGATTTATAATTCTAAATTCTCCCACAAGAAAAGACATGCTCTCCATATCCGCCTTACAAGATCCCCTCTCAGGGGATTTTACCTGAACCAATCAAATTTCTTCTATTCTAAACTTTAGCAGGTGGCAGCCTAGCTTGTCCAACCCTTACTCTTAAGTTAAAGACTACAAAGAGGACCAAATTATTGGAAAGCCCATGCATTAAATGAATCACAAATTCAATTAATTGCATTGTATTAATGGTTCTCAACTTATTTTGGTCTAAGGCCCACCTGTCTAACATGCCATGGCCTACTAGTAGCAATGATAGGGCAATATTTTCAAGTCAAAGGCAGATCTGTAAGAAACACATCTTTATCTAATTTAAAGAATTTTACTTAACATTTTGAGACCCACATGGAAACACACTGTGGCAAGCTTCAAGGGGATTATTGAATGTTATTATAGGAATAGTTTTGCCGATACAAGTTTTACATTAGCAAAAACTATTTTGTTAAAGGAAACTAAGATTTTTTTTTAAAAGATTGAAGACTTATCTAGTCAAGCAGTTTAAAGTAATCCCTACTTCTCCACAAATTTGAGTGAGTTGGTCTCATTAGAACCAGGGACAAATAGGGTTTTCAATTTTCACGTATCCAGGCACAGACAATTAAGCATCACTGGAAGAAAAAAGAGAACAATTTGATCCTTCAAGGCACTGAGTTCCCAGCTTCCGTCTCTTCAGCACAAGGACAGAAAAGTGGAGACTGCATTCTTTTCTGCAGTGGAGAAGAACAAAAGGGAAATGGATCCATTGACTGACAATTGCAGGGGATATCTAATTCAAAGTTCCACTGCCAGGAGCTGTAGTCAGGGAATCCATGTTTTTTGCAGTCTACTGGTGATTAAGTTGTTTTGCAGCAGGAGAGGAAAGGCATGCTGAGCTAAAAATCTTATAAAGACACCTGAACAATGAGCCAATCTGAGCTGACTGAGAACAGAGGGGTTCTGTAACGAACAGCCACCAGCCAGCGACTTGCAGTAAAACTTGGCTCAGATGCTTTTGAACCATTTTTAAATGCCTTTACTTAACAGGGACACTGACAACTTATTCAAGTAATTAATCCGAACATGTATGGAATGCCTTTGGCAGAGGCTTGCTGTCAGGCAATGTTGGGACAGTATCTTGGGATGTGGCAATTAAGGGTAAGCAAAGGAGCCCAACCTCCTTTGCTGCAGAATCAGAATTTGCCATCATGAACCTGTCACAAAATTTGTTATTTTGTGGCAGCATTACAGTGAAAATATTACTATAAATTATATTTAAAATAAATAAATTAGTTCAAAATAAGAGAAAATGAGATAGGGTCAATGGTTCATTGTTCATTCTGAAATCTGATGGCAGAGTGGAAGAAGCTGTCTTTGGGCCACTGGGTGTTCATCTTCTGGTTCCTGTACCTCCTGCGAAGAGAGCGTGGCCCAGGTGGTGAGACCAGTGTGAAGAGGGGATGGCCTGGGTGGTGAGGGTCCTTAAGGTTGAGGCTACTTTCTTAAGACACCACCTCTTGTAGATGGCCTTGATGGAATGAAGACTGATGCCCATGATGGCGCTGTCTGAGTTCAGAACTCTGTAGTTTTTTTCCTGTCCTTTGCATTGGCACCTCCATCCCAGACAGTGATGCAATCAGTCTGATTGCTTACCATGGTACATCTGTAGAAATATGCAAGAGTCTTTGGTGACACACCAAATCTCCTCAAACTCCTCACGAAGTATAGCTGCTGGCAAGCCTTCTTTGTAGTTGTATCGACATGGAGCCCCACGATAGATCTTCAGAGACCTTTATTGAAAAAGCTTAAAATGGATTTGATCAAATGGAAGGATCTTCCGTTAACATTAATAGGTCAAGTAAATTGTAATAAAATGAATATTTTTCCCTGTATTCACCATTTATTTCACTCAACTCCATGTTTACTTCCAAAGGGTTTTTTCCAAGATTTGAACAGGGCATTGAGGACATTTTTATGGAAGGAGCTAGTGGAGTTGTTCAAGTGAACCGGTACGGACTTGATGGGCAGACATGGCCTGTTTCCGTGGTTATATGGTTATATGTTAATACCCAAGAATTTGAAGTTTTTAAATAATTTCCACTGCTGTCCCCTCAATGAGGACTGGTTCATGTTCTCCTGATATCCCCCTCCTGAAGTCTACAATAAGTTCCTTAGTTTTTCTAATGTTGAGTGCAAGGTTGTTGTTGTGACATCACTCAAATAGCTGATCCATCTCCCTCCTGTTTACTTCCTCATTGGATTCTGCTGATGACCATAATGTCATTGACAAATTTGTAGACTGCATTTGAATTGTGCCTGGCCACACAGACATTGGTGCAATGCAAGTAGAGCAATGGGCTAATCACACATCCTTGAGGTGCGCCTGTGTTGACTGTCAGTGAGGAGGAGGCATCGCTTCCATTTCATACCGACTGTGGTCTCCCAATGAGGAAGTCAAGGATCCAGTTGCAGGGGAGGGTGCAGAGGCCTAGATTTTTGAGCATGTTGTCAAGCACTGAGGGTATGATGGTGTTGAAAGCTGAGCTGTAGTCATTGAAGAGAATCCTGATGTATGTGTTGCTGTTGTCTCGGTGATTCCAAGATGAATGGATAGCCAGAGATATTGCAACTGCTGTGGAGCGATTGTGATGGAAGGCAAATTGCAATGGGTCCAGATCTTTATTTTGGTGGCTTGTTTTTCCATATTTGGAAGGACAGGTAAATCTGGATGCGTGGAAAAAATGCTGTTGAGGTCAGACAATAGGCCTGGTACAGTACAATATTGTGGACCAGAAATGTTTTCACATAAGCAGCTTAATGAGACACCAAAGAAAACATGAACAGTTAGAACAGTATTCAGAAATAGCATGTGAGATATATATAAAAAGATGCTTCACAACCTTTCTGTCAATGTTGACATGATCATTACACCAGCCAACCTGTATCTGTGCTTGGTGGAATGCCTCATGGTGGTATTCTCTTGCATTGTACCCAATGGTGTAGCATGTGTTTACAGAATGACATGTTTGCACAGGCCATTTTATTATTAAAGAGCAAGTTTAAAATAGAAAAAGAAATTGACAGGAGCTATCTTTGCATTTTTTTTTAATGTATTGCAGCTTGAAACCTTGAATTAACATGTCAAGAGAATCAAACATAGAAATAAAAGAGAAGGAAATTTAATCATTCCTTCTTAATTTTTCATGACTTAGATGCCTAGCTGTGCAGATGTTGGGCTATTCCAGTCTACATAAATAAATAACATCAATTTGACCCCTGAATTTGCCTAATTAGACCATCTCCCACATGGAATAACTGAGTGATGCCTCTAAAAGAACAAGTTCATGCTTTTTATTTCCAGCAGTCAAACATTATAAGCACCTTCTAGATTCCAGTTTACCTGTGATCAAAGCCACAGGCCATCAGCAGGTTACATTGTGCTGGTGTGCCCATCAGCTTTTTCCATGATCATATTCCTGTCTACCATGACAACATTGGAGATAAACCATGAGAAAGATTATAATTTTGTCAAAATAATCAAAATGCATCCTCCCTGAATGGCTGAACATTTCTTAAGAAACTTTGTTAAACTACTCTAATTTTGGCAATAGCTAGGAAAAATCTTCAAAGACTTATTAATAGTTTAACTCATTCTTTTATATTAAATTTCTAATCATTATTTGCAGATTGAAAATGAAGTGCATATAAGTGTAAATTTGCAGTTCCAGCAGAATGAGGCACACTTGATTAAAATTTCTCTTCATTACCTTCTAAAAATTAACTTCAAAAAACATCTCTGCTCCAAGGTCCTAACCCCACTTCAACCAGTTGCCATAAGGTGCAGGAGAAATTTAAGTGACAAATAGTTGTTCCTAATTTGGGCAATTGCTGTGCCTTTTTCCCAGCCATTCAATGGATTTAACTCCCCACCTCAAAGTGAATGTAACCAGGTGGATACAATGTCTATTTCAGTTCTTCAGGGAAGGGATTGTCAGAGAATCAAAATGCAGACTCCCTTTTGATTTCCAGCAGCAATTCCTCTTTCCTGATGGCAGCAGCGAGAATGGATGAAAAACAAGCAGATTTTTCAATCGGTTAAGATGTCCATTTGAGTGCACCTCAAAGAGCAATCCAGGATGAAACACAAAAATCAACAGACATTGTGATTAAAGTAAAAAAAAAGAAATGTAAATGGAACTGAGCAGGTCTCTCAGTATCCATAGGAGGTGAAGGTGAAGACCAATCATATTTCCCAGCATCTTATTCTCTCTTACATGCCCATTAACTCCCACATGATTCAGTTATCATTTGCTAATAGCCATGGTAATTCACAGTATTCACTTAAGCTACCAACTAGCATGGCTTTGGAATATATGGGAGAAAACCAGAGATGGAGTCAGAAGCACATACAAACTTTTTCCACGAAAACATTACTTATAATTTATGCAATAAGTATCATTTCTTTTTGAAAATATGGAGCCCGTATACAAAAGGTGTTGGTTTAAAAAATTAGATCTCTCAATAACTGGCCTGAGTGGTGAACCTGTACTCCACAATTCAAATCAATTTATAGTTAGATTTATATTTTTAGATTGACATTCTCCTATGTTATCCACATAAAAATATTCTTTTTTATCTATCCTTTATTTTTATTATTATTGTTAGATTAGAATGGGAGAGGGTTAGGGAGGGAATTTGGGAGGGAGAGTTGAAAATATTCACATGGAATTTGATATCAATACATTTATATATGTACTTTTCAACATGATTTAAAATTTTAAATAAAAGTACATAAAAACCAAGTAGACAACTACAGAGGTCATGATGTAACTCAGGTCACTGAGCTGTGAGAGAGCAACTCAACTATTGTATATAACCATGTAGTAGTTGAGATTTTTGGACCAATTTTTCAGTTCAAATTGGGGGGAGGGGGTCCACTTTTACACGGGTCATTCTTTTGACCCCTGGTAAGTACCTGTGTCGTTTAAGGTGTCAGGAACTTGGAAGGCCGGGTCTGGGTGATAAATTCATGTTCAGAGCTTGGATGGGCAGGCTGCCGGGGTCTATAAGAGGGTCTGTGGTCAGGACGTCAGATCCGTGGGCGGGCAGCTGTACCAAGGGTTCTTGGTCAGGAAGTCAGGAATTCAGATGGGCAGGCAGCCAAGTTGAGGGTTCGCAGTTGGGGGATCAGGAGCTTGGGTGGGCGGACAGTGAGGACAAAAATAGGGAGATCGAATTTTACACAGGTCATATGGAAACACTCTATTTATGCCAAAAAAAAGGGAGTTTAAGTATAAAGGGCAATTGCTGCATTTCACTGCCCACAAAGAATGACCAAAAGGAACTGGAGAGGAGATGAACACAGAACTCACTATGTGCACAATGAGTTTTGTCTCTGAAATTATTTACCACAGCTTACAAACAAATAAAGGATATTAGTTTCTTTCAGCACACAATGAAGTCCACTTTCTTTATTATTCACTAGGCACAGCATTGCATTCTTCAACTCCCCAAACATCATCCAGTCACACCCCTCTGACCTTCTCATTGGCTCACTGCCACACGGGTGATTCTGATGCTCTCACTTTCCTTCTCCTCTGTCTAAGATCCAACACCTGTCTACTGTCGCTTAAGACACTCACACGTGTACAATGACTCACATCGCTTACACCATCAGCAGCGACTGGCACTACTCCTGATAACCCCCCCCACCCCCCCAAGCGATGCAAGGAGGCGACTGATTGGAACTGTCCTGCTACATAACAGCTGACAGTTCAACCCAACCTCATATGATAGTGCAAGACAGGCAATGCATCCCCTGACTGGCAAAGTAGAAGAATGATTAATCTCTCGGTTCTTTTATGGATCTTGGCAGGGAACCAGATCAACCACATTCGAGGAACCACAGTGTTGCTGGGCATGGGCACAGGAAGTGAGGATGACTAGTCAGGAGATGTCAGAATCAGACACCTTTCTGAAGTCTCAGATCTCACTTCAAAAATACACCGATGGTTTTCTAAATTTATACAATTTCATATATTAAAAAAATTAGTTTCCCCAGCCCCGACACCTGGCTTTGTGGTATTTACCTTTCACAAGCAAAATGGAAAGCGTTATGATCTAAAAGACAAAATTAATGATGTTTATGCTAGCTTTATCTCAACCTTTAATTGCATTTATGCAAGCCATTTTCTTATCTGTCCTTGCATGTTTGAAAGCTTTCAGCCATCTTATGACACACTAAAGGTTTGTTAGCCAACTTGTCTGTCTCTAGATTTTAAAAGCAAAAGCTTTAGCATTGAGATATATCAAAAGCATTAAAATATAAGTGAGATATAAATCATTCTTCAACTGATCGGAACTGTCCCACTTTGTGACGGTCCAGAGGGCTGACAGTTCGACCCAACCTCATACGATAGTGCAAGATAGGCAATTTCGCGGTCCGACTGGCAAGGGTGCGACTGATCCTCTGACTGGTTCCAAAGCAGAGCATGCACCATCAATATAAGTTTGCTTCAACCTGTCAATGGAAACCGTGTCAGCTTTTCCATTCCTGTCGATTATAAAAGTCTTCAAGTGGCGTCGTAAGACCTGAAAAGCACCATCGTAAATGGGCTGACGCAGTTGGTGAACAGCATCATGCCGAGGGAACACACGAGTACAGTGTCGTAAATCATTCGGCACATACCATGCCACGTAGGAGTAGGTTGGAGTAATCTCATGTTTTCCCTGAAGATGATCCACATAACTAGCCGGATCATGGAGCATTGTGTTTGGACTTGGATTCACAAACTTCCCTGGCAAGGTTTATGCAGTGCCATAAATGAACTCTGCTGCTGAACATTCAAGATCTGCCTTAATCGCAATATGCAGTCAAAGAGAACCACAGGCAAACACTCCACAAAGATGCTGCCTTCAATATTTGATGGAAATACTCAACAATGCCATGTGGATGGTAAGCCGTAGTGTGAATATGGGTAGTGCCCAGAAAATCAGTGAGAGCCCAGAAAATCTCGAACTGAGACCCTTAGTCTGTTTTAATAGTGACTGGAACACCAAAATATGGTATCCAATGATCCATGAAAGCACTAGCGACCATCTCTGCAGAGATGACGATAGGAATGGCCTCCTTCCACCAGAAAGTGAGCAGATAAGTATATCCCCAAGATGGTGGGCTTATCAACTCTAGATACACCTGCTAGAAACAGGAATCCCTAACAACAAAATCCTCCATCTTGAATTTTGTGTGTCTGGAGGCTTTAGATCATTGACATGGCAAGCAGGTACTTGCCCATAATCCAACATCCCATTTAACATGAGGCCAAGTAACTAGTTTGATTGATGCTCTTCTACCAGGATGTGATAGATTGTGAAGAGACTCAAAAATCTCATGCCTCACAGCTGCAGACACAAAAGGTCTCAGTCTTTCTGCAGAAAAATCGCAGACTAACTTTTCACCAGATTCAGCTAGGGTCACATCTTGAAGATGGAAACCAGATACTGGATGAGATCGGAATCGGTGTGCTGTGCAGAAGCCATGGCAGTGAAATCAATGGCAGTAGTTGTATGTAAGGCATCAATGTCGTGCTTAGATAGGGCGTTGGCCATGGCATTCTTTTTTTTTTGGATGTGCCATATGTCCAATGAAAATTGTAAGATGAAGTCCAAGTACCAAATCTCTCTGGTCAAGCACAATCAAGTGTTTGTATTTGTGGTACGTTGGTGGCCTGCATAAATGGTGAAAGGACAACCTTTCGAGATAGAAGCCCAAGTGTTCTCGACCAAACGTGCTACACTTTGCCTGAGCCGGTGACAGCTTGGCTGAAAAAAAATGCCAGAGGTTCCACTTGCCCACTTAGTTGTTGTTCTAACTCTGCTCCCACAGCACTGACAAACGCATCTGTGGTAAAAGAGAGCAAAGCATGAGGCTTTTGATGTACAAGCATCATGGCATTCATAAGCACAGTCTTCACATGACATCATCTCCCAAAGTTAATAGTCTTTTGGACACGGACTTATCGGATCATTTTAGTGGTTCTGTCAGCGATAATAGAGATGCTGCAGCATTTGGCAGGAATTAACAATAAAAATTCATCATGCCTAAAAAGTCACAACTGGTCAAATATAACAGGAGTAATGATACGGGCCTAGAGGACCCGTAGCAATAGAAATTCACCAAGACAAAAGTTACTTTCAATTTTATTTAAACATTAAAAACAGGATCAAACTTTATTACTATTAACTTAACCCCTTCTAATTCTAAGTGCATGTGTATGTAATGTGTTTAAGTTCAGAAAAATTACTTGATTCACAGTCCAATCTCACTTCTCACTCCTCCAAGTTCACTGGTATCAGGCAATTCTTATACTGTGCACATAATTTAACATTTATGAATTTTCACCAAGCTCTGGTGCTTAAAGGTAATTGGTTACCGCTCAGGAAGGTTCTTGTTGTTTTCAGAGAGAGACTTGTTGCTCATTGGACACACACAAACTGATTCCCTCTGATCAGCCACTTAAGTGTCTTGCCGAAGAAACATACCCCACCAGGGCTTTCCAAATGATGACCTCTTCTTCTACAGGTCACCACAGAGTTCCTTCTGTTTCCTTTATTTCAGGTGAAACACTCTAGCCAGTCATTTCCTCTTGAATAGACCACAAGGGTTTTCAACAGGCAGAACCCACAATTCGTGACCCATCTTAAAAATGGGGTTTAAACAAGCTGCCAGCTTGCCATGACTGTAGCCTCCAAAAGCCACTGCTGAAATTGATTCTCATTGCCTCTACATGTCCTTGACATGTAGAGAGTGTCCTTGACCACTAAGATTCCAACCAGGTTGACAGAAGGAACTCCACTGAGTGCCCAAAGCCTGGACCTGGTATTTGCTGCTCCAAATCAGTTATCTTCAATTGATAAGGAGCTGGCACTACCTTCGATTGATAAGGAGCTGGCACTACCTTCGATTGATAAGGACCTGGCACTACCTTCGATTGATAAGGAGCTGGCACTACCTTCGATTGATAAGGAGCTGGCACTACCTTCGATTGATAAGGAGCTGGCACTAACTTCGATTGATAAGGAGCTGGCCCTACCTTCGATTGATAAGGAGCTGGCCCTACCTTCGATTGATAAGGAGCTGGCCCTACCTTCGATTGATAAGGAGCTGGCCCTACCTTCGATTGATAAGGAGCTGGCCCTACCTTCGATTGATAAGGAGCTGGCACTACCTTCGATTGATAAGGAGCTGGCACTACCTTCGATTGATAAGGAGCTGGCACTACCTTCGATTGATAAGGAGCTGGCACTACCTTCGATTGATAAGGAGCTGGCACTACCTTCGATTGATAAGGAGCTGGCACTACCTTCGATTGATAAGGAGCTGGCACTACCTTCGATTGATAAGGAGCTGGCCCTACCTTCGATTGATAAGGAGCTGGCCCTACCTTCGATTGATAAGGAGCTGGCCCTACCTTCGATTGATAAGGAGCTGGCACTACCTTCGATTGATAAGGAGCTGGCACTACCTTCGATTGATAAGGAGCTGGCACTACCTTCGATTGATAAGGAGCTGGCACTGCCTTCGATTGATAAGGAGCTGGCACTACCTTCGATTGATAAGGAGCTGGCACTACCTTCGATTGATAAGGAGCTGGCACTACCTTCGATTGATAAGGAGCTGGCACTACCTTCGTTTGATAAGGAACTGGCACTACCTTCGATTGATAAGGAACTGGCACTACCTTCGATTGATAAGGAGCTGGTGCTTCACAAGGCGCAGTAAGCAGTTGTTCCTGTTCCATTTGCTCCTGTTCACTAGGGGAAGAAGCCAATCCTACTATCTTTAATGCAGAGGTCATGGACATAACGAGGTCAGCACGAACTGCCAACTGATCAAGGGTGGACATTTGAAAAACACTGACCAAATGCTCTTGAATATGATGGGGTGAACATCGAAGGAACGTCTGTTTCCAAAAATCACCTTCGACAGGATCTGTTCCAGCTAGCCTGCGCCACCTCCTCAACATCTGTGATGATTGCCTATCACCTAGGGTGTCATCAGCTAGTTATCAGGCAATATGAGTCTCCCTAGGTGGCTGTGTAAGCTGCTGAATGGCTTCCCTAAGCATATCGTATGGGAGATTACCATCTGGATCTACTAAGACATTCTCCACAGGCAATCTGCTCTGGAAGATGCTCCACAAATAAACCATACTTTGTCTTCTGACTTGTCACACTGAGGGCAGAGAAATGTGCTTCAAGGATAATGAAGCATGCTGATGCATTATTAATAAAAAGGTGGGGGGGGGGTGGAAATCTTCAGTATGACCTCCCCCCAACTGGCTCCTGTAAGGGGTTTATCCTCATCAGTATCCATTTTAAATTAGAAGGTGTTGTGATCTCATAGGGTTACCAGTTTACAAAACAAAAAAAAAATACACTCACTTATTTCTTTCAACACACCATGAAATCGACTTTTTTATTCACTGGACACAAGATTGCATTCTCAACTCCCAAACACCACCCAGCTTAACTCTTCTCATTACGCCACATGGGTGATCCTGATGCTCTCACTCTCCTCCTCCTGCGTCTGAGATCCATTACTCGTATACGAATGCTTAACACACTCCTGCATGTGCGCTATTACTCACGTGTGTCGCATCGCATACGTCATTAGCGGCGACCGGCACCACTCTCAATGAAGGTAAATACGCGACTGCTACAATACAGAGAGAATAAAATAAAAATAGATTAGTGTCAACAGATAATTGATCATTGGAATGATTTGAGCCAGTTTCTATGCTGTAACAGCATTTTGTTTGATTTGAATACAGAACATTAATGTGTCTCTTGATTTGAAAACATCTTAAATTTGAAGAACCACTTTCATCTGGCTCATAGAGATGGAATATGAAATCACAAGCAAATAACTTTGTATTAAAATTTCAAAACAGCCCTTACAGTCAGTGTAACAATTTTACATGAAAATACAGGCACTCTATTTCAATGTTTCACGATTAAGAGCTCATATTTCCTTACCTGTCTGTATCCTGCTTCATGAAGTGTAAAATTGGATGGCAATTGTTTACATGTGGCAGATCTAAGACAGTTGAAACAAAATGATTTTTTTTTAAAGACACTCATGGGACTTGGGCATTGCATCCACAGCCATGATTTATTACCTACCCCTATTGCCTTTGAGATATTTTCTTAAACTACTGCAGTCAGGATGACGAAGGTTTTGCATCATGTGTTTAGGTACTGCTATTAATAGTTATAGTATAGTCATAAGGGTCTTACAGCATAGAAAACAGGCTGTTTCAGCTGTTTGTTGACTTCAGGGAAAACCAGATCTGTACAAACCTGTGATGATTGGGAATCAGAGGTGGAGAGGGTGAGCAAATTTACATTTTGGGGAGTCACTATCTCAGAGGATCTTTCCTGGACCCAACACACTAATGGCATTGTAAAGAAAGCACGTCAGCACCTCTACTTCCTCAAGAGTTTGCGGAGATTTGGTACGACATCAGAAACAGTGGGGAAATTTCTACAGATGTATGATGGAAAGCTGCATCGTAGTCTGGTATGGGGACACCAATTCCCAATGCCCTCCAAAAGATAGTGAACACAAACCTTGACAAAACTCTGTCCACCATCGAGAACATCTACAGGGTACGCTTCCGTCGAAGAGCAGCAACAATCATCAAGGATCCATGTCACCCAGTCCATACTCTATTCTCGCTGCTGCAATCAGGAAAGATGTATAGATGACACAAGACTCGCACCACCGAGTTCAGTAACAGCTACTACTCCTTCACCTTCAGACTCCTCAATGACAAACTCAACCAGGGACTCATTTAAGGACTTACTTTTGCACTTTATTGATTTCATTTTTACTTCATTTTAAATAAGTGAGAAATTTAAAAACACAATATTAGTAAGTTCAGAAATAGTGGATTAGATAGCTTTATCAATTCTCTGTCCAGTTCCCCCTACCTTTGGTATTTACCACAAAATATTTTATTCTAATATATGTCATATCAAATTTAACCAAGCTATCATTTGTCAGTTTTCACACTGGACTCATTATAAGTCACAATTAAAAATCCTTTGAATGGCACAAGAACAACATGATTCCTTTATCACCAGTCCTGACTTTAGTCATGAATTAAGTGAGGTGTGTTCACTGCTTCAAAGCAATAGAGCCAACAAATGTAATTTTTTTTACATAGAACTTGTGTGATTTGTTTTATTCTGAGGTGTCTCCCTCCCGTCAGGAGTGGTTATTCACACAGGAATGACCAAAACTCCTGTGATCACACCATGAGTTTAGACAGAATACCTGAAGTGCAGTATTTAAGGAGACTGGACATCCTATTCATTAGTCCGTTGTTCATGGATCACCTGCAGTTCAGTTTAGACTGCAGGCTATCCATGAAAATAACTAGGGGTCGAGGAAGCAAAATGTCAGAACAGGAATGAACCTTATTCCTGCTTCGATCTGGAATTTCCTAGAACGCAGCAGCTGTGTAAAAAAACACAAGAGAGGAGGGAAAGACAGAGTCTACTGATTCTTATTTCTATATTATCAGGTGGCCATTAGTAAACCACTTGGTGTTGTCAGTGGAGCAACAGTTGTGTGACTTTAACCTTAATGAAGATGTATTCTGAGTGATTCTGTTAGGGTTTAAATGCTAACCTGGAATCATGTTACTAACAGCTACTACTTTATCTGAAGCTGTGACATTAACTGCAGCTATAAATTTTAAGCAACAGATTTGTTTGAAGACACCAGGGATTGATTGTTCTGGCATTTTGTTTGGTGCAAACCTGAACCTTGCACAGCTGCACTCATTATGGGAACTTCCAGGTCTATTCATTTTGAGAATATGAGGGTAATTGCATGCATGTCAAATTTCATCAGTTCTGAAAAATTTCTCAGACTGGGGGTCCTGGAGTCAGGGAGGGGAAAAGTGTACTATTGCACATTATCAATGTCATATTCAGTGAACATAGTAGAGGGTAAGGCCTTCACAATTACATGCTAAAACTCTTGATTCTAAATTTAGCACAAGGTATTTTGTCATTCCATTTCATTGTGCACTGTGTGAGTGATTGAACAATGAAATCTGGAACTTGCTGAGAGCCAGATCACAGGCATTTAAAACCGGACATTCAGAACACGACACAAGGAGCAGATATGACCTATGAATGACTGATACAGATTCCAAGCAAGAATGGAAACAATGAAGGATACCCAACAGCTGTGGCAGAGACTAAGTGACATAACCTGCTACAAAACCAAACTCGGTGCAGTGGGAGAGAGCAAAGCTTCACTCTCAGATGAACTCAATGCTTCTATGCTGGATTTGACCACCAACACAAGGAAGAGCCACTGCACAACCCTGCATTCTTGATGACCACCTATTGTCAGTATCTGAGGATGACATGTGGGCTGCCTTCAGGACAGCGAAACTAAGGAAAGCATCCAGTCCTGGCCGAGTACTGAAAATCTGTGCTAACCAACTTGCTGATAGATTCAAGGATACTTCACATTTCACTCCGACAGGGCATGGTACCTACCAATTTTAAACAGGCCTCAATCATACCTGTACCCAAGAAGAGAGTGATGTCCTGCCTAAATGACTTCTAACCAGTGCCACTCACATCCACAGTGATGAATTGGTTTAAAAGGCTGGTGTTGAAGCATAGCAGCTCCTGTCTGAGCGACAACAGGCATCCATGCTAATTTGCCTACTACAGAAACAGGTCTATGGAAGATGCCATCTCAATGGCTCCATACAAAGCCCTACAACACCTGGACAGCAAAGACACATACACCAAGATGCTCTTTACTGACTACATTTAGGATTCAGCATCGTCATCCTCTCAGAAATGATCTCTGAAAACTCCAAGAGCAGGGCCTCTCTGTAAAACTGGATCCCAGATTTCCTTACCTCCAGACCACAATCAGCAAGAACATCTCCTCCATGATCTCCACCAGTACCGGAGCACCACAGGGCTGCATTCTTACTCCCTGCTCTATTTGCTTTATACTTATAACTGTGTGGCTTGGTACAATAACACCGTCTACAAATGTGCTGACGATACCATTGTGGTGGGTTGTATAAAAGGGGGCGATGAGTCTAGATACAGGAGGGAGATTAAAAAGCTAACAATATCCTTGTACCCAATGTCACTAAAACCAAAGAGCCAATTGTGGACTCTTGGAGGGGAAAATCAGAGGTGTATGATCCAGTGATCATTGGGGGATAAGAGGTGGAGAGGATGAGCAAATTTTAATTCTTGGGAGTCACCATCTTGGAGGGCCTTTTCTGGAACCTACAGATGAATATTATCATGAAGAAAGCATGATAATGTCTCTACTTTTCAGGAGTTTGCAGAGGTTTGATAATGACATCAAAAACCTTGGCGAACTTCAACAGATGTGCAGTGGAAAATGTGCTGGGCAGGGGCATCAATATCTCTAAATGAATGGAAAGCACTGCAAAATGTTGTGGACACAGCCATGTACATCACAGGCAAAACTCTCCCCACCATCGAGAAAATCTACATGGAACACTGCCATCGGAGAGCAGCAGCAATCATCAAGGATCCACACCATTCTCTGTCCTCGCTGCTGCCGTCAGTATAGTTGCCCCAGGACTCGCACCACCAGGTTCAGGAACATTTTCTACCCCTACACCTAAACAACCAACTCAGTCAGAGACTCGTTTACATTGCACATTATTTATTATTGAATATTCTGTTGCACAGTTTGTTTGCACTTTGTTTACATTTCTCTCTTTTGCATACGTATCTTTTCTTGAGTAGTTATTTGCACTACCCAGAAGTAGAAATTCAGCCTGGCCTGCAGGAAAAAGAATCTCAGGGTATGTATGCTGATAATAAATTTGGACTTTTATTTGGGGGAAGGGGGTTGGTGAGATTTCAAATTGATTTGAAATATCTGAATATTGTCCTTTGTATATTCAAAAAAAATTGGACTTTGAACTCATGGTTTTATCTATGTGAAATATAGTGCCCTTGTAATGAGCAAACATCTGCACAGGATCAGAATAACCTGAGACAATGCAGTTGAAAGAGCAACTTCTGAAAAATCACTGAGACACTGAAGCTATTTTTCTGGAATCAAGATAGGTCAGAAGGTGCTTTCCAGAATACAAAGATCAAACAAAATACCTCTTGATGGATGCAATCTAGCCTTCCAAAATGCAACATCAGGATTTGTGTTTTGAGAAGCAGGTTGAAAGCATAACTGTGATTAGTGAAACTGTTGCAGTAATCAATGATGATGCAGGAAGTAGCAAACTCCATGAAGAATGGAACAAAGATTAAAGTTTGAACAAATCAGTTTTCAAACCGAGCAATAAACATACAAGGCTGGAAGTAAAGTTTTGTGGCAAGAAAAGGGAACCATTTGCTCCAGCTTTGTGCATGGCATGCTGCTACTTAGTCTCTACGAAGTCAGGAGTGAAACATTAATCTGCAGAAGCTATGATTTTAGAAAAAAAACATAGGCTGGAGGAATTCAGCAGGTCTCACAGCATCCAGAGGTCGCTTCAGGCCTAAGCCGTTCTACAAAGTATACCAATAAGTAAAAATCTGGTGTCTCAATTAAAAAAAAGAGCAGGGAAGGAGTGCAAACCAACAGATAAGAGACATTAATTGGATATGGATAAGAGAACAGGAGAGGAAAGGTGAGAATTAATTGGGGAAGGGTTGGCTCTGTGAATGCAGAGGTGGGGGAAAATATGCAGAAGGAAATGGGTAGAGAGAGAAGAAAGGAGATATTGCGATAGAAGGTAGGGGAGAACTAAAGGAAACTGGAGAAGTAGATGCTAATGCCATCCAGTTGGAGGGTGCCCAGACATAAAATGAGGTATTGTCCCTCCAATTTGCGGTGACCTCAGTCTGGCAGTGCATAGACCATGGAGGGACATATCAGCAAGGGAGTGGGGGGGGGGGGGCAATTGAAATGGGTGGCCACAGGGAAATCCTCATTACTGTGGTGGACAGAGCTTAGGTGCTCAATGAAGTAATCTCCCAGCCTGCATCCAGTCTCTCCGATGTAGCAGAAACCACAATGGGAGCACCAGATGAAGAAGAAGATATTTGCAGATTCACAAGTGTGGTCAGGATCCAGTTACCTCCAGCATGATCATGTAAAATATGTATAGGTCCTATGTCCATGGCATTCAAGAGTCTGTTTCAGACCTAGTTTGTCAAGCTGGCTCCCAACAAAGTAAATGTACAAGAAAGCCTTGTCAGGCTCGTTGCCACCAAATGGTTCATATGGACTGTACTGGACATTGTGCATAACTTTATATTCGTTTAAACGGAATACCAGGTGCACATTAAAATTATGTTCTACATTCACTCTGCACTGGCTTCCTATCACCTCTGTGACTGGTGAGCTGCCTCCAAGGAAATGACTTGCATCTGAAGTTCACTAGCAGACCATTGTGTCTGACTAGTGGACAATTTTCCACAATTGTCATGTACACATGGGAAAAAAATAATGTTTCTGTATCACATTCAAATCAACTCTGCTCCAAACTCAAGGTCAATGTAGCAAAATTAATGGTTTATACTCTCCCTCAATCTCCATTATGCAATAGAAAATAATCATTAACATATATGAAAACATAATGAAAATAACTTTCACTCCGTATCTTAATTTTAACTGAGTAGATAGGAATAAATTTATGAACAATACATTTGAAGAGAAAAAACCATATCAACACACAAAATACAATGACAAGGTATAATATTTAGTACTATTTCATTAATTAGCCTAAGAGGTTGTGTATAATAAATCTTGCATATTTAGTGTTTCTGTCTCATGAAGTTCATTTTCCAGCTGGTTAAATTTAATAAATTTTCAATAGATTATCGTTCCACTTCAGGACCAATTCTATTATGGAAGATGCATCTTTTATCAAGTATTCTGGCTGGCTATAATGGTGTCCCTAATATGCTCCCACCACCAAAGTAGAAGTAAACACATTTAATTCCTGATTGTGTGTATGAGATTTGGGTTTAATCAATCCAGCTGACTATGTCATCAGAGACAGGTAAGACAAATCTCAGTTGTTTGCTGTACCAAGACCTGGCTAACAGAGAACACATCTGACCGCTATCATACTAGTCTGTTTCACCATTCATAGACTGCATCGGAACTCAGGTTCTGGAAAGGAAGAGGCGGCAGTGTGAGCTTTTTTGTTAATACTGGCTGGTGCAATTCATCCAGTTAAAAAGGTAATGCAAGTGTCGCAGTAGCATTAGATGAAGAGAAAGCTTTTGATAAAGTGGAATAGGACTTCCTTTTTAAAACACTTGCTAAATTTGGATTTGGTCAAAAGTATTAGATAAAGATCCAAGATCAAGGGTTGTGACAAATGGTGCTATGCCTGACTAGATCAACCAAGCAAGGTTGTCCATTCTTGTCCACCCTTTTTGTATTGGTAATTGAACCCTTGGCTGAATTAATTAGAACACATTCAAATATTAATGGTGTTAAGACAGGCATTAAATTTAAATGGCTTGAAGGAGGGATAAAATATTTAGGTGTCCGGATTGATAGTCAGTTAGATACTCTTCATAAAATTAATTATGGACGTTGTTTAATAAAATTGTAGCAGATTTAAAAAGGTGCATTAATAGGTCAGGTAAATTGTATTAAAATGAATATTTTTCCAAGAATACACTATTTGTTTCAATCATTACCTATTGATGTACCCAAGAAGTTTTTTTAAGGACTTAAAATTATAATGAAGTTTTTATGGAAAGGTAAGATGCCAAGGATTTCTATGGAAGAATTGACTTGGAGGTTTGAATTGGGTGGTCTACAACTTCTTAACTTTGAATATTATTATAAAACAGAACAATTATGATTTCTTTCTTCTTCTTTTTGAAGAAAGGGATAAAGTAATGTGGGTCAATGCTGAAATGAATAAAATAGGTGAACAACAGTCTGAAGAGATATTATATAAATGGAACAAGGCATTAGTGACTGGGGAAGTAGATACACCAATATTGAGTCATTTGATAAGAATGTGGCACACAGTTCATAGATTGATGGGAATGTAGGGATATGGATTAGCAAATAAGCCATTGGTACAAAATAGACTGATGCCTTTTACATTGAAGAATAAGAATTTTATTGATTGGTCAAAGAAAGGAATAAAGTTTATTCAAGATTGTTATTAAGGTAGATATTTAATGATGTTTGACCAATTGAAAATTACTTATGGAACATAAAATAATACAATATTTGGATATTATCAATTAATGACTTTCATTTTTAAATGGGAAAATTTGACCTCATTATATTTATTACCACAAGATGAAATTGAAACTATTATAACAAATCCAAACCTTAAACAATATATTTCAATTATGAATCTTTTACTTTTAAGAGTTTAAAAAAACTTTCATAAATCCAAATAGAGGTGGGAAGATGATTTAGGTTTAGTTATAACCAATAAAATTGTGCACAGATATGTCATGATAGCATGAAAAATAGAAAAAATGTTAGATATGGAATGGTACAATATAATTTTTTGCATCAGTTATATATTACACCACAAAAGCTTAATAAATTGATATTAGATATGTCAGACAAATATTTCTGATGTAAGCAAGATACTGGTACTTTTATTCACTCTACATGGTCATGTCCTAAATTGAATTCCTTCTGGGCTAATTTGATTGATTTTTTTTTTTTTTACAACAGGTAATAGGGATTCCACTTCCACTGAATCCTATGTTATTTTGTTAGGAGATATATCAAAGATTAACTTGGGGTCCAATTTGGAATGGTCTCAGAAGGGAGTTTTTAAAGATTGCACTGACAGCTGCTAGAAAATGTATAGCAGCTTCATGGAAATTAGAAATAGATCTAGTATTAGAACACTGGCATAACGAATTGTATACCTCGAGTCAGTGGATTGGGCGTGTTCAATTACTAAGTTGAGGATCTGAATTATTACACTAGAGCTGTTACAGACTTCATCAGCTGTAGATGAGTGTGTCTCCACCAAATGGTTCAGTGTTTTTCCCCAAACAGAAGCCCTAGGTAAACCATGAGATTCAGAACCGCTGAGAGCCAGATCACAGACATTTAAGTCTGGAGATCTAGATCAATACAGAATGAGCACATATGACCTGTGAAAAGCTATCTCCCGGATGAAGTAGAAATTCCAGATAAAAAATGGGAACAACAAAGGAACCCTGGACAGCTGTAGCAGGGGATAAAATTCCATAACCTGCTACAAAACCAAATCCGGTGAAATAGCAGACGGCAAAGCTTTGCTTCCAGAGGAACTCAACGCCTTCTACACCCAATTTGATGACAGTAACAATGAAAAACCACCCCCCACCCCCATCCCCTGATGATCCCATCCTGTCTGTATCTAAGGATGACATGCATGCTGCCTTCAGGAGAGTGAATCCGAGGAAAGTATCCGGCTTGGATGTAATACTTGGCTGAGTATTAAAATCTATGCTGACCAATTTAACAATGTATTCATGCATATGTTTAATATCTCACTCCAGCAGAATGTGGTACCCACTTGTTTCAAACAGAGGTCAATCATAGAGTGTAGTAACCTGCCTTAATGATTATCGACCAGTAGCACTTACATCAACAGAGATGAAGTGTTTTGAAAGGCTAGTGTTGAAGCATATCAGCTCCTATCCGAGGGGTGACATAGTTTGCCTATTGTAGTAACAAGTATATGCTGGATGCCCTATCACTGGCTCCACCCAAAGCTCTGGAACATGTGGACAGTAAAGATGCATTCTTCAGGATGTTCTTTATCAACTAAATTTCAGCATTTATCATGATCATCTCATCAAAATTGATCAGCAAACTCCAGGACCTGGGGCTCAACACCCTACTGTGCAGTTGGATCCTGGATTTCCTCACCTCCAGACTATGATCTCCATCAGTACCAGAGCACCACAGGGCTGTGTTCTTAGCCTCCTGCTCTACTCACTTTATACCAATGGCTGTGAGGCTCGATACAACAATAACGCCATCTACAAATTTGCAGATAATACCACAGAGGAGGGTTGTATAAAGGTAATGAGTCAGCATACAGGAGGGATATTGAAAACTTGGCACCATTGAAAATGGTGCACCAACAACAACCTTGCACTCATTGCCACCAAAAGTAAAGAGCTGATTGTTAACATCAGAAAGGGAACACCAAAGGTATATAATCCAGTGATCATTGGGGGATCAGAAGTGGAAAGAGTGAGCAAACTTAAGTTCTTGGGAGTCACTAGCTTGGAGGATCTTTCCTGGACCCAGCACACTACTAAGTAAGCATTGTGAAGTAAGCACATCAGCGCCTCTACTTCCTCAGGAGTTTGCGGAGGTTTGGTGTGACACCAGAAACCCTGGCAAATTTTTACAGAGGTGTGGTGGAAATTGTGCTGACCGGCTGCATCAATATCTGGTATGGGAACACCAATACCCATGAGCTTAAAGCCCTCCAAAATGTAGTAGACACAACCCAGGACATCAGAGGCAAACTCCTCCCCACTATTGACTCCATCTACAGGGAACTCTTCTTGCTGCTGCCATCAGGAAAGAGGTATAGGTGCCACAAGAGTCACACCACCAGGTTCAGGAACAGCTGGTACCCTTCCACAACAAACTCAATCAGGAATGAATTTAAGGATTATTACTTGTGGACTTTATTTTTTTAATTCTCTCTGTATTGCATAGTTTCTTTACATTTATTATCTGTTTACAGTTCTTTATTTGTTCACATGTATACACTGTGTGCAGTTTTTTTTTTTGCACGACCAATAAGTGGTAATTCTGCCTCACCCACAGGAAAAATAATCTCAGGTTGCATATGATGTCATGTTTGTATTCTGAAAATAAATCTGAATCTGTAACCTCAACAGGTTAAAAATCCTTCTTTGGATTCATGCTTTGTACTCATCAGGATAAGCACTGGTTGATTGAGATTCCTGGGTAAGAATAATACACATTGGTATTGCTCCATTCATGACCTCAGAACATATCAAATACGCTTGACAGCCTCTGAAATATTTTTGAACAGTAGTCTTTACTGTGATGTCAGGTAAGGTGATGATCCATATTGCTTAAGGTACGGTTTAACAATAGCACTATACAAATAACTAAGTGACCTGTTTCAGTAGGCTTGGTTGAGGGGTAAATGTTTGTGATGACAACAGAAGTATTCCTTGTTCTTCTTTAAATAATGCCTCTGTGTTTTTATCTTCACCAAAGATTATGTGTTTCTTCAGAGAATTTTACAATTTAAACTTACTATTTTTTTAACCTCTTATTTTATTCTTATTTATTTCAATGTTTTTATTTATTTTTTTCTATTTTTTTTGCCAGATGCTTGAGGCTGCCAGTTGCTTGAATTCTGGACACAGCGAATTTTTACTATATTTTGATACCGATATAAATTCCTCCACTTACAAATTTTTGATTGTTTGGTTCCAGTCATTCAATTCGATAATGAAATACGAAAGGCTGTTGCCATAAAAAGAAAGGATCCTAAAAATCTTCCCCTACAGCCAATGGTTTCACAATTTTAACAGACATAATCGATTCCAAGTTGTTGCAATTAGAATGTCACTGCCTGTCACATATTTCCCCCTTCAGTGTCATTTCTCCCTGCATTCATAACTCGAATACTTTCCATTCCAGGATGATTTTTTTTTTAAATATCGTGACAATTCAAAGGAAAGTGAAAAATTTAGTGTGCTCTCCTTAAGAGTAAAAGCAGAAAGAAGGGAAAGCTCGGTTCAATTAAGATATTACGACAAGAAGATGTAAGGTGGGAGATAAAAGCTTGCAGGACTGAAGAATAAATTGAAAGAGAAAAGCAAGATTTTCAGTTTATCACTCAGACAGAAGATTAATGAATTTTTATTGAACGCGGTGAGGAAGTGTTGATGGGACTGTATAATTGGAACACAGGAGGGAAAAAAGAAGTAGTTATGTTCTTGCTTATAATAGGACAAGGCCACCCTTGTGCAGAAATGCCCCAACCACTTTGGCTATCTAGCCAAACCACATTTAATTTCTCAATGTCAAACCTAACTTAAGAAATATGCATTATTAAGAAATCACCATTATTCATAGTAAAGTAATACTCATTTTGTAAAATTTCTTTATCTTTACTCATTTATCCATCTCTTATGCTGGTATACCAATCAAAATAAAAAATGCTGATTATGTAAATCAGAAAATCTGCTTGATATATTTGATGCAACTACATTATTTCATTATAATGGTGCAGTTGATGGATTTCTCACAAATCTCTGCTGGCAAGAAGTGAAGCATCGTTCATTCCATTTTATGATTTTTGCTTTGTTCATTCCGGAACTTCATCCATTTTCAAATGAACTGCTAGCAACAGTATAAATACTACCTCCAGACTTCAGAGTTCTGTGCAAGGTGATTTCTGAATAAGTAACAAATCTGCACAGTGGGCAGGTTTAAAGAAAACTCGACACCTGACTGGAATTGTAATTTTGTGTTCCTCTCACTCACTAAAACACTGCTGTTATTCATTGGCTTTTGAAATGGATGTGTTCAGAATGAAACTTAGCAGGATTTCTGTTAAATTCTAGCTATTGAAATGTGAACCTATATTCAGGGGAGGCTAAACAGAATGATTCCTGTACACATAAATCTGCCTACGCTGAAGGATTTTTATGTTTACACCAGTGGCATATCTAGGTAAAATAGTGCCTATGGCAAGCATTGAAATTGTGGGCCCCTCCCCTGTTACAGAAGCACACATAAAGTTGACAGTTGGGCAGTTTTCATGCAAAATTGGGTTAGCTTTGAAGATCGGCCATGTGCGTTTTGGGCACTTTCTCAGAAGTCATGACTTCCCATTCCTTAAATCAGCGCCTTTCCTCATTGTAACAGGGTTAGAAGTGGGACAGCCAAAAGGTTTTTAACAGGGAGAAGCAGTCTCTTTTGCACTCTCCCTCCTCCGTTTAAAGCCTCTGTGCCTGCAATGCGATTAGACTTGTTCGCTTTGTTAGAGAAACCAGCGTGTTGAATATACAGTATATTAACATGCAGCCACTCAGAGCCAGGCACCGGAGAGCGCTGTGCGGAGAACTGCAAACACATTGCTGTTAAATGCCATTGCACAGGCGATGACTGGATACTGCCCCTCCTGCACCCAAGACCGTGCCAAACCTACCTAACTGCAGAACCGAAAAGGGCAGCCTGCACCTGAACTCTTTCTCATCTCAGAATAACTCTGCTTGGCTTCAGTGGGGAACAGAACATGGACATGGGTTGAACTAATTCTCACTGCTACAATTCCCCACTTACTTCAATGAAACCTCTGACTCTCCCTTTGTTTTGTAAGAGTCCGCTGCAAGCCATGGATAACAACAAGGGGTCTCCTAGTGAAGATAAACATTGGGCAAGTCACGTGCAGTTTTTTCCCCCATTTCACGCCACTTCTCTCTCTTGCAGTATGCGGGAGTTAAACATAAATATTGCTGTCACTTCAGGGAGAAATAAAGTTTTACTTACGATTGTTCAGAGGGTGGCCAGCTCCCCCTCTGAGGTCTGGTTTACCTAATGGTAGCACCATCCCTGGGTACAGTGCTACCAGAGCTCATCAGAGTACCACTCTGGCACCTTACCGGGCCACTTGGGGCCAGCATCTCATTGGGCCACTTAGGGGCCGCTTCAGCACCTTGCTCAATGCAGGATCAAAGGGGAAAATGGCAGCCTTCCTTACCCATAATCCCCCATGCAGCTGGAACCACTCTGCATTTCCCTGGTGGAGGCACTGGCAGAATGGTTCCAGCTGTGTGGGGAATTATGGGTAAGGAAAGTGGTTATTTTGCCCATTGATCCTACATTGGGCCCTGAAGCAGCCCAATGCGATGCCAGCCTGGAGCCGCGGTCTGGGGTGCTCAAGTGAGCCCTGGCAGACCTGCACCTCTGGGATGGAGATTCATTGTTGGGCTAGAACTCTAATATTGGGCAGGCAAAGAGAGTGGTGCCCCCTGTAAGTGGCACCCAGAGCATGTGCTCTAGCACCATGAATTAAATTTAGCCACAAGGTGGGTGATTCAGTGAAAGCAGAGATGTGTGTCAATAATAATTTTTGGTTTAAACATCTAAACATGAAGTGAAGAAACTTTCCTGAATCATTTTATCACACATGGTCCGATCTTAGGAAAAGAACTCTACATTTTTTCCTTAAAAAATTACTATACATGGTCAATGCAAATAAATATGCATTTGCACAGTATTAATTATTCTACATATTTTAGCCTGGTTTATGCTTCCAAGAGAAACTCAGCAAATCAAAGCAACATAATTCTTTAACAATATAAACATTCACTGTGTTCTAGGCTTTATTAGCCACATCATGCATACTTGCATGTGTTATTATCTGTGCATTGGCCAAACCTCCACTGATTAGACAATTTTCCTGCCAGCTATCATAGCTCACATCAGAAACATCTGGTGGGGAGGTAACTTTAATAGTCCCTTTTAATGTGATTTTCTTTGTGAAGGTGAAGGATGTCAGTCGAGGAAAAGACAGCATTTATCTTTCACACAACCTCTGCCAGCTCCTTGGTTCATCTTGTCTAGAAGGTCTGTTCAACAATAAGAATCAACTTACCATTCAAGAAGAGATGACTTCTTGAACAATTTTTTTCCTGCATGTTCACTGTAGAACAATGATTTGAAGCCTGCAGTTTCTGGAAGCTGCACTGACTCTTTTCATAGCCCCTACCCCCACCTTTTTTGCCATAAACAAAAACAACTTTCACTTTCCCATTTCTGACAAAGGGTCTTTGACTGAAGATATTAACCGTTTCTCTTTCCACAGATGACACCTGAATTGGTGAATGTTTTGAGCATTTTAATTGATGTCCACTCGACTAGTTTTTCATTTTAATAAATTTGAAACTGAAGTAAAGTTCTGAAACTGCCACAGCAGAATGTCGAATTAAATTCTCCAAATTACTAAGTCAGGTACCTTGTTTTCTAACTTAGTACAGTAATATAGCCATATTACATTACCAATACATATCAATTCCCAATATACACAAGATGAATATTTCTGGTTACTATGGTTAATAAGTTTGCTTATTATTGGATGGCCAGTGTTTCTTTTTCCTTTCTCTGGGGTTCTCTATTCCTATATTTAATTCTCATACCAAAATTTATGCTGGAGCTTAGTTTAAACCCCGAAGGACATCAACTCGGATTACATGGAATATTTTACAAGAAGTATGGCTTGAGCCCTTTAATCTTTAATCCTTGTGTGACATTTCCCCTTGAGAATTAAGACACTTTATTATCTATTGGTTATCAATGATTTGTTCTTCACAGACACTCTGATCGTAGCTGCATCCCACATTTCGAGTGTCAAGGTAAAATCTCCTGTTCTCGCAAAGGGTGTGAAATATTGTCCAGTTGAAGCACATGTTTAGAAATTTCAACAACAGTCAGCATTGGGTAAAATTCAAGTCTGACCAATTACATTTTTTGAACAGGTAACAAGGACAATCTATGAGGGCTACACATTTGATACAGTGCCTTGCTTTTTTAAAAAATATTGATTTGGAACAAAATGAACAACGGATAAATTTTCAGAGGAGATAAACTTTAGAATGCAGGCAAATATGGATAGTCTGGTCAAAAATAGAAAAATTGAAAATGTAATTTAATTCAGAGAAATGTGAAAGTAAGACATTTGGAGGAGTGTAACAAGACGAGGGAATATGTAATAAATAGAGATTATTGAGTGGTGTAGGGGAGCAAAGGGTTCTGGGAAGATAGCTCAACAGATTCTTAAAGGTAACAGGACAGATCAATAGCATGGGGCATTTTGCATCAACAACTAAGGCTTGGAACATAAAAGTATGCAAGTTATATAAGAATTGTTTTCTACACTTATTAGGTCTCTGTTGGGGCATTGAGTATCATTCAGGTCAGCATATTACAAGAATGGTGCAATTGCACTGAAGAGGTGATAAGAGATTGGCAAGATGTTCCCAGGTCTGTAAAATGTTAGTTATGAGGAAAGATTAGATAAGCTTGGGTTGTTCCCATTGCAAAAGCGGACACGATGGGGAGACTCAAATAAAGTGAATAAAATTACAAGGAGCCTGGACAAGTAGATAAGAAGAATCCATTTTCTTTGGTTGATAGGTTGAAAACTGAGGACATAGACTGAAAGTGATTCAGCAAAGAATTAGAAGGGAAACGATGAAATGTTATTTCAACAGACTGTGATAGGGGTTTGGAAATTACTGTCTTAAAGGCTAGTAGAGACATAACCTCTCAACACATTTAAAAGCTACTTGGATGACTTTTTGAAGAGTCTTGACCAGCAGGATAATACAATGAAAGAAAATCTTTTAAACAAATAAAAAGAAACCATAGCACAACTTGTGCTTGGTTTTAAAACTAAATCACACCACTTTTACTGTTGATGATCTTCTTTCAGGCTCATGGCATCTAATTCCTTGATCACGTTCGGCTCAGTCATTTTGTCCATCCATAATGAGGAAACCATTGTTCATAATCATCCAAACCCTTTTTTAAAAACCACCTATGCCCTAATTGTAAACTGTATGATGATAAATCTATATAGGTTTAGATCTCTGAAATGGATGTGCTCCATAGAATATAAATTTTAATCATTTTATCCATCAGCTCTTGGTTATTCCTCCAGGTCGAGAGGCTGAGTCAACCTTCAGAGTAATTTTGCAGAACTGCATTGTCTTTTTGCAAGAAATTAACCCTTAAATAACCCATTTATCAGGTCCCTCGTTGAATTATCCCTCTTCTCACAAACAAGCAAAATAGCAATCATCAAGACTTGCTACTTAACATATTTATCCAAATGAGTGATGTTTTAAATCTTCCCTCTTCAGAGATTAACTTTGTATTTGTATTTTTATCAACAATTACACAGCCATCTCATTGATTGTGTTGATTATAAAGTAGATTTGATCAGATCCATCAGAAATTTTTTAATGTCACACAATTATATGCTAATTTTCTATGCTTCAGTGATCTTAGATGCCTCGCGGTTCTTGAGCACATGGATCAGATAATACCTCTGCACAGGGTTCTCTGGAAGAAGTGGGCCATCAAGAGGTACAAAAAGGTATCACATTCTCACTGACCCCTATTATATTACATTCATTTGATCAAAAGTGCATAAAAATTCAACTCCAATCTTCAGTTGATTTTTTTTTGGTTCATGCTTTTAAAAAAATGGTGACTGCAAGTCGCAATGGCACACATCTTCTTCCTATTATAAAGTCCACTTGGTGATCACTTTCCTTATCTTTTGATAATCAGTGTTCATCAGTTTAGTGGCCACCATTCATTTTTCCAAAGTTGAATTACCTGTTCATAACCAAAATACATGGTCATCAGGAATTATAACAGGTATTCAGGGAAGAGAAAGAATGTGGGTTACAGGATTATAGGTCATTTGTCATGCTATATTCAGGGTACATGTTTTATGCATCAAGTCTCATAAAACTGTTCATGTACACTGATTATAAAAACAACATTGATATTTTATTTATTTTACTATCATTATGGCTGGTAAATCCATTCAATTTGAAGTAATCTAGAAGACCATCACATAAGAGAGCATGAATCAATGTCCTTTGCACTTGAATCAAATGTATAGATGTGAGAAACAATTGTGGTTAAGAGGCCAATGTAAAGCTGCAAGGGCAATGAGAAAGTTGCCTCATTCAAATAACTGTGGAAAATAATCTGCATAGTGGATTCTCTTTGATTGCAAATTGGCATCAGTGACAAGCCATTGCTCATTCATGTTTGCATCAAGTGGAAATAAAATGCTGCAGTCTATACGCTTTATTGAGAGATCCAAGGATGATAGAAGAATCTCAGTTATGGTTGTAACTTGGAAGGAATCTTGAAGGTGGTGCACCTCCTGCTCTTATGTTCTTTATTGGTTCATGTGTCTTGGTTAAATTCTGTTGGGGTGTCAGAAAATGGAGCATTTAATGATTTGGGTTAGAATTGCAAGATGGAAAGGATTCTAAAAGCATCTTCTTCTTTGGCTTGGCTTCACGGACGAAGATTTATGGAGGGGGTAAAAAGTCCACGTCAGCTGCAGGCTCGTTTGTGGCTGACAAGTCCGATGCGGGACAGGCAGAGATGCTTTAAGAATTAAAAATCCTACGAAATCTGACCCTGTTTTCAGAGGTAAAGGGGCTGCTTGACATTAATATGACTCTCACTCTCTTAAAAGCTAACTTACACCTTATTAACCTTAATTGAACCTATCATGTTTCTGAGGAAACGAATTCACAAGGACAGCAACATCATGCCTTGGAGTGCCTTTTAATGTTAGGTCAATCTCACAAGAATTGTTATTGTCAGCCTGAAGCAGTATTACTCATACATTGACTTCCAGGTTATCATAATTGTGCATGTACTAGAAAAAGAAAGAAGCCAATGCTTATGACTTTTTCATGAAATAAAATGCAGCTTCTCTTAAGTTAATTCACTACATTTGGATGGATAAACAATTACTGTGCAACACAAACATTCTACTTGAGTAAGCTTATTTGCTACATTTAACAAAATCTGTAACTTTGGTCTGTTATGTACCAGGCAGCAGCAGGAACAGAAATGAGCTGAGACAGTGTTATATTTAAAATAATATTTTTAATTATTAATCAACAATAATATAACACCTTATCTAATTTATCTCAACTTATCCCCGAACAACGCACAAATATACTTGTGTATGTGTGGAATATTCCAAGCCAATACAGCTCAAGGCACAATTCTTGAAAGGCAGTTCAAAGTTCAGCTTCAGAAAATCCAATGCATGAAATTGATGCAAAGTTCACAAAGTAGGTGAGAAAGACCAGACTTAAGACAGACAGTTGTAAACTCACAAAATCTTTGTCGAGGCCAATGTCCTTTTCAAATGAGTGGCAACCAAAACTCCCCTTTTTCCTTGGTGAAGGGGACACGAAGTGAGTGATTTTCACCAAGTTTCCACACACTTTTCATGGGTCAGCCGAATTGCAGTATTTCTTCGGCTTCTTGAGCCCCTTCATGGGTCAACCGTTCACAGTGGCCTTCACCTTTGGTGACAGAGGGGTATTCTCATTCCCCCATAACGTGGAGAAATCAGACAAATTGTGTACAATCACACACGAGGCCACTTCAGTACTGTATTACTTCGAAAAGCTTTGCTCCACAGCACTGCTTCCTTAAAATGGCCCCTTCAGAAGTGACTTTTCCTTTGGTCAAAATGGGATTCAACAATTCCCCTTTGGCCATGATGGTATTTAACAAGTCCCCTTCAAAGTGACCTTTCTTTTGGCCTTATTGTGGTGAGATGTAATTACACCACTAGGTCATCAGGGGTCATCCCGGTGACCTTGTATATAAAGCAGTCCAGAGCTACAGTCTAGCCTTCCAGGTTTGTCTTGCAGAGAGACAAGACCTCCGTGTACATATTAGTTGATTAAATCGGTCTTATACTCACCCTGCTGTTGTAGTTATTGTCAGTACATTCATGAAGCCACTTCAGCACAGTATAATTCAAAGAGCTGTTGGTCCCTTACAATGGTCCCTGAGGAGAAGTGTACTATCTCTGGAATCTGTTGGTCACTTAGTCTCTGCACCTGCACTTCCTCTCTCTTCAGATGTATCTATTTTAGGAACATGCCGTCTTCAGCCTGCCAGCTCACAAACTCCCAAACTTTCAGCTTGATTTATTCTCTTAAAGTGACAATCCCACTTATTTGAAAATGAACTTGGAGCACGTCATGGGCCCAATTATGGTTACATTTGATTTAAATAGAATATAAACAGTTGTTTTGGGGATGGTTATGACTTTCAGGCAGAATGGCAAACTAAAATTAAAAAGGTTAGGGATATCTCAAGGGGAGAATGAGCAGCCAGATATTGTGGTCCACATGGGGACCAATGACATAGATAGTAGTGATGTGGTCCTACAGAGTTAGGAAAAAAGTTAAAAAGCAGGATCTCAAGGGTGGTAAACTCAGTATTGCTGTCTGTGCCACGTGCTAGAGAGGGTAGGAATAGGAAGTTGTGGGAGATGAATGTATGGCAGGAGAGTTGGGACAGAGGCAGGAGGTCAGATTTATGGATCATTGGGATCTCTTCTGGGGAAGGTCTGACCTGTCCAAAAAGGACAAGCTTCACCTGAATTAGAAATAGATCAACATCCTGGCCGGCAGGTTTGCTAGAGCTGTTGGGAGGGTTTAAACTAGTTTGGCAGGGAGGTGGAAACCAAAATGCAAGTGCAGAGAAAAGGGCAGAAGGTCAAAAGAATTATGCTATGTGTTCTGAGTTTGTGAGGAAGGACAAGGATAAATGTAGCCAGTTAGAGGGGATGAAATGTGTCTATTTCAAGACTAGGTGTATTAGGAATAAAGGAGATGAATTTAGCATGGATCAGTACATGGAACTATATTGTTGTGGCTGTTACAGTGACCTCACTGGAGGAAGGGGAGGATTGGCTGATACAGGTAGCAGGATTTAGGTGCTTTAAAAGGAATAGGGATATTATCACGGCTATAGAAAGGGAGGACGCTGCAGAGGGATTGTCTACTGAGATGGTGTGGATGGAAGTCAGAAATAGGAAGGGAGCAATCATTTTGCTGGGGGTAGTCTTTAGGCTCTCGAATAGTCCTCAGGGCACTGAGGAGTAGATAAGCAGGCAGATTTTGGCATGGTACAGAAAATATAGAGTTGTAGTTATGGGTGATTTTAACTTTCCTAATATTGACTGGCACTTCTTAACTACGAGGGATAGATGGGGCTGAATTTGTCAGGTGTGCTCAAGAAAAATTCCTGACACAATATGTTGACCAGCCAACGAGAGACCATACTGGATCTAATTCTAGGTTATAAATCTGATCATGTGGCAGACCTCTCAGTGGGTGAGAGAGCCCACAACTCCCTGAGCTTTAGCATAACTAAGGATAAGAATAAAAGCAGTCAAAATGGGAAAGTGTTTAATTAGGGAAGGGCTAATTATGATGGGATGAGGCAGGAACTAATGAGAGTAAATTAAAATTATGTTCAAGGGTGAAAGCACAGAACTGGGACAGGGAAAAGATGGTAGGAAAAGTGAACTGTGGTTAATGAAGCAGGTGAGGAGGTCAAGAGGAAGAACGAAGCATATATTAGATATATATATCAAATATATATATTTGATATATATATTTGTGTTGGTGTCACACCAAGACACAAGAGAAACTTGTCCGTGAACTAGTCTTTGCAGACGATGCCGCTTTAGTTGCCCATTCAGAGCCAGCTCTTCAGCGCTTGACGTCTTGCTTTGCGGAAACTGCCAAAATGTTTGGCCTGGAAGTCAGCCTGAAGAAAACTGAGGTCCTCCATCAGCCAGCTCCCCACCATGACTACCAGCCCCCCCACATCTCCATCGGGCACACAAAACTCAAAACGGTCAACCAGTTTACCTATCTCGGCTGCACCATTTCATCAGATGCAAGGATCGACAATGAGATAGACAACAGACTCGCCAAGGCAAATAGCGCCTTTGGAAGACTACACAAAAGAGTCTGGAAAAACAACCAACTGAAAAACCTCACAAAGATAAGCGTATACAGAGCCGTTGTCATACCCACACTCCTGTTCGGCTCCGAATCATGGGTCCTCTACCGGCACCACCTACAGCTCCTAGAACGCTTCCACCAGCGTTGTCTCCGCTCCATCCTCAACATCCATTGGAGCGCTTACATCCCTAACGTCGAAGTACTCGAGATGGCAGAGGTCGACAGCATCGAGTCCACGCTGCTGAAGATCCAGCTGCGCTGGATGGGTCACGTCTCCAGAATGGAGGACCATCGCCTTCCCAAGATCGTGTTATATGGCGAGCTCTCCACTGGCCACTGTGACAGAGGTGCACCAAAGAAAAGGTACAAGGACTGCCTAAAGAAATCTCTTGGTGCCTGCCACATTGACCACTGCCAGTGGGCTGATAACGCCTCAAACCGTGCATCTTGGCGCCTCACAGTTTGGCGGGCAGCAACCTCCTTTGAAGAAGACCGCAGAGCCCACCTCACTGACAAAAGGCAAAGGAGGAAAAACCCAACACCCAACCCCAACCAACCAATTTTCCCTGCAACCGCTGCAATCGTGTCTGCCTGTCCCGCATCGGACTTGTCAGCCACAAACGTGCCTGCAGCTGACGTGGACTTTTTACCCCCTCCATAAATCTTCGTCCGCGAAGCCAAGCCAAAGAAGAAAAAAATAAAAGGAAGCAGGAGGGCTCATGAGAAGTATATGGAAGCCAGGAAGGAGCTTAAGAAAATATTTATGAGAGCTCTAAGGGGGCATGAAATGTCCTTGGCATGTAGGATTAAGAAGAACCCCAAGGCATTCTGTGTATATGTGAAGAACAGAAGGATGATGAGATTGAAGGTGGGGCCACTAAAGAATAAAGAAGGCAACATGTGCCTGGTGGTTGGGGAGGTCCTAAATAAATACTTTGCTTCAGTATTCACAAGATCAGGGTGAGATCGGAATAGAACTGGCTTGTATGCTGGGCAATATGGAGATTAAGGAAATGTTGGATCTTCTTAAAAACATCAATATTTAGCTCTAGAACCTTTGGCGGAAATAATTAGAAGACACAATGAGATTAAAGGTTTTGAAATGGATAATAAAGAACAAAATTAGTTTATTCACAGAAGATGTGATAATTTAACAAAACCAGAAATATTGTGTAAACTGAATGTTAGATTAGCAGAATATGGTTTAGTATCTGGCTATAAAGTAAATGTTGATAAGAGTGAAGTGATGCCTATGGTTGATATGGATTATACACAAAGTTTAAAAAAAATGACAAAATTTAAGTGGCAAAAAGCAATATTTAGGAATAAAAATAGATATAAATTTAAATAATTTATTTAAATTGAATTATTAACCACTACTTAAAAAATTGAGGTTGATTTTTTTTTAAATTGAAAGATTTGCCAAAAACTTTAACAGAATGGGTAAATTATATTATGAATATATTTCCGAATACAGTATTTATTTCAATCATTACCCATTCCTATACCAGAGAAGTTGTTCCAAGAACTAAATAAAAATATAATGACATTTATTTGGAGAGATAAAATGCCAAGAGTAGCCTTGGAAAAACTGACTTGGAAATTTGAACAAGGAGGATTAAGATTACCAAACTTTAAAAATTATTAAAAAGCAGCTCAATTAAGATTTTTGTCTTCCTGTAATCAAATTAAAGAAAAAAACAGTGTAGGTCCAGATTGAAATGAATAAAATAGGAGATATTACTGCAGAACACTTGTTGTAAAAGTTATTGAGTTATTGAAAAAGAAAGAAGTACAGATTTTAAAGCATCTGCTGAAGGAATGGAATGGAATCCATATGGAAAGAGGAATTAAAAATGATCAAATACCCAAGATGACGTTAAAACTAAATCAACCTATTCCTTTTACCTGTACTTTGAATAATTCTTTATTTGATACTTGGTACAGTGAAGGTATGCAGAAGATAAAAGATTTTTTTTTAAGGTTCCTTCTTTATGACTTTTGAACAAATGAAAGAGAAATATGAAATACAAAATAATACAACTTTTTCCTTTTATCAACTTCAATCATATTTAAAAGGGAAATTAAGTGCAAAACTAAGACTCCAGAAACAAAGTCAATTCAAATATTTAATTACAGATACATTTATGTTTGATTAAATCCTAATATTACTGAACTATGCAGAAATAGATGACATTAGATCATTTTATTGTCATTGCAAAGCATGTAACTTTATCTCACCCTCGTGTTATTTTTAAACCTTCAAAGAATGCCCTTTTGAACTAACTTTCCCTTTCTTCACTTAATCCTTACCAGCATTCCAGGCAAAGTAATCTTCAAATGTACCTAAGTGTTACAGCTTGATGTCATCACTTTCAGTTTAACCAGTGAATTGACATTTTGTTCTCATATGTCATTCTAATATTGCAAGTTTGTTTTATTTCAATGAACTTTCAGGGGTCATGAATTTTTTTTTAAACTAGCAGAGGTGGATTTTTGTATATTAGGCTGGTTATCTCAGTGTCTAAGCCATAGTCTGTTTAAGATGTGCCAACTGATGGTATACTAAAAATAGGTAGATATGCAGACATGTGTGGCTGGTTTCTGTGCCCTATATTATCTGGCTCTATGATAAGAAGAAGAGGGATCATCCATTGAACCCATCCTATATTGCTATGCTCAAAATTCAAGGCAACCTCACCTCTTCCTCACTGACCTGGCATAAAATCTCAGAAGTAGCAAAAACGATGCAGATCCACTTACAGACAAATTCAAATATACATCAGAGATTAATTTGTTACCCTTCCACTGTACATCAGCAAGGAACATCCCCCTGCCACTCATTTCATAACCATGAATTAATAAACACAAAATTTTGTTCCAGACTGATTTAAATAATGTTGCCTTATGAACCATTAAGCTCCTGTTAAGACCTGAAATATTAAATTTACAAGGCAGCAAAAGCTCCTGAATAGTTTTCCAAACACAACTTAATTGGTCAAGCAGAATCAGTGGGAGAAATAGTCACCATTTTGAGGTGAAACTCTTAAACATGTCAAGGAAACTGGATAAAAAAACTAGAAGATGACATGTAAATCAGTTACATGCATCAAAAGGTTAATGAAATATAGATTAATCAAGAACAACTGCATAAAGGGACAACCTTCTGTACAAATAAAATAAAAATAATGAAAACACAGCAACAAAATAAATTATTCCGGCCTGATCATAGACATTAATTAGTACCCTTTGATTACAAACTGTTCTTTCATAATGGATATCACTGTAATATCACTTAAAATAATTAGCTTCTTGATCTGAATAAATCAATGAGTACAAATCAGAAACTGGGAACAATCACATCACGTTTGTTCATGAGCATTCAGGATACAAACAAAATCTCATCCCACAGTTGGACACATAATTAAATAGAAACTGGGATAGGCCAAGTCCATAATTTGTGGAACCATTACTTACTACCACAATCCATTACGTCCATGTTGGCTCCCAGCAGAGCAACTCCATCAGTCCTGTTCACCTGCATTTTATTCCCCATATTGAATGCTTAAAGTTCGAACCACTCTAGTTAAAGACAGGGGATATAATCTTTTTAAAATATCAAGGATTTGAGGAGTATGTGGTACTGAAGAGGAGTTGAGGCCCAGGGCAAATGTGAAGTGCTGGGCGACCTCCACCTGCTTTCTTGAGTTTCCAAATTAGATTCTTAGTTTTATTCAAGATTGAACGTGTCTCTGAGGATTTTATTTTCCAAATCATTACATTGATTGTTTGATACCAAATTCACAAGGCAGAGCCCAATTCAGGAACCAGGCAATGTTTCACTCGTGCAGCTTTGCCAACACATACAACTCTGGCCACCCTCATTTAGTCAACTGTTGTGGCATTTCTTCACCAATCCTCAGCCTATTCCTTCTGGTATGAATGAAGAAGGTAAAAAAAAAAGGCACTCAGAAAAGCTCAATAACGGTCCGAAATGAGGTTGGACCTCGGTGACAGAGGGAGAGGCCAAACATCCAAGTCCTATAAACAATGGAAGGCGTCAAATCTTTGAAGCTTGGTGGAAAACAACGCGAAGTAACCCTCCAAGGAAAAATCCAGCGAAGAAAACAGCAAGAGCCCCCAAACTCCCAGTCCAGGGTTTTTTTCTCTCTCTCTCCCGAAGTTAGTCGTTGTTAAACCCCACTCTATTGAGAGTGATCCGGGCCTCCCCCAGTGAAACAACTCTGCACCAATTCGGCTCCTGCAGATGGTAAACGTCTGGACTGGCAAACGCTTCGAGGTTCGCTCGAGGACTTCGAAAGAACCCCAGCTATGACCCGGCGGCAAGTCGAGCCAACACGGCGCCTCCGGCCTTCTGAGCAGGCCCCATCGTGACGGGCGCTGAGCGAATCCCGCCAGTCAAGGGCCTTCCTCCTCTGACTGCAAACGCACCCTTGAAACACTTGCAGGAAAAGTTTTCTGCAGCCGGGAATGGGGTTTCCCCGCCGCCAAGCCTGAGGAGAGATCGCACCCAGAACTTCAATCGACGGCCGCGACCTGTGGAAGTCACGTGGCCGCGACCGTTGGTCGTCACGTGGCCGCGACCGTTGGACGTCACGTGGCCGCTCCAGCCGGCGGGGATCAAGATGGTGGTGAGTGACTTCGACGCGATCGTCATTGGGGCTGGAATCCAAGGCTCTTACGCAGCCTACCACCTCTCCAAAACTAGCAAGGCGCTGTTAATAGATCAGGTATGGAAAGACGAGCCATTTGTGCGGGTGTGAAATGCATTCTCTTTCTTTCTCCCTTTCCCCTCGGTCTTCTTTCACAGACCATTTCTCACCTCCCTTTTGATGGACTCCTCCCCCCCCCCTTCCAGTCTTCTGACACCTTCTTTGCTTATTCATTAACGCTCCAAGTATTGCCTCCGATCAGAATGAAAAACAAATGTTTTGGGCCCACTTGCTGAAGGAATTGTTGGGCCCTATCAGTTGCCCCAATAATGACAAAGACTGGGGGGAATGATAGGCTTTATTGTACAGAAGACTTGAGCTGGCCCAGATCCAAACTAGGGAAGGGAGAGGTGGCCTGATCTAGCCAATTAGCAGACACAATCCATACCATTACATTCACCCCCTCTTTTTAAACTGAACCACCCCCCCCCCCTCCCCGCTCTCTCTTACACAATGAGAGGGGAGAGAGAAGGGGAAAAAAATTCGCGAGAAGTTTAGCCGCTCAGGCGACTTCCTCCTTCTGCGGGACCGCCGGAGGGCAGGCATGTCCGAGCTCTGATGTTTGGGAGGGGAAGTGGTCCCAGGGGGTGGGGGCTGGGGGGGGGAACACTCTGGGTCGGGGCGATGCTTGAGGGCGCCCAAGAGGAAGGGGGATTTGATGCCTCCCAGAGGACCGACTCCTGGAGCTGGATGGCTCGGCCACCAGTATTGCGGTCCTGTGTGGGGTGGTCTGCTCCGTGGGATGGGCTGTGGCAGGCAGGGCGGTTTCGGGATCCGCAGCCCTCGCCAGGTCTCAGATTGACACAGTGTCCTCGTGGCCATCGGGGTACCTCACAAACGCGTATTGCCGGTTGGCGTGTATGAGGTGTACCGCTTCCATCAGTGGATCCGTCTTATGGCCCCTTGCGTGTCTCCATTAGCAGGACTGGCCTTGGGGTTGCCAACCAAGGAGGAATGGAGGCATCATTCGCCGATCTCCTAGGAAAAGCAAACAAATGTTCATGCAGGGTGGTGCTAATTGCGGTGCACAGGAGCGATCAGATGGCATGAAGTGCTTTGGGCAAAACGTCCTACCAGTGAGACACCGGCATGGTTTTGGACCTAAGGGCCAGGAGCACCGCCTTCCAGACGGTGGCATTCTCCCTTTCTACCTGCCCTTTCTACCTACCCCTGGTGGTCTTGCTGGTGGCTATGCCTCTAGCCAAGAAGTACTGTCGCAGTTCCTTACTCAGGAACGAGGTCGCCCGATCACTGTGGATGTACTCGGGGTACCCGATGAGGGTGAAGATACTGTGCAATGCTTTGATTACCGTCGCCGAGGTCATATCCAGGCAGGAAATAGCAAAGGGGAACCTGGAGAACTCGTCCACCATTGTCAGGAAGTAGGCATTCCTATTTATAGTGGGTTGGGGGCCCTTGAAATCGACACTGAGCCATTCAAAACGGTGTGTGGCCTTGATAAGATGTGCCTTCTTGGGCCGGTAGAACTGCGGCCTACATTCAGTGCAGATCTGGCAGCATCTGGTCGTGGACTGGACGTCCTCAACGGAGTACGGAAGGTTCCGAGTCTTGATGAAGTGGTATAACTTTGTGACTCCGGAGTGGCGCAGACTGTTGTGGAGGGTCAGGAGACGATGCGCACTGGTGCACGTCCCCTGGGTTGGGGCGACTGGGGGATTGTTGAGTTTACCTGGTGTCGTAATTATAGATGTCGTAATAAGATGTCAATTAGATGTCGTAATTATAGATGGAGAGCTCGATCCTCCACCTAAGAATTTTGTCATTCTTGATTTTACCCCACTGTTTGGTATTAAACATGAAGGCCACAACCCTCTGGTCTGTCAGCACGGAAAAACGTTTATCGTCCAGGTAATGTTGCCAGTGGCGCACCACCTCAATGATCGCTTGGGCCTCCTTCTCAACCGAGGAGTGACGTACCTCAGGACCGTGCAGTGTGTGGGAGAAAAAAGCTACTGGCCTGTCTGCCTGCCTGGTTAAGGGTGGCGGCCAATGCAAAATCTGAGGCAACGCTCTCCACCTGAAACGGGATGAACTCGCGTATGGCATGCATTGTGGCCTTTGCGATGTCTCCTCGGATGTGGTAGAATGTAGCTTGGGCTTCTGCCGATAATGGCAAAGTTGTGGACTTAATCAGGGGGTGGGCTTTATCGGCATAATAGGAAAACAGCCCCAGGCACCTTTTCAGTGCCTTTAGGGTGTTTGGGACTGGGAGCTCCATTAAGGGTTGTATGCGGTCTGGGGCAATGACACCATGTGCCACGACACAACCGAGAAGGGCCAGATGGTCTGTGTTGAACACACACTTGTCCTTATTGTACGTCAAGTTGAGAGACTTGGCTGTATGTAAGAACTTTGTGAGGTTTGCATCATGGTCCCGTTGGTCATGACCGCAGATGGTGACATTGCCGTCAGCTTGTGCTCCTCCACCAACTGATCCTTGAAAAGCAGAGACAACTTTGGTCATGCCAAAATGCACCTGTAGGAAATGAAAAAGTCTGCCGTCGGCCTCAAAACCCATGTAGAGCTGGTCGCTTGGCTGAAGGGGGAGTTGATGATACGTCGACTTGAGGTCACTGGTCAAGAAGGCTCTGTATTGTGCAACCTTATTGACCAAGTTGGCTATCTGGGGTAAAGGGTACGATCCAACTGGGTGAAGCGGTTGATGGTTTGGATATAGTCAATCACCATCCGGGCTTGCCTGCCCCTCTGACCACGAGGACCTGCACCGTCCAGGGGCTGGAGCTAGGGACTGTGATCCCCTCTGAAAAGAGTTGCTGAACCTCAGCCTGGATGAACACCATATCCTCAGTACTATAGCGCCTACTCTTGGTGGTGATCACTTTACAGTCCGGGGTGAAGTTCACGAACAGTGACGGAGGGGCCACCCACAGGGTGGTGAGACTGCAGTTTGGTGCTGGAGGCTGGGTGCTCGATGGGGGGAGGGCATCCGTAAGCTGCGGGCTGTAAATGGTGAGCGGAGGTTGGGGCCCCCCGAACGCCATCGTCATGCTCCTGAACTGACTCTGGAACTTGAGACCCAGGGAGATCGGCACACAGAGCTGGGGCATGACCAACAATAAGAAGTCATTATAAACTCACCGTCAGAGACGCCACACTGTACCCCCGGATATAAGTCCGCTGGTCTTTCACCGCCATCGTCACAGACCTGGTCATCGGCCAAATGTGTATCAAGAGTTTACGGGCGACCTCGGGGTGGATAAAACTTTCGGTACTGCCACTATCGAAGAGGCAGTTTGATTTGTGCCCATTCACCCTGATCTGCATCATGGAGTTCGTGATCGGGTGAGAACTGGCTTGGTCCAAGGTGATCGATGCCAGGATGGGTGCGTCGACTTCGTCATCAGTGGGGAGGCTTGATGCCCAAGATAGCAGCCTCCATGTTGTCCACGCTGCCATCACTGGTGAAGAAGATGGAAGTGGCGGAAGCCGAAGTGATGTTGCTGGTGAGGGTTGCAGTTGTGCAGAGGATGGCGGCGGGAGCAGGTAAAATGGTGCTTGCCTTACCGCGCTCGTGGCTGGCACTGGAAGCTCCTCGGCCATACATGCCATGCTGCTCTGGACCTGCAAACATGTTGGTAGTGGCCCTTTTTCCCATAGCCCAAGCAGGTTGCTCCTCTCGCATATGTCTCGCTTGCCCGCAGAAGTTGCACCTCGATGATCCCAGTGCTACTGCAGCGCAGTCGGGTCAGCCGTCCCTGACGCTGACTCCCAGAATGGCAGCCCTCATGGCGGCACGTTCTGGGTAGGACCACTTCTGCCTGCGATTGACTCTGCATGGCACTGGGCCGAATCTAAGGTCCTGGCCAGTTGGATCGCCCGTTTCAGTGGGAGTTGATCCTCCTCGAGGAGACGTTATCGGATATAGTCCGACCTCAATCCCGACATGTAAGCGTCCCAGACCAGGTCTTCCACGTACTGGACCCCTGGCACAATGATCGTGGGGTTCCCTAAACATTCTTTTCCCAGTGTGATCAGGGCTCGAACAAACTCTTCTACTGGCACCAGGCTGCTGTTTTCTGGAAGCCAGGAGGTAACAGGAGTAGACCTCGTTGATCTTGGACCTGTATAGCGCCCGTAGCTCAGCCATCGCCTTTGTGTAGGTTGTGCAGCTTCGGATGGCATGGAAAGCCCTCTGCCGACTTTTGCCTCTTCTCGTCCAAATCGACCACACCAGCAGTGGTCTCCAGGAAGCTGTTGAAGTAATTGACCCATTGCTCAAAAAGTTCTGATGCACCTGGGACTTGGGGATCCACCTCTCGCTGATCGGAATGCAGCAACTTCTCCATTACCGGAGACGTTAAAATTCTGTTCAATAAATTGTTGGGCGCTACCAGCTGCCCCAATAATTACAAGGACAAAGACTGAGGGGAACGATAGGCTTTATTGTACAGAAGACTTGGGCTGACCCGGATCCAAATTAGGGAAGTGCAGGGAAGGGAGAGGTGGCCCGACCTTTATGGCCTGGGTCCCAGGGGAGGAGTCCAGGTAAAAGTGTCATCAGGGGCGGGGCAGCCTGAGCCATCACAATCCATACCATTACTATTTTTAATCCAAGTACAAATCCTTAATGCTTTCACTCCATTTTATCAATGGGAAGCACAAATTGGCTGTCTGCTCAGATGTGGTCAGAAGGGCTCTGGTCTGAAACGTCAGTAAAATATCTTTACCTCCTATGGACGCTGCGAGACCGACAGAGTTCCTCCATCATTTCTGTATGTTTGTATTGTTACGAGTCTAGAGGCCCCCAAAACCCAGCAGCAATAGAAATTTACCAAGATAAATGGTTACTTAAACAAAAGTTGCTTTTAATTTAATTTTCTTTAAACTTAAAAACAGGATAAAACTTTAACTTATTACTATTAACTTAACCCACTTCTAATTGTAAGCGCACGTATATGTAAGTTGTATATGTTCAGGAAATTTACTTGATCCACAGTCCAATCTCACTCCTCCAAGTACACCGGTATCAGGTGATCCTTATACTGTGCACAGAATTAAACAATTATGAATTTTCACCAGGCTCTGGTGCTTAAAGATAGATGGTTACCATTCAGAAAGTTTCTCCTTGGTTTTAGAGAGAGATTGGTTGCTCATTGGATACACAAACAAACTGATTCCCTCCGATAAGCTACTTCAGTGTCTTGCCAAAGAATCTTGCCCCATTATGGGTTTTCCAAATTATAGCCTCTTCTTCCAGGTCACCACAGAGTTCTTCTTGTTTCCCTTATTTCAGGAGAAACACTCTAGCCAACCATTTCCTCTTGTAAGGACTACAAGGGTTTTCAACCAGCTGAACTCAGAACTCACAATCTGTCTTCAAAATGGCGTCTTCAACAAGCCTGCCAGCTTGCCATGTTGCAGCCTCCAAAAGCTACTGTGGAACTGAATCTTCTCTCTTCAGGTGGCCAGAATACCCCAATGAAAAGCTGCATATTTTACCTGAATGCGGCTGTCGGGAGGCCACCTGAAGAGCCTGATGCGGCTCGGAGGAGTACTCACCAACCCTCCTCTAGGAGGTATAATCTCCGCATCTGAGCAGTCTCCTGAGGCACCTGAATGCAGCCGCCTGAAAGTGGCTGCTGGGGGCGGGCTGATGACAATCAGCTGGTGACCCAAATCCCTGCTGCCTGACAGCCCCCTCCCCACTACCCCTGCCCCAACGTCCCACGGTAACAGGAGCCGGAGTGCGCTCTGAGGCTCCTCTCCTGCAGCTGCCCCTTTCAGGAGGACAGCGCAGCACTTTCAGGGCTGCCATCTGAAAGACCATTCCACAGGGCTGTATCCACTTCTGCAGGCGCATTCTTATCGGAGAACGCACCTGAAAGCGACTTCTCTCTCTCTCTCTCTCCCCCCTCCCCCCCCCACCCCAGCTTGTGAAAACCAAACAACCACTCCCAAGACTCCAAACCCAATCTTAGAAAGATCTTTAACAGCATTTGAGCCTGGGCTTCAATCCATTTGCACATGCTTCTGAAGTTCCTTCCAAAGCAGTTTCATTGTCTTTGCAAAGGATCTGGTGCCTCAATGTCTCACTTTCAGCAAAGCTCTTGCTTTTTAAGTGAGATGTCTTTTGTGAAGTGTTACTCTGTTTACTCGTTACTCGTGCATCTTGGCACCTCAGTTCGCCAGGCAGCAGCCTCCTTTGAAGAAGTCCGCAGAGCCCACCTCACTGACAAAAGACAAAGGAGGAAAAACCCAACACCCAACCCCAACCAACCAATTTTCCCTTGCAACTGCTGCAACCATTCCTGCCTGTCCCTCCATAAATTTTCGTCCACGAAGCCAAGCCAAAGAAAGAAAGACTCTGTTTGTGGTGACCTACACATTAAATCTTCACAATCTATCTCTTTTAAATACATTTATATATAATATAATACATAACATACCCTGTAACAGTTATAATTTACCCAATATTATTGGCATTCTTTTAAGTTTATTGGGGAGAGTTTTAAATGCTTGTATATTGTGATTGGGCCACTGGTGTATTATGACAGAGGTTTAGATTTTTTTTGCATTAGTATTGGGTAGTAATTCTGCCTCGCCCGCAGGAAGAATTATTTTAAGGTTGTATTTGATGCCATGTATGTACATTGTCAATAAATCTGAAATCAGAAGTCTATGTTCATACTCTGTTAATTGTTAACTTGATCATGACCATGTGCACTTTCTACTGCAAAGTTTATGGCCACAATGAAATTTCTTGGATAAAGGACTGTTAATCTTTAACTCTTTGAAAGACCTATGTGATTACCCAAGACATGTCTAAATCTCTCTGTAAATATCATTGTTGGCTTTGGTATTTAAGATGGTTGTTAAATTTAGGAACATTGAGGGGTTCTGCGGCTGAAGGAACCATATAGTTGATGGGCTGCTGATATCTCAGTGCAAGGAGCCCATGGAAGCTGTGGGCTGCTGGAGACTGTGGGCAAGGCTGCAGACTGCTGGAGACTGGCTGAAAGGGTACTAGGGAGGTGAGAGGGTGCTGAAAGGTTCCTAATTGTGTCGGATGTTTGGATCTGGAGCTCGGGTGCTGATGGTTTGGACTAGACTGTGGCTGCAGTAGCACTGGAGGTGAATCCATGGACACTCGGTGACTCTTGGGGGAACTCTCTTTTGCTTCTTTCTCTGACTGTAAGAGGCACTTTAGGCAATTTCTGCCTTCGAGCAGACAAAAGCAATTTCGTGTAATATGGCACTGTTTTTATCCCATGACTATAAATTGAATCTTGAATGGTTTCATTCAGTTGGATCTTGTTCATGTTTTGAAAACTCTTAAACTCTTGGGGTATGACAAAAGCCCAAATCTAGTTAGTGATGAGATTGAAGATGATAGAACCGGATTGAATCATAACATCTGAGATAAGAGGAGAAAATGTGGGAAAACATTTAGCAGTTCAACTTTGTGAGGAAGCAGAGGGCATAGCTTACACTTCATGTCATTATATATTATTTGACTTTGACCACAAAGCAATGACTTGGTGCGTTTGTACCACCATTGATCTGAATAGATACTGAAATGACCTGATGCATGTGTTGAAAGTTTTGTTTTAATTGCATATTTTTCACCATCTACAGCTGAGCTCAAGACCAGATCAGATGTAATCTTACTGATTGACGGTCTAGTAGCCTATTCCAATTTTAATTCAGCATGAGTCACAGGAGGCTATTCATTTTGCATTCTGATAAAGTAAAAAAAAACAAATGTAGCTTGTAAATGCTTGGAAGATATACTTTCTGAATTGCTCGGCAACCTCTCTTCCTTGCCTGCAGTGTTAATATCCACATTGGGAGTGAGTGATATTACCAAAATGGTAAGAAAGACCATTTGCAGATGCTGGGGTTGGGTGCAATACACAAATATGCTGGAGATGCCCAGCAGGTCATGCAGCATCCGTAGGAATGTGACAGATTGTTATATTTTAATGTATACATGTTTTAAAGGAGATAAATTGTGGTAGATATTTTAGTGTAGGTGCCAACTGCCAATTTTCTTGAATTCACTTTAAAACATATTAAGTTTCCATTTTGGCCTTGTCTTAGATATATATTACCGAATAAGAAAAGCATTGGACCTTGAGGAAATTGAACTCTAGTGATCTGTTCTAAAAATGTTCCTAATTCCATCCAAAAAGGTCTCAATTTTGGACATGACCAAGTGGAGTGGGTGTAAAAAAAAAAAAAAAAAAAAGTACCTATCTCTTGATTACACCTAAAATATTTATCTGATAAAACTGATTTCAGTCTTTTTAATTTCTGTGGTGTGATATAATTGATCTTAAAAAGTTACATTGAGCCAATCTATACCTAACGTTTATTGTGTTTGTCATACTATCTTGACACCATTCCAACAAATTTTTCTCCCCAATACTAATATTTAAAGCTCTCATAGTGAATTTAATACCACTGAGTAGTTAAAAATTGTAAAATAAAATGTTTTATTTTCTCCTTGATGAAAATGTTTGCACATTCCAGTCCGTTTTAAAAAAAATAAATAAATAAATAAATAGATAATAATATGATGACTATTCTGAGCAATAATTTAATGTTATCTCACTTATCTCATTTTCACATGAAGACAGCTTCTTCTTTAACAACATTGGATGCTGATATATACAAAGATTTAAAAGGTTCCTTTTATTGTCAAGTAGTAATACAATAAAAATTTAATAATCATGATTTTCTTCAAATTTTGTGTGCTACAAGGCAAACAGAGTCGCCATAAGTAATACCTGATTGCCATGGCAATAGGAGAAAAAGAAGCAAAAGAGATTTCCTTCAGAGACACTGAGTGTCCATAGATTTAACTCCCAACACTTCCGCAGCTGCACACATTCCAGTTCAAGCCATCGTCAAACAAACCTCCACATCCAAACCTCTGATACAATCGGGAAGTCTACAGCACCTGAGGCCTTTCTTTCCGTCAGCATCCTCATGAATCCCATTTCTAATACCTGATTCCTTTGGGCCAGTCATCCGTAGCTTGTGTGAGTCCTTCGACTACAAGTTGCCAATACCCCACAGCCTGTGTGGGTCCTTCAGCCACTAAGTGCTCGCTGGTTTGCTACCTTGGCTGCCATCCTGTAGAGATGTCTTTTCTGCTTCTCCTTCTTCTTTGGGGGGGGGGGGGGGGGCGGGGGGTGTTCTCCCTATTTCTGGTGCCCTGCGCCTGTCCACTGCTCCCCAGGAGTCTGCAACCCCTCATGTTACACTACCTAGCCCAGCTGCTGCCATCTTGAGCACAGATCCCAGGGATGCGGGATTTAAAAAAAAAAACACTGTTGTCCCTTTTAATAGGTAATTTAAAGCCTATATGGTGCCATTTGAATTAGGACCCGGCAGATCAGAGCAGCGCTGTGTTTCCGCTCCCCAATCTCCTGGGTCCACACCAGTGGCAGAGCCAGCTCCTTTTTTTCCCCATTATATTTCAGATTTTATTGCAGATTGCAAGTACCATCCAAAGCAGTGAGAATTTAAACATGCTCCAAAGGCAAAATCTATCTTTATCAGGTTTGATAATCTTTGGACCATACAATATTGATTCATTCAGTCTTTTTATTTTTAAGAAATAAGACTTGGAGGGATGTTTTCCCACATATACAGATATGCTGTTAATTTTTAAAAAAGAAACTATTCTTAGTTTTATTCAAGTGAATTCTCTTTAATTGTTTCATCCTTCAGACAGTTATCATCAAAGGGAACAATTGTTATCAGTATTTCATCTCAATAGCATAAAAATAAAAAGTATCAAACCGAGAATCCATTTGTGCCGTTGGATAATTTTGATCCAGTCACACAGAGCTGTCCGTGTACAAACAACAGACAGATTTTTTTTGCTTTTGAAAAGACTAAGAGGGAACAGCAGGCTGTATATTTATTACTGCTTTGTCATGTTAAGTACAAGGATGGATGCAAAAGAAAATGTATCCTTTAAATTAAATTAACCTGCTTGAGAGATGTCATATTGAGAGATGTCATATTGAGAGATGTCATATTCTTGTCATGTCCCATATTTAATGGTTCTCATATATACACGCTGGATACAGTGCCACACAACTGACTTGAAGAACAGTAGCAAAAAATTCAAAGGTCCATAATCAAGCTGTACATGATGTGAGAAATAATATTCCCCTTATTGAAGACTGAGCTCTTGCAAGATGTCAAACAGCAGATAATAGAGTAAATCTCTGTTGATTTGCCATCTTGGGACTTCAACAGTGACAGACTAGCAGATTTTCCAAATTGTTGGATGTTATTCTTATTAAAATTCTCAATGCCCCTTGCATTCATTTAAAAGAATCTTTACAGTAAAATCGTAATTTTTCCAGTGAACTCAGATGGTTTCAAGGCAGCAAAAGCAGCAGAACCCAATGAGTGGGCAAGTATTTGTTGGTCAGCACATGCTAAACAATCAGTATTATAAACAGTTGGATAGAAAATTATAGTTTTGCTGTACACAAGAACATTAATAGAAGAAGAAGTAAGTTTAGTTTCTTGTTCCCGTAGTTTAATCTTGTATCTGGATACCCACATCATCTAAAAACCTGTTAATCTTTGCCCTGTGTAGACTCAGAGTCTGTCACCCCAGACAACTTCATGTTACCTTTCAGTGATTAATGGAATTAAAGTGATTATGATAACTTTTCAATCTCCTCTCCCCACCGCACACCCCCCATCATTTAAAAAAAAATATACTGGCCTTCAGATGTAAGGGGGTTGAACTAATTTATTAAAGTTTGACAATATTCTGTTGAAAATTAATTGGCTTAAAAAGCAAATGCTAGTTACAATGCCTATCCTCCTCAGAATGCTTAGATACCCTATCATTTGGTAGCCATTTTAATTTGCAGACTGTTACATAGACAGGTTTGATCACCCCCTCAACCCAAATTTTAAAAAAGGTCAAAGTCAACATTACTTTCATGTAGCAAAATCCTTCTAGAATATGTGTGGAGGCCAATGGTAGACTAAGCCATCAATTTCATACGTGACCTGCGATCATAGCCAGTTTGAGTAAGAGGTGTCTATTTTCTCTTTTGCTCTGATACCTTTTTAATGCTCATCTTCATATTTTTGAAATATATGTTTTCTTTCAGTTTGCTTTGCCTCATTCCCGTGGAAGTTCTCATGGGCAGAGTCGAATCATTCGGAAAGCTTATTCCAAAGCTTGCTATGCACACATGATGACTGAATGCTACCAGCAGTGGAAGCAACTGGAAGCTGAAGGCAACATTGAACTGTTCAGGTAAAATAGCATTCAAGCATCCCTCAACAGGAATTCACTAAAATCTGTGGTTTATATCAACAAGAAAAATGATAGCTGTTTTCAAAATGCACAGATACCCAGTGATTCTATCAACGAAATGCAAAAAACACTGAATTTCATGACTTGTACATGACAATAAATTCTGATTCTGAAAATGTTAGCATATGGTGTGCTGAGTACTTCCAGTGTCTGATTTCTATTTTGGGTTTTCTGCATTGGTAATGATTTTGCCTTTAATTCTATAAAATAAGACTTGTTCAATAGTTAAATCTAATTCCAATTCTACGTTATTTCTGTATATCAGCTGAAAAAATGCATTCAAATACGAGCCAATGGGAGTTTTCAGCATTTATCATGTAATGTTTTAACATTTTCATTGTGTCAGATCTTGGAAGACTCTTATCACCAACTCGATTGTTCCACATAAGCATCAGTTCAGTACTTTGTAAATGCCTACAAGTGGGGCTGAAATGGGACTTTCTCAGCACAGGCCCTGAGGGCCACAACACATTTAAGAAAAACTTTGTTTTCTTTTCACCTCATGTTACTTGAATATTTTTAACGTTTTTTTATTTGGTCAGTAGTTGAGAAGTGTGAAAGAAACCAAAACTTCACTGCTTCACAGCAAAGGGGGCCCATAAACTTTGAGTAGAGTCTAGTGGGGGTGGGGGTTGGTCATAGTCATAAAAAGGTTGATAATTGCTGGGCAAGAGTATCTAGCAGAGTATCTAACCTTCATTGAGGTGGGAGGTGCTGGCCTAGAGAAAGAGCAAGGAAAATGAAGAGTCATTTACATTATGTCTGGTATCAAAACAGCACACATCCAAATTGGAAGCAAAAGCTGTGTGGGGTGAGGGGAAGATTGAGACTCATATTGCCAGAATCACATACTTGTACTGACACCTGACAGGAACAAAATGTACTTTCTTTTCAAAGAATGTGTATTGGTTTTATTAATATAAATCTGCTCTTAAACATTTTTGCTCTCTACAAAGAGACATTGGGAAGTTAACATGATTTGTATTCACTCAATATAGTACTTTAAATGCATTCAGTAGCAGTTTCTGTGGGTTTTTTTTCACCTGCAATCTGATCCTTTGGGACTTTCTGAGCTGTTTTAAAGATAGTGTTGATTCTCAAAGGAATGTAGATTGCATTTGTCATGGGTAGGTTCCAGTCATTTGTGGACAAGTTAAGTACTCTTTGTACAATGCAATTTAGTCAAATTCCAGAGATTTCATTGCTTCAGCAATGAATGGTCACCTGTGTTATCTCTCAACAACAAATAGACTTCCACTGGTATAGATGGAAGATATCTAGTCATAAGAGCTGGTTTCAAGGATGCTACAAAAAGAACCCTGGATTCTCTTTGCATTGAGCTACATCACTGGCACTGTTCAATTTACCCAAATTAATTAAGTTGCTGTTCATTTTTCTCTTCCAGAATTATGTTTGCAGATTTTTTTTGAGTTGAGCAGTTTGGGTTAGTGAGTGAACCTTGGAGAAATGTGAGGGCCTTAACATTAATTTGAGTAGTTTGAATTTCATTCATTAAGCTCTGAAACACAGATTTGTACTCCCAAACCAGGGGATTACAACCAAATTCCAACTAATCAACTGAATACCCCAAAATAATTTTCCAGTGAACCTTTGGAGCCCTATGTTCTGCTATTCAGCTGTCTTAATCCATTTGGAAGACAAGGCCTCGGATCTTGACAGAATAGTACCCTACCTGCTTATAAGGAACTACAGTACAACTCAATTATCTGAAATCAGATTCTACGAAATCCTCATTTATCCAAAAATTGTTTTTAAATTTTGGATAAATGAGGATATCTGAAACAAATCATAAATCCTAATTTATCCAAAGTTTTTTTCAGTTCTGAACTGAGCTCACAGGTTGAAAAAAGAATTCACCCAACATGAAATTAGAATGACGATTGTCCTCCTTTCAGGTAACTCCCTCCTCTCTCTCACCATTTCTTCTTTACCTAGCCCTATTGACTTTTTTCTCCAACTCTCCCTCTCAAACTGCATGCCACTGTCTCCCAGCCGCAAGCGATCGGAAGAATCCCTTGTCCTGGCATCATCAAGGAGATTGGGCTCCCAGGCTGGAGTGAAGACGTCGGGACTCGGGTGTTGGGGTCACGAGCTCTGGTGACTGTTAAGACAGGAGCCCACTGAGTTGCCAGTGAGAGTTCTACCGGCCCAGGAAGCTTCCCAGTGATCCGTGACAGTGGCGCGTACATGTTGGTGATTGGCGGCAGCCAGTATGTTTTTTTTGGTGAGAAACATTAATGCTTAAAAAGCCTTCCCTTGTTGTTTGTTATTGTTTGAACATTGCTGCAAATGATTTGCTGTTGCTACTGGGCTGTTTTTTAAAAAAAAAAGGCCAGTTCTCCAACAAAAACATTTATCCAACATAGGCCAAGTCCCAACCATTTCACATAATCAGAGTTGTTCTGTACTTCAGTTAAAAACCTAGTTTGTACAAAATTATTAACAGAATGAAATAGATATGTTTTTTTTTAAAAATCAGGTTTTGCAACTTTATAAATGTTGTAGAGCAGAGATTTGGGGTATAGGTACAATATTCCATGAAAGTGTTAATATAGGTAGATGGTGGTGAAAAAGACATTTGACATGCTTGACTTTATTGGTCAGGACACTAAGTCGACAAGGAAGAATATCATGTTGCAACTGGATAGGAAGATGGTGGGATCACACTTGGAGAATTGTGTTCAGTTTTTGTCACCTTGTTGTTGGAAAGATATTGTTAAGCTGGAAACAGTGCTGAAATGATGAACAAATATGTTGACCAGACTTGGGGGGAGGGAATTACATGATAGACTGAGACTTCTTGGAACGTAGAAGACTAAAGGGGGAAATTAGAGAGTTTTATAAAATCCAGAGGAAGAGAGATAAGGGATGTAATTATAGCCTTTCTCTCCAGAGAAAATGAATCTAAAACTAGGAGGCAAATATTTAAGGCGAGAGGAAAGATTTCACAGAAACAGAATCATCAAGTTTGCTGATGACACAACGATAGTTGGCCTCATTGCCAACAACGATGAATCAGCGTACAGAGAGGAAGTTGGAACAAGAGCAACAACCTGGGACTCAACCTCGACAAGACAAAGCAGATGAGGAGCGGTTAAGCACTTAAGTAGATGATTGTGGACTTGTAGCGTGACTGAGAGCACTCAAGACCAGAGAGAGTACAAGATGCTTTTATTCAATAAGAATGGCGCATGTGGTCTGTGGACTAAACTGGGGTTTTGGTAAGGTCCAGGGTTTATATTAGGATATGCAGGGGGCAGAGTCAGGCGAGGAGCCAGTCCTTAGATCATTGCACCAGTAGTGAATTCCCAGTTCACTACAAGACTTCAAGAGGATGAGGATCCATTCCACTACTAATCAGTGGCTCTGGCATAGTGAGAGTGGGAAGCACAAAGTTCCTTGAAGTCTATTTAAAGGGTGAACTATCCTGGATCCACAACACCTTCTCCTTACCTGTAGTTAGGAAGGTGCAGTAGCATCTACAATTCCTTAGGAGGTTGAGGAGAGCAAGGCTACTGGCCACCATTCAAACAATGTTCTTCAGGAGCAGAATAGAGAGTATCCTGGCTAGCTGCATCATAGTGAAGTATGGTAACTGCAAAGCATCAGTATGAGGTCAGTACAGAGAGTGATTAAAACTGCTGAGATCACTGGAGGTTCCTTCAGGAAGTGGTGCATGAAGAGGGCTCAGAGAATCATTGAAGACCCTTACCATCCTGCTTCCGGTATCTTTTTTTTTAAACTTTATTTATTCGTTCAAAATACAGATAGTAAATAACATATACAACAATAAACCAAAACCATGAATGTTATATTTTATAGAAAAAAAAATGAAAAAAAGAAAGAAAAAAAAAGAACTGCCCCTCCCCCCCTTCAGCCAGCTCTTCTAAGGAGAGTCATAAAGAAAGGAAAAAAATATTAAGGAAAAGTTAAACATACGTATTAAAATCTAATCAACATAAATCAAAATGTAAATATTCTGAATATAACAACCACTTACTAATAAAAAAGCTATAGTTATCACGTGAAACATACGTACTTTTCCATTATTAAACAGTATGTCATCTCATTATGCCATCTATTAATATCAATCATATTTGTATCTTTCCACATACTAACAATACATTTTTTCTCGACAAATAATATTAAATATACAAAAGCAAGTTGAAATTTATGTAATCCCAAACCTTTCAGAGGTTGCAAACTGCCCAATAAAGATACTATCAGATCTAAAGGTATTTTAATCTTGTACAGATTTGGATTTATCCCAACCCTTTTTATCCATACCATCCTATAATATTTAATACATAAATGAAATATAACCCCTCTCTGGTACCTTCATAAAAAAGTCTCAAATTTAATCATTTCAGATAAAATAATATCGCTACCAAACACACATTTTACCAAAGATCAAATTTAAAAATAAAGTAACAAAGAATTCTTATCAATACCATAGCTATCCCTCATCATTACGCTTAATCGAACTGTTTAAACCTCGAACATTAAAAGTAGCAAACCTCAACTTTAACATATCTACTAATATTACTAAAGACCAATAAAATCTTTATATAAAAACTCAAATCATCATATATAGGCCCTCCAATAGGAGAAAAAAAATCACAAAGTAAAAGCTAGATAAAATAAAAATTTAAAAAAAAAATAAGAAAAAAAAATAATTAACAAAACCCAAAAAAAAAAACTACCAAAAGGGAGTAATCCCTAAACAAAAGTTGGGTGTGGATCACCCACCAGTGGTTTATGACTAATAGAACCTAGAACAAATCTCTCCCTCCCCAGCTGAACAAAAAAAATCTCAAAATATCATAATAACGTAAAAAGTAAAATAAGAATAAGAAGATTCTGCTATTCATCCAAAACTCAAAGATCCCATTTCAAAAGAAGTTGGACTCTTTCCATTCCCATTTTTCCCATTTCTACCATTTCTTCCATTTCCAGACCAACCAGATTTTTCTTTAGGAGACAATGGTGGACTACATCTTTATCCTCTTATATCAGGCAATGAATCAGAAAAAATCATTGCTTCATGATCATCCTCAAAAAACCGATATTGATAATCTCCATGAAACACCTTCAACACTGCCGGATAGCAAAAAGTAGACTTATAATCTTTATGCCACAAAACTTCTTTAACTGGATTAAACCGACGTCGACGTTGAATGATCTCTTGACTCAAATTAGGATAGAAAAAAACTCTGCTATTCTGAATCAATAATGGAGTTTGTCGTTTTCTCGCATTTTGCACCGCCAGTCGAAGTATTGCTTCTCTATCCAAATAATTCAAACATCGAATTATTACAGGTCTTGGTGGCTGACTAGGTAAAGGTGGTCTCCTTAAAGTTCTGTGAGCTCTTTCCAACACCAAGCCTTCAGAAAAAAATTCTTCCTTCTACTTTGATTCTCCAAATAGTCTATTTTCCTCTCTAACTCCTTCTCATTATTCCTTCTATTTTGATTCTCCAAATAGTCTATTTTCTTCTCTAACTCCTTCTCACATTCTTGCAATTCTATAACGGATTTTTCAACTTTCAACACTTTTTCTGTATTAGAAGCCACTTGTTGTTGACATTCCAAAAAAGCAGACTGAAATTTTTTTAAATCTTCACAAGATGCTTCTACGCGTGTTTTAACTGTATTCAATTCTGAACTTATCCTTTGAGCCAACTCATTCATTATAGGCTGAATGACAGCATTTAACAGGTTGCATTGTAATTGAGAAAAGCTCAGCCCTGCTTTCTCTAACGTAGTGGAAGAACCAGGTAACTGCAGCTCCTGCTGCAACTCAACAAAAGGCATTTTAACAGTCTTACTGTGGGTCTGGACTCCCAGCAACGGCACCCCGACTAACTCAGGGGGTCGACGCTGGCCTTCCCCCCCCCCCCCCCCCCCCCCCCGCGGCTCGTTGTTTTTCCAAAAAATCACAGAAGAGATCAAAATCTTCAGGTTGGAGCATTGTCTCAAGCCCTTCAGACAATGGAGTCGTCTTCCTGCATGCTCCCTCCTTTAAAATCGGCAGGCTGCCAGATTGGGATCCGCTTCTTGGGAACACGCACCTTCTTCCAGAGAACGGGTAATTCCAGCGCAATCCTCCATTTGGTGAGTAGTAGACATTTTTTTTTTCAGCTCCCACAGGCAGGCTTTGTAGTTTAGGCACTGAAGAAATTAAACCTGAGGCTGGAACAAGTTGTTTAGGCCCCAAATCTTCAGTACTTCGAAAATATAACTTTTTCTGTACTTGAGGTTTAATCTTTTTACCATTAATGGCCATAATAATTCCTTAATACTTTAAACTAAAATTTAAGAAGTTTAAACTTGAAAACAAAGGGTTAAAAAACGGGTACTTAAAAGTCCGGCCAGAGAGGTCGAGATTACACGTCTTGACTCTACGCCATCTTGCCACGCCAACCCCTGCTTCCAGTATCTTTGAGACTATCTACCTTCAAGGTAGAGGTCTTTGGCTTGGCTTTGCGGACGAAGATTTATGTAGGGGTAATGTCCACGTCAGCTGCAGGCTCGTTTGTGGCTGACAAGTCCGATGCGGGACAGGCAGACACGGTTGCAGCGGTTGCAAGGGAAAATTGGTTGGTTGGGGTTGGGTGTTAGGTTTTTCCTCCTTTGTCTTTTGTCAGTGAGGTGGGCTCTGCGGTCTTCTTCAAAGGAGGTTGCTGCCCGCCGAACTGTGAGGCGCCAAAATGCACGGTTTGAGACGATATCAGTCCACTGGCGGTGGTCAATGTGGCAGGCACCAAGAGATTTCTTTAGGCAGTCCTTGTACCTCTTCTTTGGTGCACCTCTGTCTCGGTGGCCAGTGGAGAGCTCGGCCATATAACACGATCTTGGGAAGGCAATGGTCCTCCATTCTGGAGACGTGACCTACCCAGCGCAGTTGGATCTTCAGCAGCGTGGATTCGATGCTGTCGGCCTCTGCCATCTCGAGTACTTCGATATTGGAGATGAAGTCGCAGCAATGAATGTTGAGGATGGAGCGGAGACAACACTGGTGGAAGCGTTCTAGAAGCCGTAGGTGATGCTGGTAGAGGACCCATGATTCAGAGCCGAACAGGAGTGTGGGTATGACAACAGCTCTGTATACGTTAATCTTTGTGAGATTTTTCAGTTGGTTGTTTTTTCCAGACTCTTTTGTGTAGTCTTCCAAAGGCGCTATTTGCCTTGGCAAGTCTATTGTCTATCTCGTTGTCGATTCTTGCTTCCGATGAAATGGTGCAGCTGAGATAGGTAAACTGGTTGACCGTTTTGAGTTTTGTGTGCCTGATGGAGATGTGGGTGGGCTGGTCGTCATGGTGGGGAGCTGGCTGATGGAGGACCTCAGTTTTCTTCAGGCTGACTTCCAGGCCAAACATTTTGGCAGTTTCTGCAAAACAGGACGTCAAGCGCTGAAGAGCTGGCTCTGAATGGGCAAGGTAGAGGTACAGGAGCATTAAAAACAGGACTGCCAGGCTGGGAAACAGCTTCTTCCTGCAGGTAGTGAGACTGTTGAACAATCCTAGAAACCTGTAAATTATTTCTTTCCTTTTTTTTGAATATTTTTTTTAATGCTCCAAACATGCAGTAACTTCAATTATTATAATACAAATATCAAAAGAGAGAGCAAATAGATTACATACATGATGGTTTTCTACCCACCCCAAAACCCCTCCCTCCCACCTAAAAAGAAAAAGGAAAAAAAAATACAAATTGAAAAATGAAAGTATAAAAAAAAAGCAACAAAGAATCTTAGATTACAGAGAGATGTCGTGCAGTACAACTCATCAGTTGTTACACAATCATATAGAGGAGAATTCTGCAAGGCTGAAAGGGTAAAAAGGATATCACTACAAATTTAACTCCATTATTTGAATATGCGGGTGCCAAATTTGTGAAAACATAAGAGTATTTATTTTCTTTAGATTGTAAGTAATTTTTTTTGCAAAGGGAAACAACTGAATTTTAGCATGTTAATGTTAAAGATGTATCAGATTTCCAAGTAATTGCAACATATTTTCTTGCAACTGCTAATGTTAATTTTACAAATTTCAATTGATAAAAATTGATAATTTCAATTTAGGACTTGTACATTCAATATTTCCTAATAAAAACATTGGAATTTACTTCAACTTGTAAAAAAAATTACTTCTAGACTCCCAAAAGGGTCTCATATTTTGACAATACCATGTTGAATGAACGAAAGATCCTACATACTCACCACATCTAAAACATTGATCTGATAAACCTGATTTCAATCTATTCAACTTCTGTGGTGTAAGATATAATTGATGTAAAAAATTGTATTGAATTAACCTGTACCCTACATTAATAATATTAGTCATAGAATCTCTCCATAAATTTTCCAAAATTTGTTGATCTATCGGAATATTCAAATCTGTTTCTAATCTCTACCTAGATCTATACTATTCTATTTTTAAGATTTCCAATTTGTAATAACAAATATATCAAAGAATTACATTTTTTGACATTCCCACTCCTAATAAGAAATTCTACCTCAGTAAAATTAGGCAAAAACATTGGTAGACCTAATTTATCTCTCAAATATGCCCTTAATTAAAAATAACCAAAAAGAGTATCATATGGTATGTTATATTTGTTCCTTAATTGTTTAAATGACATTAATTGTCCTCTCTCATAGCAGTCTACCACATTAACAATCCTTTTACGTTACCATATATTTAAGAACTGATTATCTCTTGAAAAGACCAAAGAGGATTAATCAATGGCATTTTAGGTGATAAAGACCCTCTACCAATATTTTCATTCATTTTATTCCAAACATTAAGTAAATGCTTCAATTGTAGTGTGTCTTTATCAGCAACCAACAATTTTGATTCCCACTTGTATACAAGTTCTTCTGATTTATTTTCTCCAATTTTGTTCAGTTTTATATTAACCCATGTCACTTTTACATTTTATAAGCAAGAAATTTGTGCTGCTCAGTAATAATTCTTAAAATTAGGAAGCTGTAGTCCTCCTAATTCATATTTTCATGTTAACTTGTCTATAGAAGCTCTTGCCATTTTGCCTTCCAAAGAAATGTCCTTATTTGTTTATTTATTTCTTGAAAAAAAAATTTAGGTTTTAATATTGGTAATATCTGAAAAAAATTTGTATCCTTGGATATACATTAATCTTTATACAATTCACCCTTCCACTAAAGTTATAAGTAAATGTATCCATTTTAAAAAATCTTCCTCAATCTTTTTAAGTAAAAATAAATAATTTAATTTATATGAATTCTTCAAATTGTTATCCATACGTATTCCTAAATATTTAATACCTTCCTTTGGCCATTTAAACTGCATATCTCTCTGACACTGGGTATAATCACCCACTGTCAAAGGTATAATTTCACTTTTATCCAAATTTATTTTATAACCCATAGTCTTCCAGTTGGACATACCATCTATGTAAAGATGAGTCAGGTTCAGTCAGATATATTAAATCGTCATCTGCAAATAAACTGATTTTATGTTCCTCTTGACCTACCCTCAAACCCTTAATTTGTAAATCCGATCAAATAATCTGGGCAAGAAATTCTATAGCTAAAACAAATGAAGCTGGTGACAAGGAGCATCCTTGTCTACTTGCTTTGTTAAATTAAATGGAATAGATACCTGCCCATTTGGACTACTATAAAATGCTTTAACCCAATTTTTAAAATTTAATCCAAATCCAAATTTTTCTAATATCTTAAACAAAAAAATCCCACTCTAATCTATCAAACACCTTTTCTGCACCTAAAGCCACTGCAACACTCAGATCAGCTCTTTTTTGCACTAAATGAATTATGCTAAGCAATCTAGCTATATTTTCCAAAGATTGTCTTTTTTTAAACAAATCCTGTCTGATCCATATTAATTAATTTAGGTAACAAATTATTCATTCTATTTGCCAAAACGTTTGCTACTATTTTATAATCTTCATTTAATATGAAATATGTCTTTTTGATGAAGGTTTCAAAGAATCTCTGTCTTTTTTAGGAATCACAGTAATTATTGCCATCGAAAATGATTCTGGCTCAGTAAATGGTACTTCAAGTTCAGTTTGTTCTAATCTTAACCTAGGCAATATTATCTGTGATAAATGATCATTTATTTTAGTTTCATCTCTTAAAGAATATGAAGTATATAATCTCATATAAAAAATTCCTATAAGATTCATTTATTTCTTGAAGTTTAAATGTTAGTATCCTTTTTTATTGCATTAATTATTCTCAGAGCTTGCTCTGCTTTTAATTGCCATGCCAAAACTTTATGCAGTCTCTCACCCAGTTCCTAGTATCTTTGCCTCATCCTAATAATAGCTTTTTCAACCTTATAAGTTTGTATTGTATTATCATGAAGCTTTTTGTTAATCAATTGTTTGCGTTTGTCTTCAGAAACCAACTTTTGAAGATCATTTTCTAAAACTAATTTATTTTTCTAATAGATCTAATTCTTTCATATAGTCTTTTAATTTTAGATGTAAAACTTACTATTTTCCCTTGCAAATATGCTTTTAAAGCATCCCATATAATACATATATCATTTATAAAATTCAAATTCAAAATATTCTAATATGATTTTGAACAAAATCACAAAAATCTTTTGTTTCCAACAACAGAGAATTTAATCTCCACCTATATATCAACTTCTCTCTATCAAGCATTTCCATAGTTATTAACAAAGGTGAATGATCAGATAAAATCCTCGGCTTATAATCCGGTTCAAGAATCCTAGCTTGTATTTGAGCTGAAAACAAAAATAAATCAATTCTAGAATAAGACCTGTAAATTTTTTCTGCATACATTTTGGATTGCTGTGTATAAACGCTCTGTGTGTGTGTGATGGTCTAGAGATGCGCTGTTTTGTCAGGTTGTGTAAGTACAATCAGATGACAATAGACTTGAACTTGATTTAAAAGGGATGTGAGGGGCACCTTCAAACAGAGGGTGATAGGTATAAAGAATGAGCTTCCAAAGGAAATGGTAGAAGTGGAGACAATTATTATGTTCAAAAGACATTTAAACGGTTCATGGACAGGAATGATTTACAGGGATACAAAATGAGCGCAGGCAGACGTAACTGGCTTGGTCATGATGAACAGGTTGGCTGAATGGCCTGTTTCCATTGCTGTAGTACTTGAAGCTTATTTGAGCCATCCTTCCCCAATATCACCCATATCCTTAATCCTGAATATAGGCACAAAAAGCTACAGAACCCAGAGGAGAGAGCATTCAAGTTAACTCTGCTCCCCATGACATTGGTAAACATGTTATTCTAACCATGGGCCCAGGCAGTGATGGAAAATGTCTTCAAACTGATGAATCACATTTTAAGGAATTTGAAGCAGTTCTTATTCTGACTCTTCAACTTCCTTGACCCCTTACAATCTTGGAATCATTCTTCTGCCAATACTGGCTCTGCAATTTATTTGGTTAATTCTGTGTGTCTGTCGAGAAATCTCAGCATCTCCACCTACCCCCGACAATGAGAACATCCCCCTGCTGACCACAAATTGCATGCATGCCAATGTGAAATTAATCATGAGGTTTTGTTATTTCTTGCAATAGTAAAAATTCACAAATCAACAAATCTTCATTTGAGCATTAATCATTTACGTTGCAAATTCTTAATGAAAATGCATTTTCTATTAAGCTAACATATAATTTGTTAAATTTCATATGAATTCTTGCTTTATTGATGCTGCATTTATTGACAACGGCTCTGTAATTCAAATATCCCAGGCCGCATTGTTTCTCTACCAAGATCTTGGACAAAATCCCAGAATCCCACCGTGAGTTGGAAATTGCTAATTTGGCACAATCCCAGTTTTGCCGGCTGCTATAGAATGGGTTTTGTTGCTTATCATTTCCATCCCAAATTGCTGCTCATCAGTACTGGAAATGAATATCAGGCGAAAGGAGATGTCCAGAAAAAGCACAACTGCTTTGAAATTACCCCACAGATTGTTCAATAACATTGATTATAGGAAGGCAACCGCAGACTTGTATAGCTAAAGTCCTGAAATTCTTACTTCACAAATGGTTTCATATTTTTGCCAGTAATGAAGGAATATTCTGTTCAATGGAGCAAATCAGTCTCCCAAAAATCCAGTGATCTGAGTCAGATTATCTACCCCCTTCATGTTCGTGTTGGGCATTTGCTGAAGGAGAGCCATTGCATCTAACAGTTGTGATATTATGAAGCTGGCAGAGCAACTAGACACGTTGAGGAACCATCATGGATGGGAGCCATCACAGAGAAGAAACGAGTAAAACATGAAAGTTTGCAGACACGTCAATTCGTTGGCGGAGTCGCTGCTGTTGTAACGTTAGGATAACTGTCTCCAAGATGGTCGCCATAGGGATCTCAAAGATGGCTTCCCGCATGGATCACACACGAAGGATCTGGAAGGAAGCCGGATGTGACATCATTCCATGTTATTGGTCTCCCCATTCCCACCGTTTGTTTTTTGACTACCAGAAGTGGCGCTGGAACAAGGTCAAGCCAAGATAGTGACGCGGGTTGTAGCCCACTCGTGGTGCTGTTGGAAGGGGTTTTAGAGCAGCATACCTTAGTGTAGTGCCTCTTCCTCCGCAGTTTGAACATGTGTGTTATGGGCCAGGCAATATTTTCTTAGGTGTTGGGTTTGATCACAGTAATTGCACTTCGTGAGCTCAGTGGCTGCAATGACAGTCAGGGACCCAGAATCCTAAGGTGGCGGTGCCAGTGCACCCATTTGGCATCTGCGTGGTTTACTGACTAGGCCTCCTTGTTCAGTAGTTCGATCAATGACCACATGTAAACACAAAGCACATGGTCAAAGGCCAGCATACAATTACATACTTCTGGCCTGGATCCAAGGCTGGAACTGAGGGAAACCGGGGAGGAGTTACCAGGTCGGAGTCGGGCCAGCCTGAGAGTCCAGTGAGGTCCCCCACCTGCATTACCATATTCTACCACGGCTATATTTTTAGGCCTGTAAAAATATGATGACACCAGTTGTAAAGTACATTGAACAATGGTATTGGGATTTGCTGTGGAATGCTCACAGAAACTGATAATTTCAGCATGATGTTCTTTGTTGATGTGCTCAACATTCTCAGCATGTAGCCCTGCAGGTGTGATTTTTGCAGCCAGCTCTTAAACAGACTTGCTATAGTGGAAACCACACTCTTTGAGCTGCAGAGAAATGTTACCATTGAAAGCCTGGTTTTTGCAAAAAATGAGAGGTGTAGGCATGTGGTGCACTGTCAGCCAGAATCAGATACACACAAAGATAAAGACTCTACAACAGGCTTTAATCCACAAAGACTTCCAAAGAGCCAGGCTGGCTGTGGTTGCAGCAACTCTGAATGAGGCCTTGGGAGGCCAGCGCAGGCTTATATCCCAGAGGGTGATTGACACCCGACCGGGTGGGGCTTGATCCATTCAGGCCGACTGATTGACAGCTGGCCAGGTGTTGTCCTGTCCCTTTACTCTCCTGCAGGAACAGAGGTTGCCCCTTGCAGTAGGCCGGTGGTGTACCACCACAGGGCAGTACTGTGATTGTTCCCCTGGCATCAGGAATCCTGGGTAGTGTGGTTAAGATTAGTGCTCAGGGGAACTCAGTACTCTTTGGCAGCCATAAGGACCACCCAAGGATGGTATGATGAGAAGCGTTGAATGAGATTTTCTTAATTATATGAGCAAAGTTTTGGAATGCTCTAAAAAAATCCAGCCTAAAAAATCAGATGACAAATTTCCAGAAGAGAGCTCTGGCACCAAGAAAACTGCAAAATTGCTGTACTCCAGGTAAACCCAGTTTTTGACAATTGGAGCCACGTGTAGCAACTTATTTGAATTGTTCACAAAAAGAAATTGCAGCATTTATTCAATAACATTAATGATATTTACAAGTCTTAATGGTTCAGTTTGCTGTTAAAGTATTCTAAACTCTCCTGTATAAAGTATAAATTTTTCATATTTTATCAGGAAAAAATTCATATCAAACCTAAATTTGTGTTCAAATAATTTCAGATTGATTACACTGGAGGAAATTACAAACAACATAGCTTTTGTGGATAAAGTTCATCTCTCAAAATAACATCAGGATTTTTATATTAAATTTAACAGGAGAAGTTCAAAGTTGCTGGATTGGCAGAGTAGCACAGGTGAAGACTTAGTTTTCCCATTACTATTGGCCAATAGCCTAGGTGTTGAGTGCAAAGTTGGTATATGAAGCCATTCTAGATGGAGTTACAAACCCATTTGAGCGTTCCTTCCTATTGACTTCATGCAGGAAAGTCAAGGCCATTGTCATGTCAAAAGGTAAATCAGCTCCACCTGATGTGCAAACTGCCATTTTATGTCAATAATAAAGGTGAAATGCATGCTGCACCTGATGATTCTTCCATGAATTTCTAGCCTTCAACCAGCTGGTCAATCCTTAATTTAAGAACTTCCTGCTCTCTGCTTCTCCTAAGAAATGTCAATTCATGCCATTAATATATCTAACTTCCTCAATCTGTCATCTCAACTTAAACAAATTAAAGTTTTTGTTCAACTTCAATGGAAATCTGTACCACAGGTTCAATATTTAATCTCTTAATCTGATAGGAATCAGTCTGTCATGTCCAAAACCATCCAACCTTTATTTATATTATCAGCAGTTTTCCATTCAGTGCTCGAGCATGGTTCTAAACCATGCTGCAGTGTTTCTTGTACACTTTAAGTCAAATATTTGTGATCAGAAATTGCTCAACTCACAAAGATAAGATTCCACAACCCTTGTAGGCATAATAGCAAATTGGATTTGACAAGTTTTTTTATTGGTTATCAGAGGATGAATAAGGCCAGTGCAACTGATTTTGTGGATATGGCTTGCAAAACGTGTTTGATAGAGTACTACATACTAGGCCTGGTCTCATAGTTTAAATCTGTCGGATTAAGAGGATCTATAGCAGCAAGATTACAGACTTCGCTCTGTAATAAAACACAGAGACAGGACTTTGTACTTCTTGCAACTGTCAGTTTGCTAATATGGATCCAAAACTTGGAAGCCAACTTTTTAAAAAGATAGATAAATATGATGAGGAAAATGGGAGTAATATTTCTGAGGATATGGAGACTGAATTAATCTTTATGGAGACCGTTTCTTCAGAATATCGAACAGAGAACAGGCCCTTTGGCCCCTTGTTGTTGTGCTGACCTATATATTCCTGACCATTGTGTAAGAGCCAAAGGCTCGTTTCTTACCTGTTGTGGCCGCGGGTGTCAGCGACTTCCCAGGATCCGAAGGTAAGCCTCCCTGTTGTTCACACGCATGAAGGCTGGCACAATTTGTGGTTGCTGGATTTTTGTGGTGGCAGCAGCTTCAGCTGGTCACATGAGCCATGGACTGGGTCAATGCATGTGTGCATGGCTCAGTGCCAGCAACAAGCAGTTGGAGCCAGGGCCAGCACGTTCTGCAATGTGCATGTGTAGGGCTTTGTATGGGTTGAAAAGGAGGTTCGCAAGCCCACATCAACAGTTGGGAGATCCGAGGAGTATGAGTTTCAGTCAACTGTTACGTTACACGGACTGTTACGTTAGGATAGACATTACAAGGAACGTTCTATGTTATGATTAATTGGTGTTTTGCAAGAATGTTTCTTCTACATTACTATTGATATTGAATGTTGCTACAGACGCTAGCCATTTTATGTTTTTTAATAAAGACCGTTTAAGAAAATTCATTTGGGCTTCATGACCAATTCATTTACTTAGCCTCCTTTTTTTTCCCATGCTTTATTGATCAAGGTCGCTACATGTTGCACTAACCATGCTGACTGGATTCCCAGCTGGAAGTTCACCTGCTTTCTACATCGGGTCAGAATAAGGAACGTGCATTTTTGTTCACTATCAGAAATAGATCATTATTAAATGTATAATTTAATTAAATTATACATTTAATGGTACCTCCCTTTTCTGCAAGTTGAAAGAAAATAAATTATCTGATATATATATATAATTGAACATTGATAATTCTTTTAATCAACAGCATCGGGGAAAATGATGCCCTTGAGTAAAACTATATATGATTTTATACTATATATGATGAAAGGAGAGTCTTCTATTGTAATATATTGCGTAAGAGATTGTGTCCACAATCCCGAGGAGCTATTTTCTGTGAAGCAAAGTCTGGTTCTATTATCCTGATGTTATAAACTGGTCTTGTTTATTGATAAGAGCAGAACTGATGCTGAAGCAATGCAAATAATTCACCCACTTTCTGGTATATGGAAGATCATGGTGAAGGTTTGAAAATGTATTTATGAATGAAGAGAATCATATTTTCATTCAATTTAAAATCAAGTGGAAATTGAGGTGATGAATACCAAAACATGTTTTTTTTTCAAGACCACTTTCTTTTATTCCCATGCCCAAACAACTGATTTTAGTTCAACTGTAATAACAAAATATTGTGGAAATCAACGGCTGTAGTATATTGTGATCAATTTATTGCAGTGGTTTCAAATTGTTTTGCAACTCCTTATAATCTGAAATCAAAATATTAGATTGCTTCCCATATAGCTCAGTTTAAGGTTATAATTTACCATTCTATTTCCCAGTGTTGAATAAATTTGAAATGTAATTGAAATAATATTCTCGGGGAGCTTCCATTTAAATTACCCAACCAGTCATTCCATGTCTTTGACCATTTGTTGTTTCTCCCCCTCCCTCCCCCCATTTTGCTATCCCCTTCCACCTTTTAATTCCAAACATTTTTCAAGGCTAGCAATCATTTAGAATCAGAATTTATTTATTATCATGAAATTTGTTATTTTGCGGCAGCATCCCAGTGCAAATGTTTCTATAAATTATATTTCAAAATAAATAAAAATAGTGCAAGAAAACGACAAAGTGAGGTAGTGTCTGAGGTTCATTGTTCATTCAGAAATCTGAGTGCTCATCTTCAGGCTCCTGTACCATTTTCCTGATGGTAGCTGAGTGAAGAGGGCATGGCCTGGGTGGTAGGGGTCCTTGATGATATTTTCTTAAGATACCTCCTCTTGTGTAGATGTCCTCAGTGGAGTGAATTCTGGTGCCCATGATGTTGCAAGCAGAATTAACAACCCTCTGGAGTTTTTTTCATGTCCTGAGCATTGGCACCTCCATACCAGACAGTGATGCATCCAAACAGAATGCTCTCCAAGGTACACCAGTAGAAGTTTTCAAAAGTCTTTGGTGACTTACTGAATCTCCTCAAACTCCTCACAAAATATAGTTGCTGGTGAGCCTTCTTGGTAATTACATCAGCATGAAGGCTTCAAGACAGAGATGTTGACACCCAGGAATTTGAAGTTATTGACACTCTTCCCTGCTGACCCCTCATTGAGGACTGGTTCATGTTCTCTAATTTCCTTCTGAACTCAAAAATCATCTCCTTGGTTTTGCTAACATTGAGTGCAAGGTTGTTGTGACACCATTCAATCTGCAGGCTTCATTGATGTCTGTGATTCTGCCAACTACCATAGTGTCATTGGCAAATTTGCAGATAGCATTTGAATTGTGCCTGGCCACACAGTCATGGGTGTAGGGTGAGTAGAGCAGTGGGATAAGCATGCATCCTTGAGGTGAGCTTGCGTTCTACTACGTAGCTGGCTGGATGGAAAACACCTTCCTGCTCCTGTGTTGCCCTCTTCACAGGCTGATGGAGGCTGTAACAGGGAAATATGCATAAACACTATCAATATAAATCAACTTTAATGACTTCTTCCCCACTGTGATCAAGTATTACACTGCCATAAGCCATTTATCCAAGAGCTCAAGAAGCTTCTCCAGTGATGAATTGTGGTAGTTTGAATAAGGCAAAGATTCAAACTTGGCACTTCAGCAGAAATGTTACAAAGTCATTAAATCATAATCTAAGATGCAGTTCAGGAGCTTTCCTGATTTGTAGCTAGATAAAGCACCCAGTGACAAAGCTTTTGAGGCACAATATGATGAATATGGACAGCATCTCGGCGAGGGGGACATTGTTTATGTTTCAGGTCAATGATCTTTCATTAGTTTTGATGTAAATTCTCTTCTACAGATGATGCTATTTTCTATTTCTATGGATGGCACAGTTAATGTAGCGGTTTGCACAACGATGTTACAGCACCAGCAATCAGGACTTGGGTTCAAATCCCATGCTGTCTGTCAGGAGTTTGTACATTCTTCCTGTCTCTGTGTACTTTCCTCTGGGTGCTCTGCTTTTGTCCTTCCATTAAAAACATACCAGGGGCTGTAGGTTAATTGGGTGGCAATAAACTGGGCTGAAAGAGCAGGTTACTGTGCTGTATGTCTAAAATTTATAAATTTTTGTTTTAGTTTTCCAGCATTTGTGGTGTTTTGGCTTTGAACCCAGATTATATTCCTTAGCCTTGACTATACGTGAACTTGCAATGAAAGGGTTCATGTCATTCTCATTTGCATTGAATGGGGTATTTCTATAATGAATACTCTTCCCTCTCACATTGGAGTGCTCATAAGTGATCTCTGCTGGAAGGGCAAGAGGACTCTGGTGAGATTTGATCTGCTTGGCTCGAGAGCTCTGTCTTCGTTGCATAATGTGCAGGTTTTCATTGCAGAGACAAAAGCATAACTTGTTACTACTGGGGTTGGGTACTAGCTAAAAACAGTGGCCTTGTTCTGTAGAAATCACTGATACCTCTGAAAAGGAGAAAGAGAAAGGGAGGGAAAGTAACTGGTGAGAAATGGAGTGAAATATATCAATGAGCAATTCCATAAAAATGTTACTAACTTTATCTTTATCTGTAGGGAAACAGGGTTATTGGTTCTTGGTGAAGAAGTGGACCCGACCTTTCAAAACATGAAGAAAACACTGATTGATAACAAGGTCCCCATGGCTACTTTAACATCTGCAGATTTTTCAAAAAGTTTTCCAGCTGTAAAACTTCCAAAAGGAGTTTCTGCCATTCTTGATAAAACAGCTGGAATCTTGCAAGCGGACCGAGCATTGAAAACTGTGCAGGTAATGGGAAAAGGGTTTGCATGGTAGCATTTAGCAGGATAACCCAAAATTCTTTGCAGCCAGTGAAGTACAATCTGAAGTATCATCATTGTGGCAATATTGTCATTGTGGCTGTTTATTTGTGAACAGCAAGTTGACATGTACAACTGTAGAATGATGACTCGATTGGCTCTTTTTGTGTATTGGTTGAAGGATATTTTTTAAGCTAGAAGATCAGGCAGAACTACAATATTCTGAAAAATAATGACATTCAAAAATAACACCTCTGACTACACTATTCCTTCAATACTGTACTGAAATATTTGTTCTCATGTACTTGCTCTTCGTTCATTCTTTCATTTGATACCTGTAAACCACTTAAAATGTTTGACAATAGAAAATTGGACACTCAAAGTATATTCTATAGAAAGCCAGTCAACATGCTCTTTATTTCCTTTTTCAGTTTGCTAAAATATAAATTCACTTTGGTAGAATGTAGCTGTATTTTGGGTGAGATGCAGAGAATTTAAATCCTTACAGTAGTTCAGTAGGTTAACATAATACATGATAAAGTAGCAAGCCTTTTGGACCAGTGGGGCTGCAGGTTGAACCTTGTAATGAAGAGCTGCCAGCGTAAACTATAACAACTGAAATGTAAAGAACTCAAGGAATAGTTTGTGTGTATGATAGTGTCGGACATCCGCGAAGTTTATTAATCCATTATCAACAATTCCTTTTGGGCAAGCTTGATCAAATGAAGAAATTTTCCTTTTGAATTGTCCATTTTACAAGGTTTGAAAACTTTTTGTTTTCAGTACAGGTTCTCAAATAAAATGTTCAAAATATTGCTCTTGACTATTTGCTCAGTAAAAATGGTCTTGTTAAACTAGAATACCTCTGAAAATTGTTATCAAAATTTTAAAACAAGATTTTATCTCTGAGATGCAATTAAAAGTGGTAACCATAGGCAGTTGATCTAAATTGTACTTCTGAAAGGCTCTCTCTTGGAACCTTTTAAATGGTATAATTGTACACTCTTGGTAGGGACGAGCTTTCAGATTTATTGCCAGAGTACATATATGACATCACGTACAACCCTGAGATTCCTTTTCCTGTGGGCCAGGCAGAATTACCACTTATTGGTAATGTAAAAAAAATCAGTAAAGTGCGAAGGTAAGAGTCCTTCAATGTCCCTGATTGAGTTTGTGGTTGAAAAGTCTGATGGTGAAGGGGTCGCGGCTGTTCATGATGGCACTTGTACCACTTTCCTGATGGTAGCAGTGAGAACAGAGCATGTGCTGGGTGGTGTGATTCCTTAATTGCTGCTGCTCTCTGACGGCAGCGTTCCCTGTAGATGTCCTCAATGGTGGGGAGGGTTTTACCTGTGATGTCCTAGGCTGTGTCCACTACTTTTTGTAGGGATTTTCGCTCAGGGGCATTGGTGTCCCCAAACCAGACCGTGTTGCAGCTGGTCAGCACATATTTCACATAGAAATTTGCCAGGGTTTCCAACGTCATGCCGAACCTCTACAAACTTCTGAGGAAGTAGAGACACTGACGTGCTTTCTTCATGTTGTAATTTATGTGTTGGGTCCAGAAAAGATTCTCCAAGATAGCAACTCCCAAGTACTTAAATTTGCTCCCCCTCTGATTACTCAATAATCACTGGACCATACACCTCTGGTTTTCCCTTCCTGAAATCCACAATCATCTCCTTGATTTTGGTGACATTGAGTGTGAGGTTGTTGTTGGTTCACCTTTCAGCCAAGTTTTCAATCTCCCTCCTGAATGCTGCTTCACCACCCATTTTTATACAACTCACTGCTGTGGTATTGTCAGTGAATTTGTAGATTGTTTTGTTGTACAGAGCCACACAGTCATAGGTGTAAAGTGAGTAGAGCGGGGGCTAAGAACACAGCTCTGTGGTGCTCCCATACTGATAGAGATTGTGGAGAAGATGTTCTTACAAATCCTCATTGATTATGATCTAGAGGTGAGGAAATCCAGGATCCAATTACATGGTATGGTGTTGAGTCCCAGGTCTTGGAGTTTCCTGGTCAATTTTGAGAGGATGGTTATTAAATGTCAAACTGTAGTGGATAAAGGGCATCCTGTTGTATGCATCTTTGCTGTCCAGATGTTCCAGAGCTTTGTGTAGAGCCAATGATATGGGATCCGCCATAGACCTGTTGCTACAATAGGCGAGTTGGAACACATCCATGTTGCCATTCAGGCTTCAGCACCAGCCTTTCAATACAAGTCATCACTGTTGATGCAAGTGCCACTAGTTGATAGCAGCCCCTGCAGTGTTTCCTTGCAGCATTAGCCATTTTAGAGAGGGAAAGGAATAAAAGACAACACCTGCTAAAACTCTTTACAACAAAGTCCTTAAACATATGGAATATATATATATAATTTAACATGCTTTTTGAAATTGGGAATAATACTGTGTGAGGATTTGTATTTCACACCAATACTTCCATTAGCACTGTTGAGCTTTGTCAAAGAATTGAACAGGGAGGAGAGGTTAAAAGTTTCCAAGTCCATAAAAGAGTCATTGTATTCCTTTTGAGACATCATAGTCTGCCCAGAAACCATCACATACCATTATAGGTTTTACGTCTCTCTTGCAGTTAATGAATTCAAGTCCAGAGACCTTTTGTAAATTTGCTGATAACATTAACCCTGTAGCATCCCTTGAAATTACATTGACAGTTTGTTGCATACCATTAAGCAGTTTGTTTTTGTTTGTAGGCCAGAGCAATTCTAATAATAATTGGCATTCTTCTGTTCATTCTACATTTTCATTAAAAGAGTGCCATTCCCTCCTGAGACATCGATGGTATGGATTTTGCAATGAACCGTAAAATGACAGTGTACATTGCTGACTTGAAGGGAAGATATCCACAAAATCTAGGTGGTTAATCTGATGAGGATCTTCCCTTTCCCTAAAATTGTTTTCTGTCAGACTTCATTTCATGAAATCACGTGTGCTTACCAACACTGATGCCGTCAAACTAGATGTTCAGCCAATTTTATTGAATAATTCTCTCAGACAATAAACTGGACAGTAGAATCTTTTACTGTTTCACATTGAGCAAAATATTTGTGGTGGATGAAATTAACATCGATGCTGAAACTTCGATTTAAAAATATTTTGTGTATTTTTTTTAATGTATATTCGAGGGACTGACAATCCAGATGTTGGTTTTTGGGATGAAGTGTTTAAGAGCATCTATTATGTTTTGGTGCATTTTATTGTGATCTATGTTTCATTCAATGATCTGTAACACTATCAAGGTTTTTAAGAACAAAATTAGTTTGGGATTAGTTGAATTTTTCATGTGTACACTGTCATTTGGAAAGTCTGCCACAGAATACTGAAAAAATTGCTGGCATCAGTTTCTGGCTTTCTGCGTTTGACTGCAAATGTATATTCTCCAGCAGTTCAAACTTCCTGCATTAGAACAGTGGCCATTAAAAGACTCATTACCTCCGTTACCACAAGTTCCAGGCTGATGGTTTTTGCATAAGCAAGTTGCAACTATTTTTCATATTCATGGAGTTTTACCAGTGCACATTTGTGTATCTTCATTCAGAACATTAAAGAACTTTATTTGCTGCTCTCTTTCCTGAATACACAAACGGATCTGATTCTTTTAACTATTCAACATGTTCCGTAATTCAGACCCATGTTTTCTAACTAATCTTGGAGCTCAATGAATTTCCTGGGTAATTATTCACACAAGTTTAATCATAAATTAAAACAGTGTTGTGATAGAAGCCAAAGCTTTATCAGCCTTCAGGATTTCAAACAGGAATAGATTCTGTGAAGGTGCAGAAAATAATGTTACACTTTTTCTGAATGTATTCAAATGAAAACGGGGGTTTAAACTTGTAAAGTGCTTTATCACTTGCTGTTGTAAACATGTGCTGATTTTGACCTTGAATCTATAGAGTCAGGTTTGACATTTGCTGACATTTATTGTTTCTCAAAGAAAGTAGTTACTAGTAGCATTGGGTTGTCAACAATGCTCTACATGAGAATGTGCTCTGGAACCTCTCTAGAACATCACCTGTCCATTCCCACTATATTCTTTTTACTATGATGTGTTTATACTGTTGTATCAAATGTTGTGATTCCAATTGGTTTTAATCCTCCTTTCTTACCTATCTGTATTTCTAATGTGCATTTCACGTGGCACTTTAGTTATTTTGCTCTGTATCCCAGACTCTGTTCAATGCGGCATTGACACCCGTTCTTCCTCCAGGCCTTCAATCTCAGAACATTTCTTTCAACTTCATGGCCAATCAGTTTCCATTTGGCTTGATGTTTGCAACTTTCCTTGATAGCAAATGGGAAACTTGAGAGTTACTGCAGAGAAAGGCCACTTTAACAGAGCTGTTTTAATCTCTCTTCCATTCTGTGGCTTCTCTAGTATTATAAAAGGATGGGGGTTCTTATCACAGTTAACCAAAAGACAAGTAAATGAATGGTGTAAAACTGAAACTCTTAACTTCTTCAGGGTTGGCATCTTCCATGTTGCTTTCTTTTCTAAAAATGTCTACCCTGAAGAAGTTCTCCTTTGCTCTCGAAGAGAGTTCCAAGGGATTCTCTTTTGCTGCAATCCCTGCTGCTCTCAAGCTCATGTGCTCACCAAGACTTGCTTCCACAGCAAAGTTGCCTTAAGAAAATGCATGGTATACAGATTAACTGCTTAATTATTTAACCCTTGGTCAATCAAGCTTCCTGATGTGTATCTGATTACAATTTACAAATATTCACAAATAAAAGATAAAGGAGTTTGTTGGATACTGCAATAGATGTGAAAAATGTATTGGGGCAAAGGCACTTTTTTCCTTTATTTGCCCTTGTTCTCCACAGTTTTAAATTTGTAATCCTGCAGAATTCTGGAAAATGGTCTTGTGGACAGATGATACCAAGATTAACCCCTATCAGAGGGATGGCAAGAGCAAAGTGTGGAGGAGTAAAGGAACTGCCAAAGATCCAAAGCATACCACCTTTGCCTTGGTTGGCATCTTGCAGTTCAGCCCCTGTATTTCTGTTCATTAAGTCTTCTGCAGATGATGGTCATTGACATATCCACACCTGCCTCCTGAATAGTATTTCGGATCTGTTGGATATATCTTCTCATTATGATGAGAATTCTTCTGTCATCTGCAGTGGAGATCTTTGGAATACCAGTCCCTTTGTGATTGCTGAGCTCGTCAGCACTTTCTTATTTATAATGTTTCAAACTGTTGATTTTGATAATCCTAATGATTGAGTGATTTCTCTTTACGTTTCATTCTTGTTTTTCAGCCTCATAATAGCTTCTTTGACTTTCTGGTCCTCATTTTGAAAAATAGTATCTACAGACTCCTAAGGTGATCAAAGCCTTAGAAGCAAGCCTAGATTTCTTATACCTGCACCATTAAGTAATTAAACATATCTGAGTACTCATAAACACCTGTGAAGCCAAATATCCCAAACATTATGGTGCCCTGAAAAAAAAGTGCTGTAATTTCTATGTGGTCAAACCAAAATATATATACAAATTGTCTTAAATA